>NC_141106.1:20383184-20983184 GCF_041138505.1 Cibotium barometz
ACGACACATCATCATCATCATGCTGTTTATTGGTGCTTCCCTTTACAGCTCATCATTGAACTCATGTCTTCTTACATATTTATAGCACATCTATTCGTGCCAGGGTTTGGGAAAAGACGGGTTCGCTTTAGCCTAGAACTTGTTCAACTTCGGGAAAATCCTTCTCAAATTTTTATGAGAAGGAAATAAAACCCTTTCAAATTTTACAAGTTTTAGTTATATTTTCTAAGTTCACATAGAAAATACCATCTCAAAAATAGCAATTTCCTTCTCATTTAGTGGGAAAAGGATTTCGTTCCTTTTCCCTAAAATTGTTTTCTCGAACCCTGATTCGTGCCTTTTCGTACTGAGGTAACTTGAAAAGCACACTCTCTGCTTTACTTTGCCACCTTGATCATTAGGAAAATTCTGGACTCAAAAGAGGGCTGTTTCAACAATAATATAATAATAGACACATAGATTGAGTGACATGTAATCTACGAACGATATTCGCCGGTGGTGGGACCTCTGTACAAACCCACCCAAAACGTGGAGAAACTCTTATCTTCATGAAATATTAAAAAAAACCATCACCTTGTCTTAAAATATTTAAAACCGTTTTTTTGTCAGCACCTAACACAATAAAAGAATGTTTTCCACATTCCTGTGTTAGACGTGGAGCACTAAAAAATTCTTTCCACCACCCCTAGAACTAATGAAGCTTGAATGCTTGGAATAGATAGATACACATTCTCCTGGTTATTCCCTCAACTTAGTCCCACTTTTGAATCTCGAAACATCTTTGGCGCCCAAAAGAACACACCGTCCCTCATTTCTTCTTCCCTCCTTGATCCACAAAAGCGGTTAGCTCAGTCATCCACTTTCTGCTACTTCTTCTTTCTCATACGTTTGTTAATCTATCATGGCACCTGAAAGTGGACTGAAACAAGCAAGGAGCAGTATCTCATCTGTTGTATTGTATAACATAAAAGACGAGAACGAAGAATGGATTCCCCAAGTATACAGGAAGTACTCTTGGATCACTATGCAACCAGGAAAACGAGGCCACTACCGAGTGAAGGGAAAGGCATCTGAAGACTTGGCCAAACATTGGAAAGGAAGGATCCTTGACTTTAAGATGGCACTAGGAGGGAAAACTGTCAAAGAAGTATTGATCCAGCATGTATTCATGCAAAAAGAGATCAACGTGGGACCATTGGAAGGACTTCCAAGACACAGACCATATTGTAAGTGCTTGTGCTTTGTATTTCAATGTTGCAAATAAGGTGATTGATATACATTTTTCTGCCTTGCACAGATTTGTACCCATCCAATCTTCAGGAGTGGGAGCCTGCACAATGCTTGACGGGATTCTTGAATGTCGTACATGGTGAGGTGGGGGAACTTTAATATGAAGGTCGTGCACCAAGTGATCTCGCAAGAAGTAGAACATATTTCTATGACTCATTTTATACCTTGCCCACTCAATCGAGTCGACATGGAAAGTTGGAACGTATTCCGTTGCCCGCACTTGATAGTCCTGAGTGGCCATTGCTTGACACAAAAGTGATAGAGTCATACATGACCAAAATGTTTAATGATATTAAATGTGCTATGAAGCCTAGCATTGGTGCAAGAAATGTCCACTTAAGTTTGTTTGTTCCAATTGCATGCTTTGTTCATTTATTTTCTGATTGTAAACAATTGAGAAAAACCAGAGCAACTTTTGTGTGCAAAGATATAGATGAAGCCTGGCTTGATCATTTGTTTGACAAAGGTTGGAGAGTGAAATCATCAAAGGGAGATGATTTGATTGAATGTCGATTGAACACCTCCGACATTGCATTTCGGTGAGTGTTATGACATTCAAATGTATTTTTGTGAAACAGTTACAACGCTTATTTGATTATACTCGAAAAATTATCCTAATGATATTTTGGAATCAGATACTATATTGCCAGGCAACATCTGTGCATGTCATTTACTTATAGAAGGTGGCAATGGATCAACAACAACTGGGAAAGCATGGACCAAGATACAAGAGATGGCAGCCACTCTTGCTTGATAGATATAGTTATGATTCGACAGGGTCACCCATCTTTGACATTGGAAGTGGAAGAGAATTGGACTCTCGAATATGTTAGGAAGGAATTAGAAGTAGCTATTCAGAATCCTCCAGATCAATTTTGCTTCAAGCTCGATGGTCGGAAGCTAAGTAAAAGAAGAGAGCATCAGATCATTTGTAAAGATGTTGCAACCCCACATGAATTGGAGGCACTAGAAGATATATGATGTGACCATGTATACGGTGACAATGTATTTTCCATATGCAATAAACTTATCTATTCAGAACATTGCTTTTGTAATGCTTTATTGTTTAAAACAATGTAATGAAGGCAAAAATTCTCCAATTGAATTTTTATGTACACAAAAAAGGCTTAGAAGTAAGAAAACAAGCAGTGAAGGAACACAGTAGCAAATTTGATCCTCTGATTTTCAAATTAAAAGTGCATTTACAATTGATGTTCTCTCTCCAATAACACTAAATATGAGAGACAAACTCACTTTTCATGATATGCCACAAAAAAAATACTCGAGCATCGTCCAGCTGGACCTCCTGAAACCAGTTTAGCACATCGAGGTACGGAATTGACTCTACTAGCAACAGTGTTGAGACCAGTGAATCAATCTGGAACACTCGTTGCTGTACATCCTCAGGCAATTACAAAATAACAAAACTTCACAAGGAAACATATCAAGAGTGACGCATAAACTTTAAGAGCCAAGAATGAAAAATTGTGGGAGGACAGAGAAAAGAGTATACCTTAAAACACATCTGAGCACTTTGTCGTTGACTTCAGTTTTAGGATCAAACAAAATGTTGATTTCCTCAGCATGAATCGGGAAATAACATCTATGCCCTCTAATATTAAAGGGTACATAGAACTCCGGCAACAAAAATTGCAGCGCCTCCCCATTCATAGCGTGGAGTGCGCAAACATTTTCCCTTTTTGTTTGCAATGCAAGCATTGCAGCTTGATGTTCCCTTTGAGCGCTTGTCATTAAATTTGCCCGAGTCTGATGTTCATGATCTAGACCTCCCTCGGTCACCTCTTCAATTCTCACTTTTTGTACAGGACGGACATCCAAAATTTGTAACATTCGTTCATCAGTAAACGTAACTGGTCTAAGTAACTTATCGTATCTGAAACGAAGGGCTACTAGGCTGAAAAAATCTTTGTTCATCACTGTCACCCTGTGTGCATGGGCAGCAAGAACGTAACTATCCAAAAAAAATTTGATCATTCAATCTTCTGTGGCCTCCTGCAAGCAAAACAGGGCCGATACCTTCCACCTAAAAGAAATTCCATTTTGCTCACAAATTCTCCTGGCAAGCCTCTGGAAAGGCAATCTTGGAATAGCAGCTGTCAGCATAAACTTTGTGATTTCTCGAAGAGCTGACGAATGCTCTGCGAAACGCCTTAGTCTAGGCTGCGTTTTGGATAATCGGGAAGGACTCTTGATTTCCTCGATCTTGAGGCTTTCAGAGCGCCCATCTTCTTCCCAGTAGATGAGGGAACTGCATTGTTAATGGGTCTAGCTGTATGCCTTACACGAGCCATTTGAAAACGCAAGAAAAAGCAGAAAACTTAGCTATTCAGTAGTACACGATTAACAATTCACCATAAAGCGAGAGAGGGTGGCCAAGAAAGCAATATGCACTTCCTCGCGTTATGGTGAATCCATTCACCATAACGCGAGATGAAGGCCCACCGAAACACAATAATCCTCCTCGCATTATGGTGAATTACTTGACACCAATAAGAGGCGGATTATCGTGCATCCTTTGAGCTTTGATCTTACGTTATAGTGATTTGATTCACCATAACGCGAGACTAAGAGCCAATCAAAGCAAAACAATCCTCCTCGCGTTAGAGTGAATCGATTTACTACAACGGGAGGAGGATTCTCGCGAATCTCTTACCATTCCGTCTTGCATTTTGGTGATTCGATTCACCATAACACAGAGCCGTATTGAGATTCTAATGACTCGTCGTCTGCTTGGTGAATCAAATCACCATGGCAGAGGGCAAACAGTCAAAGAGAAAACAATGGCAGAGGGCAAACAGTCGAAGGAAAAACAAAATAATCAAGGAATATACAAGAAACTCACAAAACAATCAAGTAATACACTTCCATCACATTCTATGAGTGGGAATGGATGGGGACTGTCGTGTAGGAGGTGAATTAATTGACACCAATAAGAGGTGGATTATCGTGAATCCTTTGCCCTTTGGTCTTGCGTTATAGTGAATCGATTCACCATAACGCGAGACTAAGGGCCAGTCAAAGCAAAACAATCCTCCTCGCGTTATAGTGAATCGATTTACTACAACGGGAGGAGGATTATCATGAATCTCTTACCATTCCATCCTGCATTTTGGTGATTCGATTCACCATAAGACATGGAGCGTATTGAGATTCTAATGGCCCGTCGTGTGCTTTAAGGTGAATCGAATCACCATGGCAGAAGGCAAACAGTCGAGGAAAAAACAATGGCAGAGGGCAACAGTCGAAGAAAAAACAATGGCACAGTCGAAGAAAAAACAAAACAAACAAGCAATATACAAGAAACTTACAAAACAATCAAGTAATATACAAAAACTTACATTTCTTGTCTGAGAATAGATGGAGACTGTCGTGCAGGAGGTGGAATATTGGTTCAGTACTGTGGCGGTAGTCGGAAGTCACCTGGAGGCAAGCAGGAGGACGGACAAGGCAAAATCGATAAGAGGACGAAAAGGTGGCGTGATTAACGGCTTTGATTAGTCTTTAGAGCGAACACACGTACTGGCGGGCTGCCAGGGCGACTAGGCTGCGCTGACGTGTCGCATAGCATTAAAAAGGGCTTTGATTAAACTTTATAGCTTGTACACGTGCTAGGTACAAGGCGGGCTACCACGTGGCATTCATGGAATGGCGGGTGAAAACGCGGCGCTGACGTGTCACATAGCATTAAAAACGGTTTTTAATTGCTTCTCTAGGATACCCATCTCATTTATTGCCTCTCTTGGAGTTCGTATTCTCATTTATCTCCCCACCAAACGGCCTTTATCTCCATCAACGACGACTGACTATCTCCTCCAACCCTCCTTCATCAATCATCCTCCTGTATCAAACGTCAAAGACAAACCTCCAACCTCCTTCATCTCCATCAAAGATAACGACAAACTCCTTCATCTCCATCTCCTACGACGTTTGTATACAATTCGTTTTCCTGGTATTTTTATCTCTTTTGTGCTTCCTTCTTTTGTTATTTCGTTCTTTTGGTTTCATTCGTGCAGAACTCCTTGCTTTGTCTTTTCATCGCGTTAAGGTGAATTGAAAACCTATGACTCCTCGCCTTATGGTGAATTGACTGCGAAGAAGACTATTTTAATTTGTTTGACATCTCCTCTCTCAGTATGGGTACTTGAGAAGTATCTTTATTTGTAATTCACCATAACGTAAGAGGCGGCGCCAAAGGATGAAAAAGTCATCATGTTGCGGTGAATCAATTCACCATAACACGAGCGAAGGTCCCATAGGAAGCACAATATTCCTCCTCGCATTATGGTGAATCGATTCACCATAACACGAGAAGAGGTCCTTGACTAAGCTGCAATTTTATTTGCGTTAGGGAAAATAGATTCACTACAACGCGAGGAGGAATACCTGGATTCCTCTGGCATCTCCTCTCGCATTATGTTGAATCCATTCACACCACACAGAGATTTGTTGTTTAAGACCGACTGTCTCTTGATTCATTGCTTGAACTAATATTTTCCATGTCTTATCTACACCCTTGAATTCAGCCATGGCGCAAGTTCAAGTCGAGTTTGATGTGGACGAAGAGATTAAAGAAACACTTGCAACTCTGTTGTATGACTTCCTCTACAAATGTCAACGTCATGATTTGCACCCTGCAATTTCGTTGTTCAATTGCGATTTTTCTCTGGAGGATACATTTTCTAGCCATCATGGATACTTTGAAGAGGCAAAACAAGAGTTTGACGAGCTCACAAATGAAGAACCAATGATGATTGAGCTATGCTCTTTTCACAAAAGAAAATGCCGCTTGATGGAATACTCTTATGCCTTCTTATGCTTCTTGCACATGAACGTGCAATTAACAGAAGAAGAATTTACAGAGCCGCATGCAACAAATGAAAGTGAAGACATGGTTTCTCGTTAGGCTAGTCCCACCGTTGAGGATGTTGCTGAAGAGGAGGACACTCCTCATGTGATTGAGGAGTTTAATGTTGAAGAAGAGAGGACGCTCAGTTTGGCGGTTGATATTGAGGCAGTGAGAGAACAAAACACTGATATAGGTCAGCTTGTGATTGAATCAGATGACTCCTCCCCCATTCCAACGCCATTACTCCCCTTCTACCAAGTAGGAGATTCACAGTATATATTGCTGATAGACATACAACATGTATTTAAGGGAGGACCATTGCATAGCTTTCATAGCCCAAAATCTGGAGGTCGATGACAATTTTGTAGATGATGATGGGATAGATAAGTACTTACTAGTGGATAGCCATGGGATAGATAAGTACTTACTAGTGGATAGCCATGTGAAAGACACCGAGTTCCTATCTGCTGCAGCAACACTAAAGATGATCTATGCTGATGCCCTTAAATATGAAGGAAAAGATGCCACAGAGGAAGAGCTACAAGAAGCAAGGGAAAGACTGAATATTACCAACATGGGAGGGTTTAGGGATGTGCCAAGTAAGTCAGCGGAAACCGTTCCTAGTTCGAGCACTAATTTATGGCAAGACGCCTTGCTTGAAGCAGATGAGAACCAAGAGGTTAATTTTTTTTGTTGTGTTTTCGTACTTTTGTTGCGGATTTGGCTTTATCAACTTTGTCCTGAAATGTTTGGTGATGTTGTTTCTGGCTAATGCTCCTTTATTTTTTCAGTTGGAAATATATGAAGACACATTCCTCAAACGTGCTTCAGGCAAGCGTATGGCAGGATTGGGCCACAATTTGACACTAGGAACATATATACATTGCCTAAAATTCCCTCAAATTGTGATATTTCACGCTAGCTTCTCCAAGGACAATGCAAGTTTTCCTCTGATGGCGATAAAGACTCTATCCAGGTATTTAGGTGGCTATCACTTAAGGCTGAATGCAAACAAGGCAATACTTCTGGAGCGGCAAGCAGCTATTCGAATTTTTGGAGAGGGACCTAGAGTATATTCGTTGAGATGTAAATATTATTTATGTGGAATCACAGATCCTAATCTGTTGAGTGATTGCAGGAAGAAGCATCTTCTTAGAACAGCAAGGCCAAAGGTCCCTGTTGTGCCATTGATAGAGGATGAAGAAGATGATGCAGAAACTTCATCAAACAAGGCCCGGCTGGGGGAAGTCTGCTCCAGATTAACAGATTTAGATTGTTCCAGTTGCTAAGAAGTTTCTTCATATTTCTGAATACTCTTCTTGCTTACCATTAAAAACTATGAAATGTATATATATTGAAAACATTTATATGGGACATAGATGAAAGCTCTTGTTCTTTTAAAATCTTTCACAGTTACATCATTGTTTTATAATATGTATTTCAATGATCAATTTTCTTCCACACTCTGCCCTGTCTTTGTCATTGTCTTAGCCATTCAGCAGCATGATTCTGCTTTTCCTGTGAGGAGACATATTAATCGTCTCCGTTCAGCCTGCATCTTTCTTATTGCACATGACACAGCTGATTTTCACACGAGCCCTCACTTGAATCCGCCTATACCACCACTGACATAGTTGCTTCATGGGATTACTTTTCTTCATTCCTCCTCCATGTTGAGTGGCCCTTTGATAGGCACAACGTGCTTGCCAATGAGATCTTTCCATGCCTTGGGTAGACCAAATCCCAAGGCTTCCAAACTCTTCCGCAAATAAGGTTCCATGTGCATGCAAAATGTGCTACAAATGCTCAACAACAACAAGACATTTAGTATCGTACAATATTTTTTGAACAACAAAAAAAACTCAAAGCTGTAGGTTTTCAAGTAATAACCATGTATTGTGTCAAGTTTGTCGCACCCCATGCCTTTTCATAGCTAGTGTAGAACTCTGTCACAACTACCTCAAATTTCTCAATATCCCCATCTTCAAACCTTGCTTTTTGCAACAAAGGTGCTAGGCAATCAAGTGCCAACCACGCTTTGGCCTTTGCCACCCTTGCTTGTCCTGAAGAGCCTCAATCAGGTACAGCTGCATGAAGCTTCCTCCACACCTCAAAATCTGTACCCAGATGACCTCTCTGGGTATGATTAGATAAGAACTTTCTGGCTTTTGCACCTCCAAAACATGGTTTGCTAGGAACATTTCCGGTCTTCCCTGATCTTCTCAAGTCATTCTCAATCTTCACTTGACCACAATGTAAACGTGTATCTGAAAGCACTTGCACTATTTTTTTAATAGTTCTTTCACTCTCTAATGCTGGTTTCATATTCCATGAAAATTCGATGTACATGTAGACTAGTTTCTCAATTATTCTAACCAGCGCATGCAAAACACAAATATGAACTCTGATCAAAGGGATAGGAAGAATTGGATCCCAATTAGGATCCACTCCTGGAGCATCATGATTTGGGGCTTCACGCCTATTACTGATTGCATTTAGGCATTTCCATTCTCTCTCTTTTCCTCCTTTGGAGACACCTCGTTCGGTCATGCAATACAGGCAAGGATACTTGGCCATTGCTCCTTGGGAAATACCAAACATGCATTTCAAGGTTTTAAGATCTGCAGCCAGGTGCCATTCAACCTCAAATTCACCATATTCTTCTACATAAAGCTTTTCGCCATTGGATAGTGGAAGGAAGCTCAGTCTAGTTGAAGTACCACTTTAGAATTTCATGGGTCTCTGTTGGAACCTGTTAACAACAACAGTTAAATTGTCTACAACATCATAACAAGAGGATAGCAACATAATATTCTTTTTTTAAAAATGGATAGCACGTCACCTCAAATGCAGCCAGCCACCAAATCTCATTTTCGGATTGTACACTAAAGTGCTTCTCATCAGCATTACTGATACTTGCATCCAAAGCTCTATTTATTAAAGTCATGCTAACCCTTTCCAGCTTCTGTCCTTTGATCATCTCACTCTCATCAAGTTTTAAAACAAATTTCAGCCTTCCATTGCACTCATGTACACTGATGTCAAAACATTTCACCATAGCCATTTGTAATTTTCGAACATCCATAATGAAATTGTTGAACTCTGTAAGCTCTATGATTTTCTGTTCCCCGCTCTTTTTAGTCACTGTCAATGTACTAGACACGTGACAAGGCTCTCCAACAAGTTCGACCATTCCCAAGTTGAGAATATTTCGAGCTTTGTTCACGTGAAATGGTTTTGGAATGGGAATTACTGTTTTTTTTCCAAGCTTACAATTGAAACCCTCTTTAACTTTATTAAACAACATCTTGTAAGACTTTGTGCTTATAACAGCCATGTCACATATACCTTGTGCATCTGCAGGAGTGAATGCTTCACTCACCTCCTGCAAGGATTGCTTTGCTATGTCTGATCGAAGTCTTGCAAACTTAGGATGCTGTATTGCTGACTCCACGATGTCTTTTGTTAGAACTTTGCCAAATATATCAGAACCTTGCTCTTTTGGACCCACAACATTTGTGACCATCCTGAAGCAACAACGATAGCTATTTCAGTCCATCATTCATCTAACTATACCACCCCCACACCCAATCCCCCATCTGCAAAAAAGGAACTAAAGATGAAAATGAAAAGTGAGTGCTCAAAGAAATTTAAGCTCAAAGAAATTATAGATCCTAATACCTGCAAGCTTTTACACGACGCTTCCATTGGCCACCTCCAACATTGAGTTCTTCCAATGGTTTGATCTTTCTCTTGCGTAATCGAGCACCCAATGGCATGTCTTTCAAATATTGTAATTTTTTGTTGAACTTTTCAAGTTGTTTTCGAAGGTGTGCATTCTCACTCTCCAATGTGAAATTGTTGATTTCTCGAACTGCCAAAATTTCATTCTTCTCTTTAATAGTGTCCTGCATCTTACGAATAGTCTGCTCTGCAAATGATCAAACTCTTCTTGTAACCCAGCACAAACTTTTGCTTTTCCTCGTTTGAAGCTTGCAAAGCTGTTGTGATCGATGCCAAGTAAAAATTCACACCTTCAAGCATTTTTATTCTGGCATCTCTATCACTCAAATGTCTTTCAAAGATACTTTGACATTGGCCAAACAATATTTTGCAATATCCAAGTAATCCATTTTCACCCTCACACACAAACTTGAAGAAACTTGTCAACCCAAAGAATGATGGAGATTGAGAGGAGGTTGGATCTGGTGGGTAAATACTACCATCCAACCATAGGTCCATATTTTTCTTTCCTTCATTTCGAAGCTCAGTAATGTGGGCTTCGCATGCTGGCCTAGACCAATTTCTCTTACAACAGGGAGCATAATCGGCTTCTACTTGTTGGAAGTGGATGTCCACCTTTTTCTTCTTTTGCTTCACAGGTTCCATTGCATTGTTATGTGCTTTAACAACACCAAAAAGCATCATGAACTCACACTTTAACCAAAAGAAACCAAAGATATTACACTTATCTCCCGTGAAGAAGATTGCTTCATTAAAACCAAAAGACAACATCACTAAATAATACCTCCTTGTCCATCAAACAAACTTGTTGGTATCCTGGATGAACCAAAATGTACAGAGTACTTGTAAGCACAACCCTCACTTGAAAAAGGTAAGAAATGGGATTGTTATTCATGCACAAGCAGGTATGGCGCATGAAGAACAAATACTTTTCCATCCTTTTTCAAAACTTGCCGCCTTGAGAAGAAGAGAAAATCAAAAACCTCCCGCTCAAAACAATTCGGATTTGGAGTGGTTGTGGTTGTTGAGTCGGGAAGACAATGAGGGAGACAATGCAAGATGATGGGTTGCAGGGACGAAGTTCGGTTCAAGTTTGGTAAGCAAAGTTGGCTTCGTTACATTCAAAAGTGTAATGATGGTGTCTTTTTTCAATAAAATAAGACACCATAGTGGGAATAAAAAACTATACTTAAGAGGCATTGTTTTGAATTAAAAAACACCCTACATGTCAGTTAATGGAATAAAGAACTCAAAAATGATGCACGTACCCTCCAATATTATATGTGGGTTTATTGGCTTGCTTTGTCCACATCACCATCCCAAGGGATCTCTTACAAGGCCCCTTTTTGAGTCCAAATTTTTCCTAATGGGAAATGCACTTGTTCGGACCAACAGTGTAAGCAGCACTTCTAGCCCTTCCAATGAGATTTGGTGTATCTCTAGCCCATGTTTGTACTTTTGAACTAATTGGCTCTGCACAGAGAATTGAGACCCCTAAAATTAAATCCAAAAAGGTGACTAGCTGTGGCATTTTTTTTTCAAAATACTGGCTGATTATATTAAGAAAAAGGGAGGAGACAGGTTACACGTGTTGGAAAGCAGCTAAATTGAGAGTCCATGTGATTTCAAAACATGCACATGCAATGTATCTTCTATTATACGCTGTGTGAGCGGTTGTTTGACAAAAGCCTCTTGCTAAATCCTCTGCTTCTCTTGCTCCATGCCTTACTCTTGGCACCCAGGTCCAAACAGTGGATGTCGCTCAGGAGTAATCATCACTGCAGAAATGTGTGATCTCCCAGCAGCAACCAGACGATGAAGGGAGGACGCAGGCAGGACCTGTGCTTTTCAGAGGGAGGACATCCTGGAAGCTGGTTCTTCTCGTGGTCCTTTGTCATCTGCTACACAGGTCACTTTGCCATATCTTTCTCTTCAGGCTGGTATGGTCACTGATTCCTGTCTGATTGTAGTTCCTCTTCTAAAACTCTTCGGCTATGGGAGAGAGGTTACTGTTGCTTGTTGATTGCTTCTGTAAGAGCTCTATCCTCGGATAGGATGAGTAGAATCTTGTCTCTTGTTTTTTCTAATTTTTCCAGGGTGAAGTCTGAAGCTCTCTTTTGGAATTTAAGCAATAGCCTTCTCTCTAGACTGAAGAGGACTCGGGTTTGTTTAGTCCAGTATCTGTTGCATGTCGTGATTAAACAAACTGTCAGAGGGGGACCCTTGATTTCAGAGTTGTTAAAAGTAGCTGATAACCTCTGCAGCCATGCATGCCATAGATACTCACATCTGATAACATTCCAGAGTGCTGTTGAATATCGTATGTTTTTCCCTAACATTAGATTCTTCCAGTTGACTTCCTTGTCCCACATCTGAATGGTGGATTGCAGCACTTTGAATGTGCTAGATATGTGCATGCATTGAATGAAGATGTGAAGGTCGTCCTCCGGTAGGCCGCATCAGAGGAGATGTGCAATTTTGCTGCCTTGCCCTGAGTCCAAATGGCTCTGTAAGCTGTCAGCTTTTCAATGGGTAGAGAGCAAACCTGTGCTCCCAATCCCTAATTTTGAAAAAGCTCCTGCAGTCCACATCACTCTTAACCGCCGATGGAACACCAACTGGGATAGGAAAAAATGGTATAACATCCTCAGGGAGATGTGGAGCCCACATATCGACCCCAAGAAATCATGCCTAGCAAGTTGGAGGTCTGCTAATTTTTTAAATTTCCTGTTGGTTCCATTGAACTGCTTTGCTTTGGATTAGATCCAACTCTGGAGATCTACTCTCAAATTTGGCTACAAGTTCAGCTCTTGTTAGCCAGGTTCCTTTGTGGTGGTTGAATATATCTAGCTAGTCCTTTTTTGTGCAGATTTAGAGCTATCTTCCCTTCCTGTGGTTCAAGGGGGGGACACGGGGAGTATAGACCACCAGTAAGAATCGTTGGCTAAAATTCCTTCTGTTTTGTTGTCCTTGGGTATAATGGTTAGAAACCTCTTGATTCTGAACCAAGTTTTCCATATGGATATTACTAGTTGACTCCCTTTGGGGGTTATAGGGTACTTGGATGCCACGATGGTGCTGATGGGGAGATTGCACCATTTATTGTGGCCTGTGATAGTGAACCTGGGGGCGTCTTTGAGCAGCAGCTGTGCCCAATCTTGTGAGAGGTTCTCTAAGGCTTTGATAATCCATTTTGAGGCCATTCTGTCAGCATAATGCCTGATATCTTTAATCCCCAGCCCTCCCTTGGTTTTGGGGACGGTACAGGTGTCCCATTTTACTTTAGGTCTACTCTTGTTCCATGGGTCCCCTCCCCATAGATAATTTCTGCATAGCTTGGTGAAGTCTTTTAGGTCAGAGTCTGGGGGCCTCTAGCAGCAAGCTGGAAGTAGATAGTAGATGGGATGATGAAGTGATTCAGTACCATGATTCTCCCTGCTAGTGAAAGTTGCTTTCTTTTCCATCTTAGTAGCTTGCTTTCTATTTTCTCCATTACCCATTGCCATCTCTGTCTCAATGTCACCTTGAAACCTATGGGGATACCAAGGAGCCTGAAGATCTCACCATCCTGAATGATGTTACAACATGTCTTCAAAAGCCAAGAAGGGTGGGGTTCAATGAGGGTTTTGATTCCTGTCTTGCTGTGATTTATTTTGGATCCTGAGGCTTCACAGTAGGTTTGCAGGCATCTCCAAAGTGCCTTGATATTCTCTTCATCATTTGCTATTAGGCTGTTAGTGTCATCAACAAACATCTGAGTGCACATTTGTTCTCCATTGGGTAAAGTGATGCCAATTAATTCTCCTTTGCTGATCTTGTCCTTGATTAGCCAATTTAGTCCATCTGTAGCTATTGCATACAGTAGAGGTGCTAAGGGGCATCCTTGTCTGATACTCTTTTCTAAGGGGAAGGGGTCAGATAGTTCTCCATTAATGATAATTTTGGCTTTGGCATTTGCAAATAAGGTTTTCACCATGTGGGTGAAATGGGGGCCCAGTCCCATATCTCTGAGTGATTGGAGGATATGTAGTCCCACTGTATTCTGTCATAAGCGTTATCAAAGTCTATCTTAATAAACATGAAGTCCTGATTGGTTTTTCCTGCATATTCAATCCCTTCCCATAAGGCAATGATGGAGTCCAGGATATACCTGCCTTTGAAAACCCTTTTTGTTCCTTGGTTATCCAGAGTTTCATGTGTTTAGATAATCTGAGGGCTAAGGCTTTGACAATGATTTTATACACACTGTTGAGCATTGTAAGGGGTCTCCAGTTACCCATGTTTTCTGTGGGGCCTTTTTTGTGGATGAGCTTGATAAGGCCTACATTGATTTTTGATGGCAGGGCTCCATATTTCACAGATTCTTGCCACACTTGGATTATTGGTCCTGTTAGCAAATCACAAAAAGTTTGGAAAAATTCAGAAGGAAGACCTGGGCTCTTTTTGAATTTGAGAGAGAAGATGACATCTTTGATTTCATCATGAGTGATATCCTGTTCCAGTACGGAGGCTACATTGGCTAGGACAGTTTTGGATATGGCTACTTTGATAGCCTCCATGTTTGCAGCTATTTTGGTTGGGGAGGGAGGACCGCCCTCCTGAAAGATGTTAACACTATATTGGGGAATTTGGGAATTTCCTAAGTCCCACTTTGAGAAATAGACCTATTTTTTGTGCATTTTGTATAGAAATATTTGAAGTTTTATAGCCAAACCTAAAAGTTTACCTTATCTATGAGAATAAAGCAAATTAAATGTTGAAAAAATAACTAGAAAACTATAGAGTATGTGTGTTTTCCTAAGGGATTTCTTCTTTACTTCACTTTATATTAATACATGATGCTTGGACATCAATGCATTCTCTCTCTCTCTCTCTCTCTCTCTCTCTCTCTCTCTCTCTCTCTCCAACCCTTGACCTTTGACTACATATGCATAGTTGCCATACAATATAATAGTATGGTTATAATTCTGGTTAGCTCTTTCTAGTAAGTTGGAAAGAATATGTATGTGTGGTTAATAGTCTCGAAAAGAAAATCCCAAAAAATATTACTTAGAATTATTTGAGATCAAAGCACACTATATTCTTTTTGTCTATATTTGTGCTGAATGTTTCTAAGTTGGAAAAAGGATATCTACGTTACCCTTGAAAATAAAAATCAAAACAATAATAATGAGACTAATTTGAGATTTAATATATCTAGTATACTTTGCATTCATACTGCAGTCATTTAATATCAAAGCACAGTGTTGGTATATTTTTTCATCAAAGCCCGTTCTCTCCATCAAAATATAGTTGAATATCACTCTTCCACGATGATCTTGTTTACAAAACAATCAAGTCTTCTATGAAATCACAACCCAAAAACCTCGAGCTAGTCTCCAATGTTGAAAGAATTTATAAACACCAAGGTATAAGTTAGAGACATGAATGTATTGTTGCCTTGTCACATCATTTTTGCGGAAGGTAAAATTCTAAAGTTTTTTAATGAAGTGTCTAGCTACATGACCACAAGATACTTCATAAAAGTATATTTTTGACCATGTGGCCAAAGATCACAAAAGACAATATTATAGGACTATTGAATTAAGAAGCAACAATGCATATAGTTGCAATGAACATTTAAAAATATATTTCCATACACACATGCTACATCACTTCCACATTAATATGCATATAGGACATATGTGTAGATCATACTTAGAAAAACATATTTTAAGAAAAAAAATATTCGACCATGTGGCTAAATATCAATAGACACCAACTTGACACCTTTGATAATATGAGTCATACCAATATTTCAATCAAAGCAGTGCAATTGCAATTGGCAAAAGCATTGTAGCTATATGATACAAAAAAAAATTCTTCCTATATATTTGACCATGTGGTAAAACATCAAAAGATCCAACACTTTAGACAAATATGGAATTGATTCAAGCATTCTAGCTACCATACAAGAAATTGCTTCTTCCAATATAACTTCAACAATATACTTGAAAATAAAATTCAAAACAACAATACTGAGACTAATTTGAGATTTAAACTTTTCTAGTATATTTTGCATTCATGCACGCATTCATTTAATATCAAAGCACAATTAGTATACCTTTTCATAAAAACACATTTTCTCCATCAAATTACATTTAGAATATCATTCTTCATTGAGGAGCTTGTATATAATACAATGAATTCTTCCATGAAATCACAATCCAGAAATCTTGAGCTAGTCTCTCTGATGTTGAACCTATTTATAAACACCAAGGTACAAGTTGTAGAAAAGAGTGTATTATTTTTGTGTCACATCATTTTCGTGGAAAGTACAATTTTTGAAGGTTTTTTATGAAGTGTCTAGCTACACGACCATTTATGTAGTCTTTCTTATATCCTAGCTGATGAGCAAGTTGCATTGCTGCCATATCCTTTAGAGTAGAAACCAAAGGAATCCGCTTTAACCTCGATACTTGTGAGACACCCAATGGATGGGTTGTATGAATTGAGACTCTTGATGATGATCCTTGTACAATTGATGATCTCTTCAAGCAAGAAGGTTGCAATGAACATTTTAGAATATTTTTCCATACACACATGCTACAATATTCCACATTGATGTGCATGTAGGACATGCATGTTGAGCATACTTAGAAAAACATATTTCAAGAGAAAAAATATTTGATCATGTGGCCTAATATCAATAGACACCACATTGACACCTTTGATAATACAAGTCATACCAATGTTTCAATCAAAGCACTGCAATTGAAATTGAAAAACTCAATGTAGTTGTATGACACAAAACATTTTCTTCTAATATATTTGACCACATGGCAAAATGTTGAAGGACACAAAACTTTAGAGAAAACCAATACCAACATTTGGATCAAAGTAATGTAATAGCAATTGATTGAAGCATTCTAGCTATACTATACAAGAAAATATTTCTTCCAACATTATCATGTACTTCATACTTGTATTTTAATACAAAAGCACAAACTTTTTGCAACCAATTTTAGGTACAATATGATGAAAATATTTCTAGAAATAAGGACTCTTAAACAATAAACACAAAACTGAGAGAAATAGGCATGTAAGGCTTGCTTTAGATAGCACCACAAAATGAGAAAATATGTAGGAAATGTTATGTCATGAAATCGTCCTCCAAAACACAAGTTCAACCTTACACCATAGTGTTCTCATTGACAAAAGTTAGAGATAGAGAGGTTCAAACACCTGAAGTAGCCTTCAACCTCTCTTTCATAATATTATTTGCTATGTCTTGGCTTGATTCATCCACACCCTCCGGCGGTAGGTCAAGAGCTAGAGCACCAATGGGAGGAACCTCTTGAGCACTTGTAGGTGGGTTGGTGCTCTCATGGGCTCTCCAACATGCCGCTTCAATCTCTCTTTGCTCTTGACTATTGCACACCACTGCAATAGTCTTCATGCAATGTTCCAATGCAAGCTTTGATGCAACACCACATGAGAATATATCACATACAACCTCATGTGCATCATTGAATGCCTTGATTGTAGCCTTGATGACCTTCTTTTTCTTTCTAAATATGGCCTTTGCAATAGTTTTTTCTTCTTCAAGCTCTCCATCCTTTCCTTCCTTGTCAATGGCTTCAATGGATTCATTATCCAAAATGCATGGCTTGTTGGAATTTCCAACATATCGATCTAGATTGATGAAGCTTTTCTCCATGGTCACAAGTGTCAACACAACAAATGAATCCATGGCCCCAAAAGCAAGACTCTTGGCCATTGGTAGAAAGTCAACACTTCCAACTTGCATATGGTACTTGCATGAAAGATTCTCAAGGGCCTCCTCCATAGCTGCCATTTGTTTGCGGTTGAGAAATGACAACAAAATGAATTGTTTAGGCTCACATGTCATTTTTAACAATGTGAAGACCACCTTTCCAAACATGATAGAATCCCATGTCATGCCCCCAACTCCATGTGCCGCTTCTAGGACAACCACACCAATGGTAATAGGATCTTTATACACATTGTATATAAGATCGAATGCCTCAAGGTTGCACCCCACAATATATACTTGCCAAGGTAAGCTAGTAGAAGAATGAATTCTTGCTTCTTCACAATAAGAAAGTTCACAATGTCTTTTGCACCATTTGGCAGTGGTCCTGCATCAGCCCCACGTGTGAGCTTTTTTGACACCCAATCACTGCAAACACCTAAAATCTTTGTGTACACATCGTTGGTGATGTCGTATTCAGCAACAAGATCTTCCCAACTCTTCACCATACTATTGCTAGCATGAGTTGAGGCATTGAAGAGAGAAACTAGCTCCTCATGGAGCACCCTATCTTGCTTGATTTGCTTTGCCCTTGTCTCCATGTCAACAACCTCTTTGTCCCATTTGTTTCTAAGAAAGACGATGTGTCCATCATTAACTTCCTTTTGTAATGTGAGGATGTCCCCATCCTTTAGACCCATAAGGCAACGAAAGTTGCGGGAGAAGGCTGCCTTCCCTTCTTTGTGGTGGTATCCTCTTGAGATGAAAGCTCCCCCTTTGAGTATCTCTTCATGATGGTAATCCAACCATCAAATATCTCTTGTGTGCTCACTATCATATGACAATCACGTGGTGCACACTTTTCTCCAATGTATTCTATAAATCTCTATCAAAAATAAAAATATGAAATGAGAAAGAAAACACCAAATGCATCTTGAATAAGCCAAGCTAAGGTTGTACATCATTACCTCCCATGGTACTCTTTGAGGACTACCCTTTGGAAGCCCTTGTTGAGGTTTTGGTGGAGACCCAAATGCTATCCATTGATCCCTTACTTGTTGAAGTTGGTCAAGATAAGGACCATTCTTCATAACATTGTGGGATTCCATATTTGTCATCCTAGAAAGCTCAATGCACATTTTAGCAGGACAGTCCACCAAGATTCTTGCATTCCTTGTGGCATATAGATGTTTGGTTGCCAGGCATCGATGAGTGCTACTTAGGATATAGATCTTTGCCGCATGGATTGAGTGAAGACCTGATATGATCCAATAGGAGTAAGAATGTAGCTTATCCACTTCCACCTCATGGGTCGCTTCACATCACTCTCCTCCAAAAAGGGCATGAGGTATGCTGTTGTTGCTGGATTCATGGGATTATTTACAAAAGATGATGTTAACTTTTGCACATAATCCCAACAAAGTGTTCTATAGGCATATAAAGGTGGTGCCTCATAGCATCTACCAACATCAACAGGAAACTGTGTGGTTGAGCCAAATGGAAAGTATTTTTCAAACATGTGAAATCCTGAACCATCCTTTTTACCCTTCTTCTTAACCACGTCCGGAAAGTCAAAGCAAAGGTTCTTTCAACACCCTTGACTTCAAGTGACACCAAAGGTGTTGCTTGGATTGCTTGTGCCTTTGAAGATTGGTTTGTGTTGTCCAGAGGAGTGTTAGGAGGTACACTCACAACAAGAGCCTGTGAGTTTGAAGCTATTGCTTGTGCTTGTGCATCTTGAATCTTTGTCCTCTTCTTTGGTTGATCACCATGTTTTGTAGGAAAAAGAAGTTCACTATGCTTGTTGATAGACTCAAATGTAGCTATTATGTCCTGTGTGCCTGATATCTCCTCTGGGAGGCTCCAACCCATTGCTCTCAAAGAGTATACTTCATCCTCTTTTATATGTGTAGATTGAAAAGATAAGGAATCTAGGTCGTATTCAATGTTCTTTCCCTTGATCTTTACTACAATACATGGGATCCCTTCCTTCCCAGCACATCCATCCACCATCAACCCCTCAATGATCCCAACTTGATCATATGTTGAATCCTCAAGCTTTGAAGCATATAAAAGGACATTGTTTGCCCTTTTTCCTTCTTTGTCATAAACATCCATAAACCAAGGCCACACAAAATCCCCACTAACTCCATCAATGATTTGATTCTCCTTCCTTGCCGAAGTAGATTTCTTTGCCATTGAATAAACCTACATAAGTACAAAAAATAAGATATATTTGAAATAAATATCAAGTTTTGACCCCATGGCCAAAGCTTTACTCAATAGTGTTATGATTACCATATGCATGCATAGGATTTGACCAATGTATGCCCAAATATCATCATAGAAAGGGTTTAAGTTAGAATTTAACCATATGGCAAGATATTGCATAGAAATATTAGGTTTTGACCACATGGCCAAAACTTTATTCAATAGTGTTATGATTATAATATGCATGCATAGGATTTGACCAATGTATTTCCAAATATTATCATAGGAGGGTTTAACTTGTAAGTTAGAATTTTACCATATGGCAAGATATTTTCACAATGGAGAGAAACATCAAATTTGGTTTTTCCAATTGACAAAGATGCATGCCACCATATTCTATTCCTAGAAAATTGGACATAAAAACATAGGCTTATAGATTTGTCTATTTGGTGAAATATTATCTAAAAAAGGACCAAGTTAGAGTGTTATGGCTTATACAAAATGTAGTTTGGATGAAATACTTATCACAAGAAGGAGGGTATATACGTGTTTATTAGTATCATGATTTATATTAGAGGACCTTGATATACATTAGGAAGTGAATGGGGTCTTCTTGGGCCCTTTAATTTGCCCAAGCCTAATCAAGGTAATTAAGGAATAGCCAAATGGGGGGTTGCCATGTGGACTGAAATGTTGCGTTTTTAAGAGAGGTGTAAGAGTGGTCAAAGGGTGCACTTTTTCCCCAAAAAGGGGGAGGGGAGAAATTTTACAATTTTCGGACCTCCATAACTTCTACATACAAGCTCCGATTTGAGCGGAGATTACAGATCCGTGATCTACGCATCAAGAGCTTTCCATAGATATGTTACATGATATGGTTTTATCCGCTAGATTTTAAATTCCATTTTCCTCCCAAAATTCAAATTCGAATAAAGTAGCCGTTTTGAAGCTTCTAATTAGAAAACGTTTCTTCTTAAGAGAAAAGGTTTGACTCCCTTAAACTGCCAAATAAAAGGGCCCAAGAAGCCTTCCATTGAGGTCCTAATGTCACGCCATGTTTTAGTATGCATGTTGATAATATTTTCACATCTCAGAATAGAAAGTGTTGAATACAATATGCATTTTGATGAGATATAGAATTTGACCATATGTCCAAATCTCATCCTACAAAGGGTTAAGTTAGTATGTCCCTATTTGTAAGGTATAATTTGGCGATAATAATGCCAAAACTTATAACAATTGAGAAATATTACATTTGATCTTCCTAAATAAGGAAGATGCATGCCACCATAGTCTATATCTAGAAAATTGGCCAAACCAACATAGCCTTATAGAGTATATTATTTTTGTTGCAATGGCAATACAATGGACAATGAGTGGTGATAAGTTCACCATAGAAAATTGTTTTGTCCATATGGTCTAAACTTATGTAAAAGGGGACTGTGTTAGATTCATATGGCTAGCGAAAATGTACCACAGGTGAAGTATGGTTTCAAAAAGAAAACAATGTAACATGTCCTTGGCACAAACATGGCATGTGGAAAGCTTTTTCTTATAGTAAGGTAAAAAATAATTTTATCCAAAAAATTAAACTTAATATGTCCTCAATTGTAAGGTAGAGTTTGAAAATCTTGTCATAATGCAGAGCAGTAATGGATATCAATAGAGGTCCTTTCCATTTGAACACATTCCATGCCACTAGGGTCTAGTGTTGGAAATTTGGTCATACCAACATGGTCTTCTAGACTATAAATGTGTTGTTGTACAAGTGGCCATATGAATATTTATTGGATAAAACATCATTGCAAGAAGGACACTACCTTGTAGTTTGTAGCATGGATTGTAAAGGAAATGTCTGCTCTAATTTGCTTAATCTGAGCAGACATGTCTATATGGTCAACTTCCTTGAGGCATTTCCATATACAAGTAAGCTTGAATACAAGATGATTCACAAAGAATTTTGTCCATAACTTAAAATGTAGTTTGACATGCGACAAAGACTCAATGTGTTATGTTTAACCGACGAGATACAAAGATTTGAATGTAATATGCCTATATTGTAAGGTAGAATTTGACGATATTGTAAGGTATTACAAGGGTACCTTTTATTTTAACCATACTATCACGCAACCATAAAAGTGTGCTTTATTTTCTTTTTTTTGTCCATAATTTCAAATCTAGTTGACTTGTGATAGAGAAACAACGTGTTATAGTGTAAGAATTGAGATACAAATATTTGACAATAAGAAAAAAAGCCCTTGTGTCCAAAATGTTGAATGTAATTTGTCCTTAATTGCAAGGAAGAATTTGACCATACGGCCAAATCTTGGGACAGTCGAGAGTAGTAATGGATTGTAGGAATTGATCTGTAGATTAAGAAACATTGAAAATGGGGACACCAATGGAGCAGGAACTGGGCACAACAGAAGAAGTAAATGGGCAAACAAGCAAGGAGCTAGAAGAAGACAGAGAAATCAGGTGTATAGAAAATCAGACAAGGGTGGTGGTCATGCAGGAAGTGAAGGGTACACATGTGCAACAGCACCACACTCAAAAACAAGGCAAAGGCGGAAGTGGAAGGCAGAGGCTAGGCAGGGGGTAAGTCATTCTTCTCCTCCATCCACCCCGGCGCGGCCCTGGCCTCAGCCCCAACCCCAGCCCCCGACGCCGACCCCGACCTCACATGCATCAGAAACCCCTGATGCCCAAAACCCCCTTTTCAAATGTGAGTTTAGCCAATAGTGCCCATCACGAGCTTCTCCAGCATCAAAAAAACCTAGCATATGATGGACCTTCTAAACCGCATGTGCTCCATCACATGCTTCAAACCCGAGAAGACGAGGAATCGCACCATCTTCACATGCCATATGGCATTAAACACAATCATATACCCATGTCATATAGCCAAATAGGCACCCTTAAACATGTTAAAGATCCCATCACGGCGGCAGGAAATCTGCATTTGCACATTCCCCATTACATGGTAGGACTCCTCACCCTTCCACAGAAAACCGGCCTCCTCTCTTGCAGTTTTACCCCTCATATGTTCCTCCCATCCCATCTTTCCATGCAGGGTCTCAACTGCCATGGCTTGTACCTCCTTTCACATGTTCGGAAATAGAGCTGCAACATCCACTAGCTGGAGATGACAATGCTGATACAATTTTGCGCGAATGTGATTCTGATTCTGAAGCTTCAAGTGGAGAGGATAATGTGAGTTTGGGCGGCTAAAGCCCAAGCAAAGATGTGGGGAAAATGCATCCAGGCTAGCAAGATCTTATCCCATCAACTGAAGCAGCATAGGGAGCCAGTCAACTGATGGGAGGGTTGAAATAGCAATCAGCTCATCTTATTTGGATGCACACAGTAATCCAGCTTATTTTTGAAGGTTGGGATTTTTTTTGGTGTATAAAAGGAGAAAAAGAAAGATTATCAGTTAGACTATGCCATTTTAGTACAACAACGTGCTTTTAATCTCTTTTATTGTCTCTTTTTTTCTTTTGAACCTATCAAGATCTATTAAGAGTAAAGGCTCAGAACAAATGAAAATGACTTGCACTTTGTTTCAACTTTGGCCAATGCTTGTGATACATAGAAACCTATCTCTGCATGCTTATTGAGAACAGATGTGTGAGATTATATGCTGCGACGCGTGTATGCATGTGTGTGTGTGTGTGTGCACACACCTCGGCCGGAAAGTGGAAGACATTGCATCTTGCACACATATACTAGAAGAGAGAGCATGTGTGTGCACTCAGGCCCACAAGTGCAAGGCATTCCAACTTGCATGCATGTCATGCTAGAAGAGTTTGTGCATGTGTGTGTGACAAAGAATACCTCTCAATGTTAATAGAGAATGCTACCCACAATCACAAATATGTATCTATAAACTCATGAAAGATTACACTCCCATGGAAAGGAGCTCTAATACCATGTAAAAAGACATGATGTGAGATTAGATATTAATTGAATCAAGTAATGCACAAGATCATCACATAAACTATCTCACAATATTAAAGCAACACATGCCACAACTTATTTGATAATGAAAGTAACCAATGAGCAATGAAGTATACTCAAGATCACCACAAATGGATCACATAGAAAAATACCAATGAAAAGAGCAAGTAGAGAGTATTTCCACAAAGGACCACTTAGTTTATCGATCACTAAGCAAGTACACAAAGTATGGGCACTATACTCTCCACTTGTCGATCTCTAGATCTCTAGATATGAGTAGTAGTCCCTGATTTTATAGGCTCATGAGAACAAGGCACCTAAAGGCTAAAGCCCTTGATTATCTCCACCTCCCTATAATTTCTCACCTGACTCACCTAAAAGGTGATTCCCAATAAAAGGAAGATAACTACTAGAACTACACCTAGTTACTCTAGTATTTGAGCCTTCTAACCTTAGAACAAGCCACTCTAAGGTATCACTACAGAACCACACTAAGAATGGATGCTTGATCACACACTTCTAACACAAGAGCTCCACCATAGAGCTGCTCATCACCATCATCCTCCCACACTCGTTGTCACACGGAGGTAGTTGCACTAATCCAATGGGTGTTGCAAGCTCTCTCGCAAAGATCATGTGGGATCTCCACGGAAGAAGATTGCGTTCATTAGCCTAATAACAAGAGAAAGGAGAGAGAGGAGAGAGAGAGAGAGAGAGAGAGAGAGAGGGAAGCAAGAGGGAACAAGTGATTAGCACCCAAACCCTAACCCTTAGCACACCACACATGCTAGATTAGAGTTGCAAGAGAGAGGGAGAGAGAGAACACTCCACTTCTATTGCACAAATGGGAGAATGAGTTACAAATAAGAGAAATTGGCTTTTATAGTTCTAAGCCTTTTCCCACTAGGTCACCTGGGAGTAAGTGACCTGGGGCGCCCAAAACATAGTTACAAGGCTTTTCTCTATGGTTTGGCCAATTTACCAAGATCCTCTTGTCTGTCCTTTTTGAAGCTCAATACCTGGGAGCATCTTTAGGGCATTTCCCTCATCAAATGACAAGATTTACAATACAGCACGAGCACCCATTACATAAGTGTGCCCACATAGTTGTCATAGGAATTTGTTAACCAATATGTGGTTAACAAAAACTTAATGCTAGTTCTCATTGCTAATCAACATAAGGTAAAAGCAATCCTAAAAAACCATGTAAAAGTTAATTTGAAAATGATTAAATCCTTATCAGTAAACAAGATTAAAGATAAAAGCTACCAAGGTCAAATAAAAGATTTGATACCAATGTAAAGAAGGGATCGAATTGCACTCATCATTGAATGGAGTACACACATGTATTGCTCACATCGAGAGGAGTAGCCACCTAAACATGGAAAGACTACCATGAATAAGCCATGTTGCTCATCTTAAAGAGTAGCCACTTAAACATGGAAATACTGCCATGAGTCAACCATGTTGCTCATCATAGAAAGAAGCCACCTAAACATGGAAAATCTATAGTGAATCAGCCCATAGGCATAAACTTTGAGAAAGGTCAAATGTACAGTATGTCAAAAGGTTTCAAAAGTACCATAGTCCTAGGGCTAGTGCCTTTTATAGTCCCATGGACCACATGCCCCTAACACCACATGTGTAAATGCCCCTAATAATTATGTGTCTAGGCCCATCCCCCATGTACATGTGCATTCTAAAATCCACTTTGTTACATCACATATTTTAATTAATATTAAATAATATAAAAGTACCCAATATATCATGATATAGTATAATACATAAATACAACATATATTTTGATTGATAGGCATCCATCAATATAATTTCAAGTGTTAGATATTTGTGCTATAGGTCACATTACCAAAATACTTAATTTTAACCTCTCATATGATATACACTAAGATAAAATATGGAGCAAAAAATGAAGATTATACAAGTATGTAGTAAGAGTTTTAAAGCTATCTAGCAAATACTTTGCCTTCCCTAAGATTGACTTTATATGACCACACTTTCTTAATATAAGTCTTGTAAAACAATCACTACAATATATAGAACCATATATCATTCTCACCATCAAGGTATTGTATTTACTAACATATGATTCTTTCTTCTTTATTAGTATTTTTGAAGAATAAATAAGCATATGTTAGTAAATACAATACCGTGATGGTGAGAAAATTCTAACGATATATATGGTTCTATATTTTGTAGTGGTTGTTATACAAGACTTATATTAAGAAAGTGTGGTCATGGAAAGGCAAGCTTAGGGAAGGTAAATGGTTTGCTAGATAGCTCCAAAAAGCTTACTACATACTTGACTTCCCTTTGCTTAGGGAAGGCAAACACTTTGCCTTCCCTAATCTTGACTTTTCATGACCACACTTTCTTAATATAAGTCATGTACAATAACCACTACAAGATATAGAATCATATGCATCATTAGAATCTCCTCACCACCATCAAGGTCATGTGTTTACTAACGTATGCTTCTTTATTCTTTCAAAAGACTAATACATTACCCAAAAAACAAACAAATCAAAGTTTAAGCTTTATTGACTTAAAGAGCACATGGAGGGGCATCTAGCTTTGGAGAGCTAGGTCGAAGGAGAACATGCATACAAAAGTGCATCATGGTATTATATCTAACATAATTTTTTTGTTGGACTTGGTACCTCTAAAATTAAGAGAAGACACCCATTTTTATTCACTAAGATGAAAAAACCACTAAAATTAGGAGATGAGATGCCCACTTTTACTCACTAGGATGGAAAAAACACCATGCTACCCTTGTTACTTTGTGTCAATTCAATGATTTATTTATTTATTATCAATTCAATGATTTCTATCAATAGCATGTCTACTTTTACACGATCCAATTCTTTTGTTTAAAGTCTTGCAAGCATGAGCTTGCAACTTCTACAAAGACAAGATTTTGAGTCTTGTAAACAAAAAGGGGTAATAATATTTTGGGATATTAAGTTTTGTATAAAATAGTACAAAATAAGTGTGATAAATACTATTAAGTTTTGAAATGTGGAAGTGTGGACTTTGAAAAGGACCTTCTTTGCAAGTGCTACTTAAATTTTTCAATGTACCTTCCAATGATGCTATTTCATAGCCAATCAATATTTGGCTTTGCAAATTTACATGTCTACTTTATAATTAGCTTCTTTAATGATGGTTTAGAGGACACTAATTTAGATTAACCGTCTAATCTTTTAGCAAAATAAAACATGTAGTGGATCATAACTTTAACAAACCAACTTCTCCAAAGTCCTCTAGTTTTAAAAAAACAAAATATCCTCATAAATTATGGATATAATTCAGCTTTTAAAATCACCATCTTCTCCAAAAGTCTCCTCTTTTTTACAAACAAAACTACCCTCATGAATTATGGAGATCCTTTACCTTTACCTTGACCTTTTCTTTATCTTATATATATATTGTCACTCTATACTTGCCACATATTTTGTACTCCATTGTTACTTGTCTTCCAAAGCACTTGGACACTACTGGTGGAAGGAAGGTAGTGGGGAAGCATGCCTTTGTAACAAAAAGAAAAGTCATGTCATTGAAATAGATCTTCATTCTTTCATCCCTTGTACCCACACTTGGAAAGCGTTAAGAGACTTGTCTCCATGCAAATGGAGGGCCTTGGTGTATGGTTTGAGGGGCTTGTCTTCATGTAAATGCAAAGCCTTAGTGAAGGTTTGAGGGTTTTGTCTCCAAGGCTCCATGCAAATGCAAAGCCTTGGTGTGACTTTGAGGATCTTGTCTCAATGTTAATGAAAGGTTTTGAGGGTGGGACGTCTCATCGTGTGTATCCATGATCCATCCACACAAATGTATTAGTTCTGAGGGTATTGTCTCCAATGTCCACACATAAGAGTGTGTAAAAAATTTGAGTGAGGGGCGAGCTTCGGATGGGGTGCAACAGGGGGAAGGGAGAGGTAAGAGTGTCTACGGTTGCTTTTTCCGGTGCATCGAGATTGGGAACAGAAACTTTATTTTGAAAGAGAGAGAGAGAGAGAGAGAGAGAGAGAGAGAAAGAGATCCATGCGATTGTCCGAACCACCATGTGCCTGGACGAGCATGGCGCGCCGTGGCTGCTAGTACCTGCTCTTTCCTCTCATCACAGTTACATTTCACACTCCCATTTGCAAAGATGATCAGAGCTCTCATGACTTCCAGCCCATCTTTCTGTCTGCAATGCTCTCAACGCCAATTGACATGTGACATGGGTCGGCAGCCAAGCCTAGGCGCTGCGCTGTAGTACGTTGGTCACCCCACTGCATACCAGTAGTGGTAGTACCGGCAAGTAGCACATTCAATCAGTGCTAAATGCACGTAACAGCCCACTGTAATTGGGTCAGTACCCTACCAGGGCCGACTCTCTACCAGCATAGCTTTCATGAAGCCTTCCCTTTCAGAAACAAACTTGTACTGACAAGCGTCTTCCAGGGCCTTTATTGTGCTTCAAGCTAGAAAAACGAGTTAAGGGCAAGGATTCTAAGAGGGTACTGGCATTTTAATTAGAAGATCAGCCATGACCAGGTAGGGAGATTGTCTAGGAGCTTCTCTCTACAGGTTCGTAGAAACTGTGTGTGAGAGTCATGTGTGTGTGTGTGTGAGAGAGAGAGAGAGATTGTGTAGGAGCTTCTCTCTACAGGGTTCGTAGTAGAAAAGAGTGTGCGTGTGGCTGTGTGAGAGAGAGAGAGAGAAAGAATGGGCAACTGCCAGGCGACGGACTTGGCAGCAGCGACCGTGGAGTACCCAGGAGGGAGAGTGGAGAGGCTCTTCGACATGGCGGTGCCCGCCCAACGCCTCATGTCCGACTACCCCGGCCATTTCGTGGCCATGATCTCCACCTCGGTTGTCCACCCTCCCACTAGTGCCGCCACCACCACCACAACATCAACAATGTACGCCGCCCACCACCAATGCAACCCCCACAAGCAACCTTCCTTCAAGGTCCTGGCCGCCGACGCCCCCCTCCGCATCGGCCACCGCTACCGCCTCGTCAGCTTCGAAGGTACACCCCAACCCCAGTTTCATATAATAATTGTTTAGACATTGAATTCTTCTTATGCTATTAACTTTGATAAGAAGTTATGGCACCAGCAGTACGGTAGAGGAATTGGTGAAGCATGTGTGTTTGGGGTAAGGTCTCCTGATCGAGTCTTACTTCCAGCTCTCATCCGTAAAGGACCCTGCTTGGTACAAATAAAAATCTCACATTAAAAAAAAAAACTTTGGTAAGAAGTTATCTTCCATGCGAGTGGCGCTAGACTGTGTTGCCAATGATATATGATCTATCGTTGCATAAATACGCATACGATGATAGAATCCTTTACATTTTCTGATTAGTTAGTGAGGAATCTTTGATGTTGTTGCATGTGCAGAAGTACTCACTCGCTTCTCACAAGGAGGCGCCCACGATGGCAACTTGACACCGCACACGAGGATGATTAAGGAGCATCTTAGACCCGGACGAGCCAACACTACGAGAAGCCATGTGGTCAAAATAGGGTGCTAAACCATAACTTAGGATCCAATCTGGCACACAACATTGAAATGTACATACTTGCAACAAATATCTTGAAGGCAGATTGTATCTCAATTAATTCTCAAAATGTTGAATTCTATGTGCGGGAGTTGATTTGTTGTTAGTTATTCATATTCATATAGCAATGAGAGTATTGGCATACTAAATGTAGCACCACTTTGTGGGCACCCGCAAGAGGGAAAAAATATTTAATTGATCCTAAGTCAAAGGTTTTTCAAATCATACCTCCTGCTCTCTGAGTCAAAGGGTTTTCAAATTTTACTTCCTCCTCCATGCAAGTTTTCCCTCCCCCATTCTTCATTTTCAAATTCGTGAATTCCTCCATCCTTTGCTGCATTTCACTCCATCTTGCTTGCATCTTCATTGATTCTTCACTTCCTCTTTCTTAGTCTCTACCTCTTCCCATTCCTCATTTGATTTCTATGGTTATACCACATTACATTTGCACCATGGCCATCACCATGCTCAAAATGGTCATAACTCTTCCTGCCCTTCTCATTCGTCCTCCAAGGAACTACTCCATGTTAGCTCACAACACTCCACTAGAGTTCACATGCATCTCAAGAGGAGAGAGAGTCCGCTTGTCAAATGGCCTTCCTTCTCATGTGCTTTTATGTGCAAAACGAAAGCTATTCTCATGAACATCATCTCACAATGTGGTTCTATGGAAACATTATCTGATTTCTAAGTGAAGCCAAGGTCTGGTTTTTACATGAAGGTCCCTTGATTGGTGGAACCACTGTGTGTGCAACACATGGAGATGATGTCCACTTGCCTTTGGGGTTGTTTCAATGTTTAAGTGCACATTGCTTTGGGAACAATTAGCACAAGACCCATCCCTTTATCTCTTATAAATATTAGTGGGAGGTTAATATCTATGGAGAAACAAGTCGTCTCATGGCTCTCTATCGCTTGGGCTAGACTTGAAATAAGTTGCATTTTAGTCTTGGTAAGTCCACCGTGTTAGAAAGTTTGTTGATGCTTTGTAAATTCATCATGCATAATTCATTATATGGCCACAATATTTCAACAAAATGGAAAGAGAACTAAGAGGGGCTTCTTCTTGTAGCAAGGATTTCCAAATGTTTGTGGTGCCATTGATGTCACCCATGTGCATATGGATAAGCTCATGTAAGCTATGGAGGCTTGAAGGTAAACATGGTTATGTCATTTGATGAACAGAGAAGTAAGGGAGAGAGAAAGAGCTAGACAAAGAGAGATAATGCTTTAAAGGGAGATAACTTGCATGACTCAATGATGTGACTTGTATTACATTAAGTACAATACCTTATATGATATCATTGCTTAGGTCATTATAGGTGTAATATTTGGATATTTTAGTGAACCACTCTAAGAGTGGGTTCACATGCACTCACACATGTAGCCGTTTTAGAGGATGTTCACATACCTTTATCCTTTTTTTAAACTTGGATAAGGCTTGTTCTCCAACACTTCCCCTCAAGTGTTATCCTAGTACACACTTCATTTGGATAAATCTATGCCCATGGCATAGTTTCACTAGACATTTTGTCTGGTTTTGTCCTTGGAGTAGAGTACAATGGTATTCAAGCCACCTTATATGTTGTAGACCTTTAAATTGCCCATGAGGCTTTATACTCTACAAAGTTTGCATCTTCTTTGTACTAGGTTTTTTCTTCTTCATGTGTGATATTAGCATCTACTTTATTTGTGAAAGCAATTCTTCTCATTGTGGTTATTTTTTTCATCAGAATGATTGCACTTATTTGAATAGTATTCCTTCTCTTCTTGATTGTTCTTACCACAAAGGTGTAAAGTAGAAAATTATGTGCTTGGTTGTATTGCTCATGCACATGTGGGATGAGGGCCTAAGCACAGGATATGGGGAGTAGGACTTTAGTGTATGAAAGGTCCCAGGAATAAGTGACTATATGAGTCACTTGTGTAAGGTTCCTCCTCAGCCCCTAAAAGATTTTTAAGCTCTCCTCTTTGTCCCCTGTAATCATCCCCTATTTCAGAATGCAAGAAAACATTGTTTTCCTTTGTTTTTGGTCTAGAGAGAGAAAATATTCTAGAGAGAGATAATACACTTTTGAGATATTTTTGGATATGAAGTTATTCCTTTTATTTAAGATGAATTCCCCTAAAATAGAAGTTTAAAAAGAATTTTCTAATATGCATTAAAAATTAATTGAATATGTGTATTAGACACCTTAGCCTAGGAGTACATAATTTCAAAAAAATTTGATTAAGGTCCAAATAGTGTTCTAAATGGCCAATAAGGTTAATCCAAGTGTTGGAATAAGAAAGATTCAAAGAATAAAAGAAAATCTCCCAAAAATGAGTAAATTCTCACATAAGATGAAGAGTTCACCAGTACTGAGATTTATTAGTAAAAAATGATATTTATAGTAAAAAAATAAAAATTTGACATCTCGAGAAGGAGGGAGGGATCTCATGAAGGAGGTGCCTAAATCCCATCATTACCCCACATTTTGAAATTAAAGAAATGAGATATTTTATCTCTCCTCTCTCCCCTTTCAAACTAGATCAGAAAAGTGAACCAAACTGGTCCAAAACTTGTTCAAAATGGATCAAACTGAAGTTGGAAGCCTCTAGATCCCAGTTGAGCTTGGTTGGTGGCTTCTCTCTCTTATAAATAGAACCCCATTCCTTTGTATTTTCATCTTACGATATTTACATGCCAGTATAATCTTCAATTTAGTGTAATTTTATTATCCCTCTACTTTGCCTCTCCATTGTGAAGCTTTGGAGCTTCACTAATCCTCTTCCTCTCTTGGAGATTACCCTCTTCTTCTTGGTGGCCAATCTTTCTCTTGTGGGCTTCACTTCTCTTTAAAGAATCAAGCCAAAAACCAAGGGTAAGCATAAAACAATGGTGTTTTACTCTCTTCTTCAATGGTAATCTTCTTCCCAATCTCTCTAATGCTTGGGAAGCATTTTGATCAATGGTTTCTTCTTAAAACCATGCTTTTATTGATTCATACTGTTTAAATAGATTAATTCTAATCTTTTATGCTTAAATGCAATGTTTTTGATTTGTAAATCTCTCTTTATGTAAGAATACTTATCTTTATGGATTAATCCTTCTTGGAAGGAAAGATCTTAGTCCCAATCTCATTTTCTTACCCAAAACTATAGGCCTAACAAGCTAGAGAGAGATGGAGATTAAGCATTTTTATAATCTAATTAAAATGAGGATTAATTCATTTGTGCTTGTTTTATGTTAAGAAAATCCATATTTATTTATTTTAAGTTGAAAGAGAGTTTATGCTAACATTCTTGTAACTATTTCATATGGGAATTGATAATTGGATTTTTTTTAAAAAATAAACAAGAGGCTTAAATATAATTTTACTTATGTTTATGCATAATGAAGTCTTTTTTAAAAGAGGAAGTCCCACCATATTTATGTAAATATGAGTAAATATAAAAATTAGAAATTTGAGCATTCTCAGAACATGTGAGGAAGCTATGGTAAAATTTTTACCATTAGAAAATGAATTTAATTTTACACAAAAAGAGGAATTATCATCATACTCTATGCATAAATATTTTAATGCTAAAAGAAATATTTTTGTTATATTTTTTTAATATGTGCATGCATAAAAATCTAGATGCAAAAAGAGGAATTTTCATGATATTCTATGTACAAACATTTTAAATATTAAATGAGGAATTTTTATTATATTTTAAAATAGATATATTCATGGTATGTATATACATGAGTATTTTTATTTATTTGTCAAAAGAGAAATTTTCCTCGTATCTTTAATTAAGAAAATGCATAAATTAATTTTGGTATCAAAAAAGATAGTTTCATCATATTTCGATATAGATTAATTTATGGCATGTTGATACCTAGGTCCAATTGGAGAAAAGAATATTTTAGTATAATTCTATGTGAATATTTTCATTAAATGATATATGCATATTCATTAAAAGGATCATTAGAAAAAGAAATATCTTCCTTAAATTCCATTACTCACAAATAGAATTATTTATAGCTCTATTATGTCCAAGGAAGAATGAATTTTTATAATTTTGGATATTTACTCTTACGAATAGAAATCATAGTTATTTTATCAAATAAATGGAAAATATCTTTAGGGATAAATTTAAGTAACTCGGTGCTAGACCATGACCACGTGAGAAAGGTGGGCCAGTAAGATGCTTGCCCATCTCTTCAATCAGAAATTAAGCCAAATTTTGTGACCATTCCCATTTCATCTATATGAAGAATCGATAACCGACGGCTTATTTAGAGAAGTTTTCCTAAGACACGAAATCGTCTAGAAATATGTTAGAACTCGTTGTAATTGATGGATGGATCACCGAGATACGAGATTCGTGATTCTCATTGGGAAAGTCTGGGTTTCGAGAAAAAAAAGAAGGGAGTCTTTTGAAATCAAACTGAATGGGAATTTTTACTTGCATAGAAACTATGTTTTTGTAAAGGACTCATCTAGAAATACATTAGAACTCGTTGTAATTAATGGATGGATCACCGAGATATGAGATTCGTGATTCTCATTGGGAAAGTCTGGGTTTCGAGAAAAAAAAAGGAAACTTGTGGAATCAAACTCAATGGAAATTTTTACTTGCATAGAAACTATGTTTTTGTAAAGGACTATCTTACGCCAAAATGCCGAAGGAAGCATTTGGCTTATTGTTAATCTAAGGAGAGTTTATGTTAAAATAGTTGACGAGGAGTCATTAAAGGATGTCTCTCGTGCGACGACAAAGCCTACCAAGGTCTTGACTAGCCTCGATACGATTGAAAATGGTGCGCTTCTGGTATGATGGGCGAGCGCCGACAAAGCGGTCCGTGAGTGAAGTGCTAGGACACCTAAGGAGGATCCTAGAGGGTTTTGACGAGGCGATGCACGGGCTCGTGATGGTGGATGCTAGGACACCCATGCATATGTTGAGGAAGATATTCATGGATTGGCAAGAATTATTTAAGTGAACTGGAAAACTATAAAATTGGATCTCGTTGGTTGACTAGCTTGTCTTCAACGGAGAGTCTGGATTAGACTTGTTTGTAAAACAATGGAAATAGAATATTGAGGATTATGATGGAAACACTATGGTTTTATTCTAGTTCTGTCTTGAAGATAGTTCTGTCTTGAAGATAGTTGAATCTAAGAAAAAGGCAATGTCATATTGGGTGTGTAAGTGGTGTGTTTGTTTAATATAATTGCATGAGTGCGGGCTAGGGGACTTGGGAACTCTTTTCCCTGGTACCCGGGACAAACACAACCTAGTTTATCAAAAGAGGGATCCCACCAATATAGTGGTTGGGCAGTTGGGTAACCCATGGGCTCGTTGGGGTTCGGGGTTTGGCTAGATCAATGGACTCCTATAACAAAATTCAGTTAGGTTGAAGTCACGATAGTTAAAGTAAGTCACATGGAGATTCTTGCTCTATGGGAAAGAATCAACGACTGCCTCACTTGTGGGGAAAAAAGCGATGATCTCTATAAACCAAATGCAAGTCCCTTCCTTGATTCGACCATGTGACCTACAGGTTCGGTCGGAATGGATAGGATAGTTAAGGCTTTTGACCTCATTAGATAAATTCATGTTAGAAGATTTTCCTGGAGGACTCACCCGTGCCTTCTAGGCGAGGAAAGTTTTTCTGGTCTCGGTTTTGAAAGAACCGCCGAACTAGTCCCTTGTTCCTGGACATCTGTTGGACGAGGCCCCGAGTGGGAAGCCCTGCCCTACTACACGAGAGGTTGCTACTTCCGCTGCTAGCACTCCTGAGTTCAGTGCGTAGAGGGGGAAGGGGTCTCACAGATGGTATCAGAGCTTTGTTGAAAGCTCAAGAATCGAAGATGAATTTTGCCAGAAATTTATAATAAAATCTTAGAAAGGTACATTCATATGCTGTATTTTCATTCAGATTAAGCTTCATTGATGAAGACTTATAATTGATAAATTGGATTTTATAGATGGACACTCCGTATTTATCTGGTATCCCCGACCTTACCTAGAATCAGGATATTACTGCCTTTGCTTTTGAACATATCCTCTCCTTCGCTAGGACTCAAACGAGCAGGGCAAGCCTTGCTAATCATTTTGAGGAGCTATATTTTTTGGACCCTACAGAGAGACGACTACATATGTGGTTCTTAGAACAATATGTCCATGCTTGTTTGTAATCAGCGGCGGTGGTAATGAGAGACAGAGGCTGAGTCAGAATATCTCCTTAGCTATGGTTCTGTTGAGGATAGGGGTAGTTCGTGGTGGTGGTGTTATTCTTTATCACCACTCACCTCGAGATTTTAGAATCACTTGCCATATTTTCAGGCTTCTAAGCCGCGTTATTCCAAGGAGTAGGATTGTAGCGCCTATGGCGGTAAGGGCACAATTACATCGCGGCATGTCTACAGTGCAGTATCGCCACTACATGCGTATGCAATTGAGGCATTGACTTTTGGAGCCATGTTGCTCTATGTATATATTACAAAATTATGTAAATAAAGAAAGGGCAGTACACATTCTTTTATTTTCACAGGATGCTTGCATAAGTTAGTCCTAGATCAGAAAACAGGGAAACCTATGCAAGTAGAATTGGCTAGTGGGAAGATTCTTTTCACACACCATGAGACAGACTGTATTTAGTTTAATCTAGATGGGAATGCGACAGACTGCCAGTTCAGAGTCTTACCCTTGGGAATCTATGACAGAATTCTTGGAATGGATTGGCTCCATAAGAATCAGGCTGACATTCATTGTCATAATGGAACCATTTCTTTCTTTGACGTTCATGGGAATCAAGTTCAAGGAACATGAATTTTCGGATCCCCAATTTTGCAATTTTAGTAAAAGCTTTTAAATTGCTGAAGGGACTTAGAAAGAAGCAAGCTGTCTATGTTGTTAAGATGAATCTAGTAGATAGAAAATGCAAGGCTAAGGAACCAGAGTGGCTAAGTGAGTACGTTGATGTATTCCCAGAAGAGCTGACTAAGATGCCTTCAACTCTTGAAGTAGATCACGAGATAAATTCTGAATGCAAAAAGAGGAAATTTCACGATATTCTATGTACAAACATTTTAAATATTAAATGAGAAATTTTTATCATATTTTAAAATAGGTATATTCATGGTATGTATATATATGAGTATTTTTATTTATTTGTCAAAAGAGAAATTTTCCTCGTATCTTTAATTAGGAAAATACATACATTAATTTTGGTATCAAAAGAGAAAGTTTCATCATATTTTGATATAGATAATTTATGGCATGTTGATGCTTAGGTCCAATTGCAGAAAAGAATATTTTAGTGTCACTCTATGTGAATATTGTAATTAAATGATATATTCATATTCATTAAAAGTATCATTGAAAAAAGAAATATCTTCCTTAAATTCCATTATTCACGAATAGAATTATTTATGGTTCTATTATGTCCAAGGAAGAATGTTTTTTTATAATTTTGGATATTTATTCTTACAAATACAAATCACTAGGAAATATCTTTAGGGATAAATTCATGTGATTCGGTGCAAGACCATGACCACATGAGAAAGGTGGGTCAGTAAGATGCCTGCCCATCTCTTGAATCAAAAACTAAGCCAAATCTTGTGACCATTCCCATTTCATCTGTATGAAGAATGGATAACCGACGCGACTGATTTAGAGAAGTTTTCCCTAAGACCCAAAATAGTCTAGAAATAAGTTAGAACTCGTTGTAATTAATGGATGGATCACCGAGACATGAGATTCGTGATTCTCATTGGGAAGGTTTGGCTTTCGAAAAAAAAGGGATCTTGTGAAATCAAACTCATTGGAAAATTTTTACTTGCATAGAAACTATAGCCAACTCGCTTACAACAGAATCACTGAGTCCAATTTGAACATAGAAGTTTGGGTGGGAACTAACCCATGCGCATGCACCTCACACGTGCATCGCTCAGGCACACATCATGACAACCATTTTGAGCTTCTCAATGAGCTCGAGCAAGGCAATCCTCATACCAATGGGTGTGAACAAAAAATACATATCTCATTTTGAGCACGCAAGCTCGCATGGTTGCCCATCATCAATTGTGGGTGAGAAAAAAATTTACAAAGTCTTTTGGCTGAAGCAAGGGCAGTGAACCCATGTGTCAACACATATACATGGATATTTTATACAAATAAGGCAAACACATGCCACATCTTTTATGCATGTGAACAAGAACTTAAGTGTTTACAAGAACCTGTGTGAATGGGGGCTTAATAAGGTAAATTTTTATGCCTTAGGTTTAAACCTTACTTTTTTATCTTATGCCTGTTTTTTTTAATTAACAAAATGTGAGCCACACTTTCTCTGCTCAGGATGGTAGCCACCATCCTTGTGCTATGTCACACTCCTCTCGAGCTTCCTCTCTACGTGGGCTCTTCTTCTCTTTTGTGTGTGGCTGAACCTTTGTGCATGATGGCGTCTTCTCTGCACGATTTTTCTTCTCTGCTGTATCTCTTATTACAATTCCTTTTCTCATCATCTTATCTTTTCTTTGGCCAGCCTTTCCTCTTCCTTCACTTTCTCTTTCTTGTCCTTGTACTCGATAAGATAATCACAAACCATGCTGTATCCCAAATGTTTTTTCTAGTGACATGTTGTCGTCTCCGCAACATCATTCACCCACCAAAAAAAAGCTTCAAATCTCACAAAGAGCCATCTTCTTCTCTTGCACATCTAGAATTCCATGTGTAAGTTTAAAAATTACATGAATTTTGCTAATTTTTTCAAGATTGAGAACATGTGTGACCTTTGTAGATTTATAATCTGTTGTTGTTTGTGACATAAAAATAAACTTGACTTAGAAAATGACATAGGAGTCTACATAACTTAAAGAAATATCAATCTTTTGCAAATAAAAAATTATTTTATAAATTTTATGAATGTAAGACACTTTTTTTAATGGACTTTCTTGGGACAAATTCTACCACTATGCATAAATATGCACATTATTTGACAAGCACTCAAAAATATTAGAATACATAACAATATAAGCTCCATAATTTATGACAAAATCTACAAACATCCTTGAGTCTATTTCTAGACCTAAATAGCAAAGCCTCTAGTATATACTTACCTTGACAGTCTGCATGACATAATTACTTACTCGGGCATGATATACAACCAATGCTAAGAGTTTAAAGAGGTCAACTTATAGGTGTGCAAAGGTAGACTTATATTCATATATATATATATATATATATATAGCAGATAGTAACTATGAAGGCTCTGAGTAAACCAAGCATGTTAAAAGAGTAGAAAATTAAAATATTTTTTCAGCAGGATAATTTTAGAGGCAAACATCATATAGCCTTAAGGTGTAAATTTTGACCCACATACGCATTTGTTTTCATGAAGAAAATTCTTGTTATGCAATATGTATAAGGGTTGTGGGAAAAAATTGCAACCTATATCATGTACATATGTGGTGGTGGCAAAAATTCATAGTATGCATATGTTGATGTTTGATCCAAATAGCCATTATCATGAATATAGGTGATGGTATATCTAAGATTAGTGCAGGAATGAGATATAGTTATAATTATTTGGGGTAGATGTGAAGGATGTTAAGAGATGGTATGTCTAAGGGTAGCGTAAAATAAACTCTGGTTATATTTATTTGGAAGACATGTGAAGGATGCTGAGAAATGCAATCTTTGCTTGTGACATTGTCTTTGTGTATAAAGAGAAAAGAGAGGAACTGAAGGCTTATGGAATGGTGGTAGAGAAGAGCTTGGAGCTTTCATGAACGATGACGGTAGATTCAAGGTTCCCTATGCTCGAGAGCATACTACTACACATAGGCATGGCAGAGTCCAGGCTCACATGCACCCCCCCTCCTCGACATAGATGGTCCCACCACGTGTATTTGCTTATAGTTCTTCAGCTTTAAAATTGTATTATAGAACAAAAATCAGGATTGGTGAATCAAACGACTCGTGGCTCTCCAAATCAATGGAGCCTTGCACCTTGCACATACATGTGGATTAAAACCAATGGATTACAAGTAATCGTATATTATCTCATCTAGCTCTTCTTCTATCATGAATTTTTGGCATCTACTATGTAGCGATATTATTTATAATACAAAGGTTACATGGTTACATAGACAAGCATTTTTTTAAATGACATCCTCTCAAATTTATAGTCAAAGGTTGCGACCATATACGTTTTTCTGGTCCTTAGCCATAAACCTATATCACCTTATTCTAGGTATATTTTTTCTTTAATTCTATGATTTATATGATTTTTTAAAAATTTTATTGGTAACTATCTACTATTTGGAATGAGATTTTACAGATTTATTGGTGATAAAAATAAAAATAATTCTCATAAAAAATGTAAAAATATTTCAAAGTTAAGAAAAATAGCTCCCTAAAAGTGGATGTTTTACATAAAAGTTGATGCAAAACATCAACTTTTCCACACAACTCAATGTTTTGCATCAAAGTTTATGCAAAACATTAACTCTACCACAAAACTTGATGTTTTGCATCAAGTTTAAGATGCTACGAAGAAGAAAGTTGGAGGATCGGAGATCAACTTTAACAAACGGCCAATTTTAGCGATTCCTTCTACGTCACCATGCCTAGACGACCTATTCCATAAATTTTGAGTACCAATATGATTATGTTTTGATGCGATTTGCAGATGTCACAAAGCGATTTGTTGCCTTAGCAAATCGCTTTGTGAGATCTGCAGATCGTATCAAAATATAGTCATATTGGTACTTAAAATTTGTGGAATAGATCGTTTACGCATGCCCATCACACGGAGACGGAATCGCTAAAACAGGCCGTTTGTGAAAATTGACCTCCGATCCTCCAACTTTGTTCTTCGTACCATCTAAAACTTGATGCAAAACATCAAGTGTTGTGGTAGAGTTGATGTTTTGTATCATCTTTGATGCAAAAAATCAAGTTGTGTGTAGAAGTTGATGTTTTGCATCAACTCGATGCAAAACATCAATTTTTAGCCTAAAAGTTGATGTTTTGCATCGAGTTGATGCAAAACATCAACTCTTCCATAAGACTTAATGTTTTGCATCAAAGTTGATGCAAAACATTGAGTTTTATGGAAAAGTTGATGTTTTACATCGAGTTGATGCAAAACATCAAGTTTTTGGAAGTTGATGTTTTGCATAATGTTGATACAAAGCATCAAGTATTGTTGATCTTTTGCATAGAAAGTTGATGTTTTGCATATAAAGTTGATGTTTTACATCAACTTGATGCAAAATATCAAATTTTCATAAAAGTTGATGTTTGGTATCAAGTTGATACAAAACATCAACTCTTAGTTCTTACTCAGCATTAAGTTGGCTGCAAATGTTGTAGCTAAAACATCCTTACTATGTGTAGTAACCAGTAGCATTCGAACCTAAGTCCCTACCTAATATTTTACAAAAACGTATTTTGGAAAGTATAAACTTTTATTTCTTAGAGCGAGATTTTTATGCTTTCTAAACTCATTTAATAACTAAAATTGTCATTGAACTCCTTTTTGTCACATCAAGGACATATCTTCTTTAAAAGTGAGTGTGTAATTAATTTTCAAAATTATACAACTTTTAAATAGCTTATTCATGATATTTTAAAATCATCTGTACGTAACGAACTCTTTTTAAAAAAGTATATATTATCAATTAAGAAATTGTGACACTCAAGAGCTTCAAAATAGATTTTAATATTACTCTCATTAAGAGCCAAAATAGGGTTTTATAATTAAGATAATAATTGTGTCAAGATAACGCTTTTGTAATATAATAATATAAATATTTTTTTATAGTTGCACTCTGTAGCACATCCTTAATCATTCTAACATGGCAGATGAACCAAGGAGTCTAAACTTCAAGTGTACACATAGAAGATTTTTTTTTAATTTGTGGATAGTGAAGAAGAGGATGCCTTGTCTACCTTCTCAGGGAAAAGCACATCAACTAGTGATGGTGTAGCAATGATTATGAGGAACCATAACTATGCCATAAGCTGTATGTTTAGAAAATAGCTTCTTTTTATAGTTGCATCATTTTTTTAATGGATTGAAGATGGAAATAATAAACAGTGTCTCTATTTTGGCATGTTTTTTGAAAACTTATTGTTAGATTTTCAATTATAATCTCAAAAAGTAAGCAAAACGAAGTCTTTTTTTTTCATGTCAATTTTTGTAAGAAATGTGTAAAGTGCCCAAAATATTATCATTTTTTGATAGTATTGTACTCATGCGTGGATCACTTTTTAAAAAAGAGGTTAAAACTGAACTTTTTTTATGGAAATATTACATATTTTGTCTCCAACAATGTTCAATTATGTTTGCCTACTTAACCTCTAAGTTGAGGTTTCTCACATAGCCATTGACATGGCCTCTATGAGCTCCAAAATTGAGCTCCATGATGTGCATGCTTTATCCCCACATACCATCTTCAAGGGTGCTTCTTCAAAGTGGTTTCTCATAAAAATCAAGGTGCATAAACCATTGTGAAAGTTCCCACAACTTTCACAACTTTGCTGATCTCCTTGAGCAACATCCACAAGTGCATCCTCTTCTTGATGCACACACATGTGAACTCCATTTAGTCCACCATCTCACTTGCCATCATCTAAACAAGCATGCACCTCCACACATGCTGTTTGCCCAAGTGTAAAGAACCATAGGATTCACAAATCCCAACATAGCAACTCTTGTAAGATTCCTCCTCAGCCTAAATAATGATTGAGCCTTTACTTCTTTACCCTGTAGTCATTCCATGTTTCTAAATACAAGAAAATATTATTTTTCCTTGTTTTGCCTAGTGAGATAAAAATTTTCTAGAGAGTGGTAATTCAATATTGGGATATTTTTAGACATATAAATTCTACAAATATCAAAAATATGTTTCCCTGAAACAGAAAATCAAAATGAATTTTCTAAGGTGCAATTGGAATTAATTAAAAATGATTTAGAAGACCTGAGTCTAAGGATCAAGATTTTCTAAAAATTTTGGATTAAGGTTCCTATGGACCAATAAGCTTAATCCAAGTGTTGGGATGAGATAAATCCACTGAATAAAAGAAAATACCCAAAAATAAGTACAAGATTTGTTAATTAAAAATTATAAAATATTACTAAAACATGAGATATTTTGGAGTAATCATTCATTTTTAACACTTTGGTAAGGAAAAGGGGGGCCTTCAAGGAGGCTCCTATTTCACATGAGTGGAGGATTTTTAAACTCAAAAATAATAAGATATTTTTATCTCTTCTCTCTCCTGGATGAAACCAAATAAAAAAGGGAGCCAAACTGGTCTAAATCTTGTCCAAACTCAGCCAAAGCTGAAAAATTCTAGAACTTAGTTGGACTCACTTAGTGGCCTCCCTCACCTATAAAAAGACCCTCATTATTTTGTATTCTCATCTGTGAACTAAACTATGCTGGTATTACTCTAAGATAAGCTTATTTTCTATTATCCTCTACAAATTGAAGAGATTGGAGCTTCTCTCTCTCTTCAACCTTCCTTGGAGTCTTCATCAACATACTAAACCAGTTGATTGGTTGGGGGCCTCTCCATTGACTAAAGAATCAAGCAAATTAAGAGGTAAAGTTTATGGTCTTTTTTCTTAAATCTCAAAATATTTTTCACTTCTCAACCCCTCTTTTGAAGCTTGAGAAGCATTCAATTGAATGACTCTTTAATGCAATTGGAACTCTCTAATGAATTCTAGTGATAAATCTTATAAATTTTACATTTATGCTTAAATTAAAATATTTTTTAAGCATATCTCTCTCTCCCCCAAAGAATGGTCATTCCTATGACCTATTCTATATTCAAATGATGCTTCTCATGAAGCAATTCTCAAATCTAGAAGTAATTTCTATGTTTGTCAAATTAGACGCCAAAGAAGTGGCTTTTTAATGCCTTTATGCTACTTAATTTATGAAAAACTTAGGAATCAAGTCCATAATTGGATATTGATCCTAATGATAGTCATTCTATCATATTGTATTATTAAAACTTTATGCTTTCAAAATTATTAAAAATCATTAATAATAGCAGCGGAGCTATGGTAAAATTTTTAAAAAATTAACACATAAATCATTATCATACATAAGATGAAAAGAGGACTTCCTACCATATTCTAGGATTAATAATCCTACATTAATTGAATAATTCTCATCATAACCATGAAAAAATTAATTTTTATGGTTATGCATAATTAGTTAACTAGAAAAAAGAGAAATTTTTAGTAATTCATTTTTATGATAAAAGAGGAATTCCCATGACAATAGAAATCCATGTTTTCCAATGAAGTAAGAGAAAAATTGGAATACTAAAATAATGTATATTTTATTTCAAAATTAAAGATGAATTTTAGTTAAATATAATTTTTTACGTAGATAAATTTAAATGATGAAAGAAGAATTTCCATCATATTTGGAATTCAATCATTTAAATGAGAAAAATTGAATTTCTAGTGTAAAGAAATTAATGGAGATTTTTATTTAATTTTTTAGAGAAAAATTAGTTAAATTTATCTTTTTGCATAGATAAATTTAAATGATGAAAGAGGAATTGTCGCCATAATTGGAATTCAACCATTTAAATGAGAAAAGTGGAACTGCTAGTATAAAGAAATTAATGGAGAATTTTATTTAATTTTTAAGATAAAATTTAGTTAAATTTATCTTTTTATATAGATAAATTTAAATAATGAAAGAGAAATTCCCACCATATTTGGAATTCAATCCTTTGAATTAGAAAGGTGGAATTTCTAGTTTAATAGAATTAATGAATATTTTATGTAATTTTTAAAGAAGAATTTTAGATAGATTTAATTTATGGTAAAAGAGGAATTCCCATGATAATTGGATTGCACTCATTAAATAAAAAAAAAGAGGGATTTTAAGTTTATTCAAAAAAATAGGTAATTAGTATTTAGTTAAAAGAATAATTTTTTTGATATTTAAGAAAAGATGGATTTGAATTAATTTTTAGGGTCAAAAAGATGAATTTCCACCATAATTCTACCTAATGAATTAAGATCGAGAAATTATGTGGTAGAAAGAATATCTTGGATATTTTAATTGGTAAAATCACTAAATTGATATTTACCTAAAACTAGATGTTTATCTGAAGGGAATCCTCGTTAGAACTAAACCGAATGAAATTGGTTAGACTACGAGAGGGGCAGACAGTAAATCTACTTGTCCATCTATCGATCTAAATCAAGCAAAAACTTTGTGACCAATTCGAGTTCCTAAATATAAAGAATAGACTACCGAAACTAAACTAGTTTTTCCTTTGACCGAATTCACCAAGAATCTAGTTGGACAGACAGACAAAATGATGAGTAGATTACCCTCATGAGAGATTGAGGATCCTCATTATGAAACCGAGAATTATGGAGAAAAGGGTTTTCTGAACCAATCTCAAATTGGGAATTTTACTTGCATTGGAACCTCTCTTTTTCATTTAAAGGATTGTTTTACGCGAGAATGCTGGAGGAAGCATTTGGCATATGTTTTATTAAGAGGAGGTTTGTTGGAAGAGCTGGCGGGGAGTCGTCAAGGGACGTTGCTTGCGGCAAAACCTCCCGAGTTCTTGATCAACCTCGGTATGGTTAAAATGGTGTGCTTGCAGTACGATGGGCGAGGACCGATGAAGTGGTCCGTGGTGAAGTGCTAGGACACCTAAGGAGGATCCTAGAGGGTTCTGACCAGGCAATGCATGGGCTCGCAGTTGCTAGGACACCCATGCGTACGTCAAGGAAGATTTTGGATGGACAAAAAGGAAATATTTTAGGGAACCAAATTTTGATACTGGATCTCGTTGGTTGGCCAGCAGCAGCGCTGGTCTCTTCAACGGAGAATCCAGAGGACACATTTTGTAATACTATGGACTCGAAATTTTGAAAAATGATCAGAAATATTATGATTTCTATTGAAGGATTATTTAAAGCCAATCGAAACTGTTATAAATGAAAATTTCATATTGGGTGTGTACGTGGTATGCTTACCTTATTTTTTGCATGAGTTGCCAGCGGCTAGGGGGCCTGGGAACTCTTTTTCTCGATACTCGGGCAAAAACACAATAAAATCTTTATAAATAAATCCCACCAATACAGTGGTCGGGTGGTTGGCCTGGTTGGCTAACCCATGGGCCGGACGGGATTGGCTAACCCATAGGCTAGATCGAAGGATTCCTGTAAAACACCTAGATACGATTAGTTACATTAGTTAAATTAGATCCTGAGAAGACCTTGTTCTGTGGGAGGGGATCAGCGAGACTGTGGCTCGTAAATGGAAAAAAAAGCAATGATTCCATGGACCAAGTACAAGTCTCTTCTTGATCTGACCATGTGACTTCAGGTTCAGTCAGATGAGTTTAACTAGTTAAGACTTTGACTCGTTAGAATAATTCCCCGTTAGAAGATTTTCCCATGGTGAAATCGCCCGTGCCTTCCGGGCAAAGGGAGTCTTTCCGGGTCTAGCTTCAGAGAAACCATCCATGCTAGCCTCTCATCCGGACATCCCTGGGCGAGGCCCGAGTGTGGATCCCTACCCCGTGTGGGAGGCCGACGCCACTTCCGCCGCTGGGTGACAGGAGCCCCGGAGGGGGTAGGGGTCTCACAGTTGGTATTAGAGCTTTGATGAAAGCTAATAAGGATAAGTGAATTCTTAACAAAAATAATAAAAACTCAAAAAAAGCATTTTCTTTTTGTATTTTCATTCCGTAAGCTTCATAATGAAGAATTTTTAATCAAAGAAATTATTTTTATAGATGCAAGTTCCATACTTATCTAGTGTTCCCCGACCTCACCTAGTCACAAGACATGACTGCGTTTGCCTTCAAGCATTGCCTTCGAGCATCTCATCTCTTCCTACAACTCGAACAAGCCGAGCAAAACTCGTACACCATTTTGAGGATCTATATTTTCCTGACCTAGCGGAGAGATGGCAGCACATGTGGTTTGTAGGGCAGTATGTCCACGCCTCTTGCGACTAGTGTGGCATGCTGAGGCAGAATCTCTCATTGACAATGATTCTGATGAAGCTATAGTGATACATGGCGTTATTTTATATCATTCAACGCCTCGAAATTTCAGACTTTCATGCCGATCTACAGACTCCTTAGTCGCTTTATTCTTAGAAGGAGAAGATAGTAGCTCCCTTGGCAGTAAGGGAACATTTGTATCAAGGCATGGCTATGGCCGTACCACCTTCTTATGTGTCTCCCAAGGAGATTTTGATTTCTCGAGCCGAGCTGCTCTATGTACATATTGTAACTTTTATATAAATAAAGAAATATTTTCTGGAGAAAAATTCCCTGTTGTGTAAGTGATTGTTTATGGACGAACTGATAAAGAAAAATCTGTTATCGGACATATGTACTTCGAGGGAAAGGTCTTCCTTCATTTCTGAAGCTTCTCGTAATGTGTCAAAGAGTCAAGGCACAGAGAGTCAAGATGCCAGGGAAACTGTAGCCTCTAGACATTCCTCACATAAAGTGGGAACGTATCTGTATGGACTTTGTCACTGGATTACCTTCAGTGCAATCAGGTTACAACTCCATTTTTGTGGTAGTTGGCAGACTAACCAAAGTTGCCCATCTGTTTCCAGTGAAAGAAACATACTCTGCAGTGGATGTTCCAGAGTTTTCCTTAAAGAGATCTTCAAATTACATGATTTACCCAGGAGGATAGTAAGTGACAGAGATCCCAAATTCACATCGAGATTCTAGACTACATTCTCTGAAGTAGTAGGAACTTTCTTGGATCTCAGCACAACCTATCACCCCAAAACAGATGGCCAGACTTAAAGAGTGAACCAGGTAATTGAAGATATCCGTCATGCTATGGCAGGGAACCCAAAGAACTGGTTAAGCCATTTGCATCTGGTCGAATTTGCTTACAATACTTCTTATCATCAAAGCATTGGGATGAGTCGTTTCAGCTTTGTATGGACAAGATTGCCTTACATCGTTGACTTGGTCTCGCCCATTGATCAGAGTTGAAATGTCCAGACAAATGCTTGATGATATGGACGAGCAGATGCAATCAATCCGTAAAGATATAAAGGCAGCCCAAGATAGACAAAAGCAGTATGTAGATAAAAAGAGATCAGAGAGAGAGTTTGAAGAATCAGATATGGTCTTCATTCGAGTACGACCAAAAAGAAGTTCCTTATCCTTAGGGAAGTATAAGAAGCTCTCTCCTAGATATTGTGGGCCTTATGGTGTTATAAAGACAGTGGGCAATCTAGCCTACAAACTTCTTCTGCCTCCCCATCTGAAGGTACATGATGTATTCCATGTAAGTTTGCTTAAGAAATATATACCCAGCCCGAGTCACGTGCTTGATGAGATGAACAATTGATCTCTCCAACTCAAGGCCAGATGGTACTCCAACCTGAGAAAATCCTTGACGTTCGGGAGAAGATTCTCAGGAGCAGAGTCCTCAGAGAATTCTTAGTAAAGTGGAAGTTCTTCCCTCTAGAGGACGCCACCTGGGAGAAAGAAGAAGAGTTGGCGAAGGATTACCCCCACTTTGCGAGATGAGGACATCTCGCGTTTTTAAGTGGGAGAGGATGTAAGATTCCTCCTCAGCCTGAATAATGATTAAGCCTTTACTTCTTTACCCTTTAATCATTCCATGTTTCTAAATATAAGAAAATATTATTTTTCCTCGTTTTGCCTAGTGAGATAAAAATTTCTAAAGAGTGGTAATTCAATATTGGGATATTTTTAGACATATAAATTCTACGAATATCAAAAATATGTTTCCCTCAAACAGAAAATTAAAATTAAAATAAATTTTCCAAGGTGCAATTGGAATTAATTAAAAATGATTTGGAAGACATTAGCCTAAGGGTCAAGATTTTCTAAAAATTTTGGATTATGGTCCAATTAAGGTTCCTATAGACCAATAAGATTAATCCAAGTGTTGGGATGAGATAAATCGAATGAATAAAAGAAAATACCCAAAAATGAGTGCCAACATAAGATGAAGAGTTGACTGAGTACAAGATTTATTAGTTAAAAATTATGAAATATTAATAAACAAATGAGATACTTTTGAGTAATCATTCATTTTTAATACCTTGGTAAGGAAAAGGGGGGCCTTCAAGGAGGTGCCTATTTTCACATGAGTGGAGGAGTTTCAAACTAAAAAATAATAAGATATTTTTATTTGTCCTCTCTCCTGGATCAAACCAAATCAAAAAGGGATCCAAACTGGTCCAAATCTTGTCCAAGTTCAGCCAAACTGAAGTTGGAAAATTCTAGAACTTAGTTGGACTCAGTTAGTGGCCTCCCTCACCTATAAACAGACCCTCATTCTTTTGTATTCTCATCTGTAAACTAAACTATGCCAGTATTACTCTAAGATAAGCTTATTTTCTATTATCCTCTGAAAATCCTCTACAAATTGAAGAGATTGAAGCTTCTCTCTCTCTTCAACCTTGCTTGGAGTCTTCATCAACATACCAAACCAATTGATTGGTTGGGGGCCTCTCCATTGACTAAAGAATCAAGCAAATTAAGAGGTAAAGTGTGCTTTATGGTCTTTTTTCTTAAATCTCAAAATATTTTACACTTTTCAACCCCTCTCAAGCTTGAGAAGCATTCAATTGAATGGCTCCTTAATGCGATTGGATCTCTCTAATGAATTCTAGTGATAAATCTTATAAATTTTACATTTATGCTTAAATTAAAATGTTTAAATTTATGCTTAAATTAAAATGTTTAAATTTATGCTTAAATTAAAATGTTTTTTAAGCATATCTCTATCTCCCCCAAAGAATGGTCATTCTTATGACCTATTCTATATTCAAATGATGCTTCTCATGAAGCAATTCTCAAATCTAAAAGTAATTTCTATGTTTGTCAAATTAGAGGCCAAAGAAGTGGATTTTTAATGCTTTTATGCTACTTAATTTATAAAAAACTTAGGAATCAAGTGCATAATTGGATATTGATCCTAATGATAGTCATTATATCATATTGTATTATTAAAACTTTATGCTTTTAAAATTATTAAAAATTATCGATAATAGCAGCAGAGCAAAGCTATGGTAAAATTTCTAAAAATTAACACATAAATCATTTTCGTACATAATATGAAAAGAGGACTTCCTACCATATTCTAGGATTAATCATCCTAGATGAATTGACTGATTCTCATCATAACCATGGAAAATTTGATTTTTTTATATTTATGCATAATTAGTTAATTAGAAAAAAGAGGAATTTCTAGTAATTCATTTTTATGATAAAAGAGAAATTCCCATGACAATGGAAATCCATGTATTCCAATGAAGTAAGAGAAAAATTGGAATACTACAATAATGTATATTTTATTTAAAAATTAAAGAAGGATTTTAGTTAAATTTATCTTCTTGCATAGATAAATTTAAATGATGAAAGAGGAATTCACACCATAATTGGAATTCAACCATTTAAATGAGAAAAATGGAATTTCTAATGTAAAGGAATTAATGGAGATTTTTTTAATTTTTAAGAGATAATTTAGTTAAATTTATCTTTTTGCATAGATAAATTTAAATGATGAAAGAAGAATTCCCACCATAATTGGAATTCAACCATTTAAATGAGAAAAGTGAAATTTCTAGTGTAAAGAAATTAATGGAGAATTTCATTTAATTTTTAAGATGAAATTTAGTTAAATTTATCTTTTTGCATAGATAAATTTAAATGATGAAAGAGGAATTCCCACCATGTTTGAAATTCAATAATTTGAATGAGAAAAGTGGAATTCTAGTTAAATGGAATTAATGGATATTTTATGTAATTTTTAAAAAAAGAATTTTAGATAGATTTAATTTATGGTAAAAGAGGAATTTCCATGATAATTGGATTACACTCATTAAATGAGAAAAAGAGGGATTTTAAGTTTATTCAAAAAAATAGGTAATTGGTATTTAGTTAAAAGAAGATTTTTTTTGATATTTAAGAAAAGATGGATTTAATTTTTAGGGTCAAAAAGATGATTTCCCACCATAATTCTACCTAATGAATTAAGGTCGAGAAATCATGTGGCAAAAAGAATATCTTGGATATTTTAATTGGTAAAATCACTAAATTGGTATTTACCCAAAACTAGATGTTTATATAAAGGGAATCCTCATTAGAACTAAACCGAATGAAATTGGTTAGACCACGAGAGGAACGGACAGTAAACCTACTTGTCCATCTCTCAATCTGAATCAAGCAAAAATTTCGTGACCAATTCCAGTTCCTAAATACAAAGAATAAACTACCAGAACTAAACTAGTTTTTCCTTTGACCGAATTCACCAAGAATCTAGTTAGACAGATAGACAAAATGATGGGCAGATTACCCTCATGAGAGATTGAGGATCCTCATTATGAAACTGAGAATTATGGAGAAAAGGGTTTTGTGAACCAATCTCAAACTGGGAATTTTACTTGCATTGGAACCTCTGTTTTTCATTTAAAGGACTGTTTTACGCGAGAATGTTGGAGGAAGCATTTGGCATATGTTTTACTAAGAGGAGGTTCGTTGGAACAAGCTGGCGGTGGGGAGTCATCAAGGGACGTCACTTGCGGCAAAGCCTGTCGAGTTCTTGATGACCAGCCTCCGTAAGCTTAAAATGGTGCACTTCCGATACGATGGGTGAGGGGACTGACGAAGCGTCCCCTGAGTAAAGTTCTATGACACCTAAGGAGGATCTTCGAGGGTTCTGGACCAGGCGATGCACGGGCTCGCGGTTGTTGCTAGGACAGCCATGCATACATCGAGAAAGATTTTGGATGGACAAAAAGGAAAGATTTTTTGGAACCAAATTTTGATACTAGATCTCGTTGGTTGGCCAGCTGGCTTCAACAGAGAGTCCAGAGGACACATTTTGTAATACAATGGACTCAGAATTTTGGAAAATGATGTGATTAGAATTATTATGATTTCTATTGAAGGATTGTTTAAAGCCAGTCAAATCTATTATAAATGAAAATTTCATATTGGGTGTGTACGTGGTATTCCTACCTTAATTTTTGCATGAATCGTCGGCTAGGGGGCCTGGGAACTCTTTTCCTCGGTACACGAGCAAAAACACAATCAAATCTTTATAAAGGAATCCTACCAATACAGTGGTCAGTCTAATGGGGTTAGGCAGGATCGAAGGATTCCTGTGAAACACCTACATACATTTAGTTACATTAATTAAATTAAATCCTGAGAAGAACTTGTTCTGTGGGAGGGGATCAGTGGCTGTGCCTCGTAAATGGGAAAAAAAGCAGTGATTCCATGGACCAAGTGCAAGTCTCTTCTTGATCTGACCATGTGACTTCAGGTTTGGTCAGATGAGTTTAACTAGTTAAGACTTTGACTCGTTAGAATAATTCCCCATTAGAAGATTTTCCCATGGTGGAATTGCCCGTGCCTTCTGGGCGAGGGGAGTCTTTTCGTGCCTGGCTTTGGAGGAACCGCCCTGGCTAGCCTCTCGTCTGGACATCCGCGGGGGGTGAGGCCCCGAGTGTGGATCTGCGCCCCACGTGGGAGGCCCCGATGCCACTTCCACTGCCGGCATGAGCCCCGGAGGGGGCAAGCGTCTCACAACCCTTCTCAACATGAGAAATCTCTCATGCTTGAACCAAAAAAATTAATGAGTCAAAACTCACAAAACCAACCTTCTTGCGACACCTTTGTCTCCAAAGTAGCTTTCTTGTTAACATCGAAGACCCCATAGCCTTCATACTTGAAATCTCCATTTTTAACTTCCATGGCGGCTTCAAGACTCTATCCAATCCTCACAAATGCAAATCCAAATGATAATATGAGTGTGCTAATTCTTTTTCATAATAAACTGAAAATAATGCTTAATCAAAGAACTCATAACCAAGAAAAACTTTATATAGATATTCACCATGGCCAAGAGCCCACCCAAGCTCTGATACCTTGTTAAACAATCCTAAAATGGGATTGATCATGCTGATAGACATAGATTAAGCAACATATATAGGGTTGATTAAACCACACTAAGAACTCCATAAGAGAGAGAGAGATTGCACACTTAAGACACAATTCTATATTCCTTGCATTCACAATGAATCATACAATTATATAGGTTTTCTAGCCTTATCCCACTTTACACATCATCATCCATGTGACATAATTTGGGTGGTTTGGAGGAAGGAATCAATGATGCTCATCATACACCACTTTCTTTAGTGCATATTCTTGTTTGGAAACAAGTGATGGACTACAGCATGTCCTTTTCCGAAGATCTTGAATTTCATGTTTCTGTCCACCAACTGCAGCCGAGACTATAGCTTTCTCCTTTTCTATATAATTTTGGCTATCCATGCACTCTGCAGTCTCCTTTCATCCAGCTTAACGAGTATCTTGATCATGTGCACCTTTGATTCTTATGGAAAGAGCCCTTTCGCTATAGCTATCATGAGGCTCTGTGTTAAGAACTCCATGGGCACTATTGTCTTTAGTCCATACACCATGATGCTAAAGGGCATAAGTCCTATTGCATTCTTATACACTGTTTAGAATTCCCACATTGCCGAGTGAAGCTTTATGTCCTAGACGGTCCTATTCGCATTCATTGTCTTAACCAGTATTCCCTTCATGATTTTATTTTGGAGGATTCTATGTTTCCCATTTGCCTACTACGAGTAGTAGAGTGTTGACTTCTTATGTATAATCATATGTTGCTCTATCAGTTTCCTGTTCACTTCATTAAGGAAGTGGGTCCCTTGGTCACAGACTATCTCTATTGGGCATCCAAATCTTGTCATGATAGTCTCATAGAGAAACTTTGCTACTGATGATGCCTTACATTCTTTTAGGGCCTTGGCCCTGTATCCATTTTGTGTAGTAATCCACAATGGCCATCAGAATGTATTTGTTTCCTATTCGCTGAGCTACTGGCTTGAATGGGCCGACAAATTCTAGACCCCATTTCTAGATCAGCTCTAGGGGCAATATTGGGGTTTGCGACATTCTGTTTACATCATTCGGTTTCCCCAGCCTCTAGCACATATCGCACTCCTTTGTGAATTTGTGCACATCTCTTAATGCAGATGGCCACCAAAATCTTTCTAAGAACACTTTATGCCCCATGAGTTCTTTGAAAAAGTACCCTCCTCTTATTCCTTGGTGTGCTTCTACCAACACAACATGTTGCTCATGTTTGGGGATGCATCTTCTCAGTATCTGATCAATGCCCATCTTGTAGAGCTATCCAGCTACCACCATGAAAGACTTTCTTCGGAGAGTCAACTTTTTTCTTTTATCTCTGAAATTTACTCCGCAAAGTAGTACAAGTCTGACAGAAATTGCCGCATCTCATCGTACACCAAGTGGGTTTTTCTCCATCTGTGATGATGAAGAAGATTTGTACATTCAGGAAATCATCTTCCGCCCCCTCTTGATCTTCTCTTGACTCCAGTCTTCATAAGTACTATGTGTTTGTTGGGGGTGTGCCTTATGTGGTGAACTCAAACTCTTGTAACAAAAGCATCCATTTGGCCAATTTTCTTGCCAAGTTTGGTTTCTGCCATCAGCTAAAAGAGTGCTTTGTGAGCTACATGAAATTCAAACATTTTTCCCAGGGGATAGTGCTTGAACTTCTTGATGGAGAAAATCATTCCCAGTGACTCCTTTTCTATAGTGGAGTAGTTCTTTTCAGGTCTAGAAAGACAGCCTCTTGCTTGCATGGTAAACTGGTATGTACCATCCTTCTTGCACTTCGTACATGAGAGCACTACCAATGGGAAAATATGAGGCATCAAAAAATATATGAAATACCATATCATAGTGCGCCTGCTAGAAAATGGGTGCTGTGACAATATTCACTTGAGATTTTGAAATGCCTCCTGATAACATCTAGACCAAACATACTCTATATCTTTCACCCACCAGACTATATAGGGGAACAACCACATTTACCAAGACGCTCATGAATTTGCTACTATGACACTTTATTAGTCCCATAAATCTTGCAAGTTCTTTGGCATTCTTGGGTAGATTCAACTTTACAAATGATTATGCAACCTTGGTCGCAGATCCATAGCTAGCCCTTTTGCAAATACTAGGTTCCTGGGATTGACTTGTTTTAGCAAAGGTGCACTTGGCTGAATTAAGGCTTAGTCTGGCCTTCTTGCACTTTTCTAGCAACATTGTGAGGTGTCTTATGTGGTTTTCTTTCTTTCTGAACACACTAAAATCATCATAAACACCCTCATGAAGGTGGTTAAATATTCAAAGAATATTTTTTGAACCATCTTTTGGAATGTGACCGGAGCATTTTGTAGCCCAAAAGTTATTACATTGGAGGCACAAGCCCCCCATTTTGTCTTGAAGGCTATATTTTCTTTATCCTCTGGAGAAATTTATACCTGGTTATACCCACTGAACCCATCCAGGAAGGAGTATGTCTCATGCCCAACTACTGCATCTAGTAATAAGGAATCTATGTGAATGGTAGTGAGAACAGATCCGATATGGTGGAGGCATTCAGCTTGTGGTAGTCAATAAAGACCCTCAGCTTCCCATTCTTCTTCTTGATGAGAATGACTATTGGTGAAATTCATTTTTCCATGTCCACAAGATAGATGAACCCTACTCTTAGCAGCTTGTCAATCTCCTCCTTCAGTTGTTTGGCCTAGTTGGGGTTCATTCTATATCTGCTCTACCAGATAGAAGTTGCATACTCTTTTAAGTTGAGAGATAGGTTGGGATCTGCAACCGATCTCTAAAATCCAGTCCGTAGAAAGAAGGAATCAATCTTCTGATTCCAAGCTAGAATCTAGAATCAATCCCCTTCATGTGTCTGAGTAATTCCAAGCAAACACGTCTTTATAGGACTTTAGCATATCCAAGAGCCTTCTTTGAATTTCTGATTCAGCTAGTGATTTTGACTATTTTTGGCTCTTGGTCATCCCCAGATTCACTTCTTCAAGTTCATCTTCCTAGAATCTAATGTTCCGCTTCTTGAGTTGGGCTTCCTCCTTCTTGAGAGCCATGATGACCTTTTCCTGCTCAGCGTGCATTTCTTCCACACTTTCCTGAGTGTCCTCCTCCTCCTCCTCCTTTGTAGTTTCTTCATTTAGTAGCACTTTAGGGTGAGCCACTAAGACTTCTGGATCATATCTTTGTATAATCCTTTCAATATCCACCTTAAATAGTGACAATACATCTTGATTTTCCTTCATGATTTTCTCTTCATCGTTTTCTCCTACCCCTTCTAGGTAGTTTAGGCCCTTTGTATGCATCGGCGGTTGCCCTCTGGCGAGATTCAATTTGTCTTTTCTTACTATACGAGAGTGACCGAAATGTAGGCCTTCTTTTTCCCTCTCCTAATTGTGATCTGGTTCATATCCCAATTGAGATTTATCCTTCCACTTCTGAGAGCCACGGTCTTCCCAAGAGCATGGGATATGGACCCGCTATCTCAGTCATTTTGAGGATTATGTGATCATGATAGTGAACATGCATCCTCACAGTTGTATTTGTTCTCTACTGATTATTCCAACTGGTCAGACTCTTCTCTGGTCAGTTATACAAATCTGGAGCAGAGCTGGTTGAATGTCAGTGATGCCTAGCTTTTTAGCTTGACTATTTGATATAATTTTCACTCTCCTAATCCTCCATCAAGAATGACCCTTATCACTTTCTATCCTCTGATCTTGATGGTCACTTCTGGAATAGACGTGTTACAATCTTGGACCTTTTCCACATTCTTGTATTCTACTACCAGATTTTCTAGTTCCTGAAAGGGTACTTGCACCAATTTCTCATTTTTCACTATGGCATGGAGAAAAATTTTCTTGTAAATTGGAAACTAGATTTAGCATTTGGTCTAGTGTGATCTTTAGTTTCATCTTACTGAGATCTTCTCACCACACAAGTCGTATTTCTTCACATGGAGTTGTTACTTTTCTCCTTGTCATTGGTCATACCTTGGCCTCTGTACATTCTTTCGCATTTACTTCCCTTTCCTTTTCCTAACTTTCCCTTGTAAGTTTTCCTATCTAGATTCCATCTAGATGTCCCTTCGTTTTCGTTTTTAAGATGGTTTTGTTGCTCTGGCACTTTAACATCCTTTATTTGGTTGCTCTACCGTTACACACTGGCTTCTTTCCTGCTCCTATTTCTTCCATTTTCTTGACCAAGTTTGTCCTATCCAAATTTTCCTCAAAATTCTTTCACAAAATGGGCTTTCGTGCATTGTCCTCACCATCCCTTATGCACTTTGCACCAACTTGGTGATTTGTTCATGAACTCTATGCTACCCTACCCACCACCCAGTGTTCTAGCTTTTGTTTTTGTTTGGAATCGATATTCCTACTTGTGAGTGTCTTGACAAGTCCTTGTGGTCTTATTACAACCATCACCTCTAAAACAACTGAGAACAATTCAGTCTGGGCTTGCTTCTCTGAGAAGTGAATGGTCATTCACTTCAGAAAGGTACGGTTGTACGCTCTTAAGGAATGCCCATTCGCAAAATACTTACACGTCTACCTCATCAATGTGAGTAATGTACATTAAAGAGAGCATAAAGTGCATTAAAAAGGTTATAAAAGTAGTAGATATATAGTATAAGGAGAATATTTGAAGGCAACTATCAAAAGATACACCGTTTTGCACATTTAAGATATCTGCCAGTGTCTTAAGTATATGTCCATAACTTCACAACTGTATGTTCGTTCCCTGAAAAAGTGAATTCCCATACTTTCCCAAGTGAATGTCCATACCTATGTTGGAAGATCTTTTTTTCCAACACAATTCATGACTGCACCTTCCCTAAGTGAACGACTGTTCCTCCACCAAGGAATGCCTACCATTCCTCTGACTATAGGCCATGCTTTTCTCAGCAAAATGCTTATTCCTTCACTAGGGCATGTCTATTCTCTTTAAGATCCATGATTGTACCAGCTTCAACGTACAGTCACAACTCTTTGTTTAAGGCTGAAAATTAGATGCTCTTTTTCTCTACTTTTTGTCTTTCAATTTGTCAAAATCGGGATGTAATGTGAAGTATCTTTTGGAATCTAGATGGAAGTTAGAAGTCGTGGAAGTCTTTATATATGGGGTAGTCCTTGGTGGTTAGACAAGAAGAAGACGAAGATGAAGATGTTTCTAGGCGGATTTTCTGTGTAGTTATGGGCGGATTTCTGAATGCAAGATGCAGTTTGTCAATCTATTTGTCAGTCTATTTGTCAATCTAGTTATCAATCTGTTTGTCACCAGTGTTGTCATTTAGTTTGTTGTTTTGTTTGTTAAAAAGTCTGAGTTCCCTTTGTAATCTGTGAAAGATGTGAACAGCATAATAAACACTTGGCGATCACGGTGTTTGTGATGAATTTCATGCGTGGGCTTACATTCTTCTGTTAATGGGGAGTGCTGGAAGATGAAGAGATTCATGCAGGCCACGGGTAGATTTTTTTCATTCATGCATTAATAGTGGCGGGGGTTTGAGTTCGCTCTGGAGGATTCAGGGGAATCATCTCATTTCTATTTTACAAGGTCAAGAGCAAGGCGTTTGGGTTTGCAGCATCGGGGAGATGACCAACATCAACGATGGTCGCATGAAGGTGATGACAGTGGAATGTCAACAGATAGTTCTGATGAGGATTCAGAGAGTGCGGTGGTTAATTCAGGGGCAGCAACTCCAGGATTAGCAGGAGGATTTCCACATGTATTAGCAACAACACTAATACAACAGGCATTATTGCCTCGAAGACGGTTGCAGTTCAATCCATTACCGAATAGGAGAACCAACAGGCAGGTACCCCCAAACAGACCTTTTAACATGGCAGTGGCGGCTAGAGTAGATTTGCGCGTCAAATTCGGAAGCTTTTCAGGAAAGTCAAAAGAAGACTCTGATTGTCACGTAGCTCAATTTGAGACTCGATGGCAGGCTAGAGGATTTGCCGGAGTATATGATGCGCAAGCCAAAATGCGCCAGTTTGAGGTAACATTTGTTGAGGGGAAAGCTGTGCAATGGTTTAGCAATTTTGTGCCAGGACATTTTGCAGATTATGATGCATTGAGGATTGCATTTTTGAATCGGTTCCGGGTGGGAAAGACCGCCAATGATGTGTTGACAAAACTTAAAGCAATAAAGCAAAAGAGGATGTTTGTGGAAAATTATACACAGAGGTTCAATCGGTATGTGAGAAGGCTCACTCCTCAAGAAAGGCCCACTGATGAGATGCTAGCAGCATATTATGTTAAAGGCCTCAGAAAGGAGTTGCGGAATGTAGTACCTAGTGTTGATGTTGCGGGAGGAATGAATGAACTCATTAATACTGCAACTCAAGCGGAGAAAAGGTTTGGTTTATCAGGTTTGAGCTCTGGCAAAAGACATTCAAAGAGGAAGAAGAAGAAGGAGAAAAAGAGGAAGAAGTCAAGTGATGACAGTACGGATGAGGATTCGGAGTCGGATTATTCGGATACGGATTCTGATACACATTCAAGTTCAGGTAGTGATGATGATTCTAGTAGTGATTCAGAGTCAGAGGATGAGGAGCACAACAAGAAGAAACAAAAGAGGAAGTCAAGTAAGAAGTCAAAGGAAAAAATTAAGGAGGTGTCAGTTGAGAAGGCTGTGGAAAAGAAGTTGAAAGAGATGGGATTTCAAAAGGAGTCAGAAAAGAAGATAGAGCACTGTGACATTTGTGTCAAAGATGATCACAAGACAACGGATTGCTGGTATAATCCTAGCTTTAGGGGAGTAATTCCTGAGAGAATACAACAAAAGATGCAACAAAATACGACACAGTCTCATGGCATTTTTTCGAAAACTTCAGATCAGCAGAGATCATTTGGAAATCAAGGATGGCAAAGGCCGCAGCAACCCTATGCAAATTGGAGACCATCAAGGGGACCACCATTTAGAGGAAATTTTAATCAAGGAGGAAGATCAAGATTTGGTGGATGGCAAAATTTTCGGCCATCATGGGAAAGAAATTGGAATCAACAACAGGGATGGTCACAATAGCAAAATTGGCAGCCGTCACCGAATTCGAATCAGCAAGGCTGGAATCAGCAGAACTGGACTCCGCAGGGGTGGAATCAACCAAGACCTCCTCAACAACTACCTCAGTTACCTGCCCCACCTGTGCAGCAGCACAGGCGGAAGTGAATAAACCTCCTCAGAGTAATATGGTGAATGTGGATGTTTGTTTGGAAGCAAGAGCAAGTGGAGTAATGGCGGAATGTGGAATAACATGTGGTTGTTCGGAGTGTGTTGTATAGGATTCGAAATTTTTGGCAGTTACACGTTCCAAAACAAAGCTAAAGTCTCCATTGGATTGGGAGGAATAGAAGGATGTTCATGAAGAAGTAACTGAAGGAATTTTGGATGTTCAACAGAAAGAGGAAATGCAGAAGAGAAAGAAGCAATCCTTGGATAAGGAGGAGCATAAGGAGGATAAGTCAGAGGCATTGTTTCAAGAGTTGTTGAATAGTCCTATCAGCTTTACATTGGATCAATTGCTTTCGAGTTTTTTCCGCTATGAGGAAGTCGAAGGTGTCAGGGATCAGGGCTGTGTTGAATCAAAGTGTGGGCAGTCATCAGATTAGTCCTGAAGATGTGGATTTCACTATTCCCACAGTTCAGCTGGATTTTGATGATCGAAAATTTTCAACAGTTTTTTTGGATGGCGGATCTGGAGTCAATATTTTGTCAGAATCGGAGTTTTTGAAGATGAAGAATGTTCAGCTTGAGCCAGCACCATTTCAGGTACGCATGGCAGATCAAAGCCGGGTTCAACCTATTGGGATGCTGAGGAAATAATCCCTTATCATACAAGGTTTGCAGTTTCCAGTAAATTTTATTGTTTTGCAGATGAAGGATGATGCAAATGCATATTCAATGCTGTTAGGAAGGCCGTGGTTTAGAACAGCAAAGCTCAAGCACGATTGGGAGAAGAATGTGGTCACATTGAAGAAGGGTAAGAAAGTGATTACAGTACCAATGGGATCTAAGCAGGAGTTGTCAAGGGCAATGAAGCCAATGATGGCACAACCAATTAGTTTGGCGGAAGAAGTTGAGGATGATGAGGAAGATAATTTTTTGGCAGCCAATCCAATAGTGGTTCCTGTTTTTGAAGTGGATGTGGAACTGATTCTTGATACATATGTTGATTATCCGATTCGGGAGGATGTATTTTGTCAAACAGTTGATAGTACTTCCGAACAGATTCCGCATACAAAGGAAGAAAAAACTGATGATGGTGACAAGGTGGAAGAAGTTGATGATGCTGCAGAGATCGCGCCTAAGGAGGCAATAATCAGACCAGAGTTCTTGTATGATAAATTGATGAAGAAGGTTTCCAGAGTGAAGGAAGATGATTTGCAGGATTTAAATTTGGGATCTATGGAGAATCCAAAGGTTGTCAAAGTGATTGTCAACCTAGATGATGACTTCAAGGACAATTTAAAGGTGTTGTTGCAGGAATTTATGGATGTGTTTGCTTGGGATTATTCTGATTTGAAGGGTATGGATCCCCACGTGTATAGGCATCAGATAAATTTAAAGGAGGATGGATCCCCAGGTGTATAGGCATCAGATAAATTTAAAGAAGGATGCGGTGCCTGTGATTCAGCAAAGGTATCGAATGAATCTGAATTATGCCAAACAGGTGAAGGAAGAGTTGGATAAACTTCTCAATGTTGGATTTATCATCCCAGTGGATAGAGCAGAGTCGTTGACCCCAATTATGGTGGTGCCAAAGAAGTCAAGGAAAATCCGAGTTTGTGTGGATTATAGAAAGTTGAATGCAGCAACCATTGCAGATCCATTTCCATTGCCATTCATTGATTCCGTTTTGGATGATGTTGCAGGGCATGAGATGTATAGCTTTCTTGATGGATTTTTTGGCTATAATCAGATTCCAATGGCAGAAGAGGACATTGATGAGAAGATAGCTTTTATCACACTGAGAATGGGGAGCATTTGCTTATACAGTGATGAGCTTTGGTTTGAAGAATGGACCACCTTCATTTTCAAAAGCAGCTTTCAAAACTTTTGAACCATATTTGACAGAATTCCCCTACTGCGACCACGTCCATACCCTGCTTGTCCATCTCCCCCTTCTTGATTATTGCATCTGCCTCTACCACGTCCACCCACCTGTACTTCCCATTAAATGTAAACTCAAATTCTTCATAAGATCAACCATCTGTTTCATATCCTATCACAATCCCTCATCAGAACCTACAGGAACCATAGGTACTCCTTGACTAGCTTGTGGTACCATCTACATAGCCTGGGCTTCAGTGGGCTTCATCCTCTCAATCACTGCCTGGGCTTCAGTGGGCTTCATCCTCTCAATCACTGCATTCATGGATGTAGCCTCCACTCTACGAATCTCTGGCTGTGCTACAACTGGAATCATCCCTAGCTGATTCATCCGTTGCAACTTCCAATCCTTTGATTTGGCAATTTCCACCGCATCCTCATAAGACCTGGGCTTCTTTAATTCCACCTTCCAGCGAATACTCCTCTTAAGCCCGGCTACAAACTTGTTTTTCTTCATCATGTCAGGAGGTACCTGGTCTTCCCCTAAAGCCCTGCATAAAGTCTCCCACAACAAAGAGAATTTCTTCACATAATCATCAATTGATTCAAACTCACCCTGTATCAGAGCTTGCACCTCATGCCAAACCTTGTCGGGGTCTTCTACCTTCTTGAACCTGTTGCTAAGTGCTGTCTTTAATCCATTCTCAGTCATATCAATATGTGGAACAGCAACCCTCAATGACTCCTCATAAGCTCTGTACCAGGTCCTTGCATCCCCTTTCAAGCAGATGCTCAGTAGTAGCCGCAACACCTGTACCGACTCATTGATGTGGTTGCTTATGCATGCAACCTCCATCCTTTCCAGAAAATCTACCACATCTTCATTAGGACCACCATAAAACTCTGGATAAGACATCATTTTAATCCCCAAACTTCACCTCGAAACCCAAGTAAAACACCTTCCCTGAAACCCTCAACTCCTAGGGCATACACCCTTGTAAACTGAAGAAAATACCAGAGCTATCCTCAGTGGGGGCACCAGAAAGATGGTGAGGTGAAAACAAGATGAAAGACAAAACCTCTATAGCCCTTCACCTCACCAACTTTGGATACAACAAGAAAATAAAGGGGGCACCAAAACAACCAAAACAAAACACCACACAGAGATACCTCAAAAACCCTGTATTCCATAAGATAATCAGAGCCCGCACACCTATCCACAAATAATGCAAAAAAAAAAGATCCCTCTTTTACAAATCAGCTGGCTCCGCTTGGCTTCCTTCACTCCCTTTATCTACCCATGGCTCTCCTTTTGCATCCCAAAGGCGGCCACCCCTTCTAATCGCTGCCAACCTCCATGCTTTAGCAGCTTCAGACCTCTACTCCCTAACTCTGAGGCTTTCCTCTCTTTTGTATAGACAGCCCATCTCTCTTTTTCTATCCCCTGTCTTAGCTATCCTTTCACCCAGTTTTTGCCAGCACCACAGCAACACCTTCAAAATCTAAAACTTCTAAAAGAAAAACCTTCAACTCTTCCCTTCAATGCTAGCTTGCTCTCCTGTATGTTCAGCAGCCCTCGTCTCTGCTCTCCTTGCTTCCACGGCTTGGGTCAGTCACCACCACCACCTACAGTTAGCTCAAGTAGAATCCAACCGAAGGCTCTCTCTCACTCTTCACTTTTGCTCTGCTCAGCCACCCAAAGCTCTCACCCATGCGGCTCCCTTACTCTTCTCTTATCTCACGGCGGCTATATCACCCACTCACTGCAGCTGCAGAATCACCAGGGCGACCCCTTCACACCAGGCGTCTTTGCCACCCTTCGGTACTCGTTGCAGCTATCACCAGCCACTGTAAGCCACCCGCTCAACCTTGTCTACCCACGCCAAGCCATCCACAGTTGTTGTCAACCTCCAGTCCTCACAACCTCTAGTCTCGTCAGCTTCTCTCGCCTGTAAGCAAACCAAGGCCACCTTAAGCTTTGGTCGCCGCCTTTCCTCTCTGAGACAGTCGACGCATCTACTTGTCCCTTCTTGTGCCTCCACGGTTGCTTCTGAGCTATCCCCTTGAGCTATCCCCCTTACACCTCTTTCTGCAGAATTCTCAGAGAGCGACCTTTTCGTTGGCTTTCTCTCCTAAAGTCTCCTCTGTCCAAGCGGCAACCGCCCTCCCTCCTTTCGCCAACCTTCATGAAGGTCGCGTTGGCAGACAAGCTGGCAGCCAAAGGAAGCGGCCAGCTGGCTCCTTTGTTGCTTGGTGGTATTTTTATTATATATATATATGTATATATGTATATATAAAAGGTGGTTCCCATGCCACACTGCAATGCCTATCAAGGCCTTCATCAAGATCTTTTGAACACCAGAATCCACACATATACTACGTCTCATCACCATGGCTATCATCCCAAACCCCCTGCGATGTGGAGACATACGACCATTCCAAATCTGCACAGTACATCCAAACTCAAGCACAAAAGCAATTTATATTTAGCTAGCGTCCCTTGTAGATTTCAATATTTACAGTCTAGATTGGGCTCTCTCCACATACCAGCATATGTACATCTATTTCCACCAGAGGCTCATCAAAACCCTATCATTGACACCCTCATGCTCTTCCACCTCTTATTTGCACACATCCAAGACACCCTCTAGACAAATGGAAATCTCATACAATAAAAGCTTCAAGTCTCAAACAACTGCTTCAAAGAAAAATGCATGTACTAACTCACTCCAAAGCCATTCAATCTGTACATTTGCCAGAGCATTCAGGGTAAAGTTTTATTGCATACCATGCATCCCATATGTACACGGACTCAAAACACCTTTACAGAATTTTGCCTAACAGGTACATCTTGGTTGCAACAGATTATGCCACCAAATGGGTGGAAGCAATGGCTTTGAAGGATAACAAGGCAGCCAGTGTGGCTAGGTTCCTGTACAAAATGATGACCAGATTTGGGTGTCCGATAGAATTGGTGTCCGATCAAGGTGTCCATTTTCTAAATTCAGTCATTAAGGAATTGACATCCAAGCACATGATTCTTCATAAGAAATCTACTCCGTATCATCCGCAAGCAAATGGGCAGGCGGAAAGCACAAATAAGGTGCTAGTGAGGATTTTGAAGAAGATTGTTTCTAAAAACAGGGCAGATTGGGATGAGAAATTAGATTCAGCATTGTGGTCATTCAGGACTGCATACAAAGTGGCAACAGGCATGACACCTTTTAAGCTAGTTTATGGGATTGAGGCAGTTGTCCCTATGGAATATGTGATCTAGCTTGAGGGTTACAATTCAGCATAGATTGAGCCCTGAAGATTCAGTGATGCATAGGCAACAGGAATTGTTAAAGTTGGAAGAAGATAGAATTTACAGTGCTTATGTGGCGGAAGTAAGTCAAAACAGAAGGCAAGCATGGATGACAAGGCAGGTCAAATTTAAAATTTTTCAGAAAGGTGATTGGGTGATGATGTACAATTCGAAACTAGGGCCACACCTGGGAAAGTTGAAGCTTAGGTATTTTGGTCCATATCAGATTGTGCAAGAATTGGGGCAAGGAACTTTTAGATTGATAGATGTGTTTGGAACTCCTATCCCTAAGCCAATAAATGGATTCCGACTGAAGAAGTTTTATGGCAAGATTCCTTAAATTCCAAGATGGATGATTAATAAGGCTGAAGACATTGCTCTGTGAGGCATGTGGAAGTTGAATTAGAAGGCAGAGTAGAACTAGTGAGGAGAAAAGTAATTTGGCAACCAGGTTTCTAGGGATTTGATGGCAGGCCGAAGCGAAATCGGAATGTTTGTGGGAAAGAAGTTTTTGGATAGACAATGTGGTTGTCAGACATTTTGTCAACGGATAGCCAAAATGGAAGTCAAAATGAGGGGAATAAATTTGTTCGATGTTTCTAGGCGGAATTTCTGTGTAGTTATGGGCGGATTTCTGAATGCAAGATGCAGTTTGTCAATCTATTTGTCAGTCTATTTGTCAATCTAGTTGTCAATCTGTTTGTCACCAATGTTGTCATTTAGTTTGTTATTTTGTTTGTTAAAAAGTCTGAGTTCCCTTTGTAATCTGTGAAAGATGTGAATAGCAGTAAACACTCTTACTAAGCCAGCCCATACCTTCACGAAATAACGTTTGAGTGAATAACCATTCCTAAGCTTCCAGAGGGTAAAAATATCCATGTCCAGAGTGTGATTCTGCGCTGTCACTTGACACATTCATGCACCTATGCTCAAGGAAATTGGTGCAAAAAAACCCTTTTTTTGACGACACTATCTGACCCTTTGATACAAAGGGTATGGCTTTAGGAATTGCACTACCAGCACTTGCATAATTAGTGCAATGGGCTAGAGAGGAATAAAACAGCCCACATCTCCAAACTTATCACTAAGTTTGATGGATCAGGAGACCCCACACCTCATTTGGAGTTTTTTCACTAGATTTGTGAGGCATTTGGCCATGTGGATGATCAAGTTAAGGTGAGTGTCTTTGGTCTCACCCTTGATGGAAACATAGGACGATGGTTTTGATCACTAAAAGTGGAAGACAAGGGTACCTTTGATGCCTTAAAAGAGGCGTTTAAAGTAGGATATTTGAGACAAGGAACTCATTGGGGTCTGATCGAACTGTTACATAATGTAAAACAGAAAAATGGAGAATCCATCCCAGACTATATCAATTGGCTGAGATATCTTCAATGTCACTGTAATAAAGACAAGTTTTTTGATGTAAGACTGATTCAATGATTCCTAGAGGGCCTTCAAGATTTAGCCTTGCATAACTCCCTGTCCTCTATGCACTAGCCCCCCATACTATCAATTGGCTGAGATATCTTCAATGTCATTGTAATAAAGACAAGTTTTTTGATGTAAGACTGATTCAATGATTCCTAGAGGGCCTTGAAGATTTAGCCTTGCATAACTCCCTGTCCTCTATGCACTAGCCCCCCATACTTCCTTTACGAATTGTTATAGAAGCACCATGGAGTTCAAGGACAAATTCAAGGGGAATTGTTCCTTAGATTACAAAAGGAAACTTCTGAATCAAAACTATAAAATTTAGAAGGAAAGGGAAAATAATCCTCTTCATCACAGGACAAGTGGAGAAGCTATGCATTAATGTAGCAAATGACCTAATAATGGAGAGTAGGTAAATTCCATGACCAAGTTGAGAAACCCCATCTTTACCCCAAGAGAGAACTAGTATGGTGCCCAATTTGTCTCGAGAAAACCACACTAGTATGGCATGTCCACATTTAGGACCCCGACCCACTCTCTATTGTGCTTACTGTGCCAAAGGTGGGGTAATCATGAGACATCCAATTTCTATCACTAAAGAGTTGCTCAAGAAAGGGTTCTACAAGACATGCCACCTTGCCCCCACTAAACCCAAGAAAACCCCACTGCTGGCCTTGGTAGCACCAACATAACACAATGCACCTCAACTTGGTCATGAGGTGACCCCAAGAGGAATCCTTAGGTTTTATTGAAGCACCCTGACCATCCCGGGCCACTTCTTCCACCACAACCACCATTACCTTGAGTGATCCCAGTTCCCTAGTTGACCCTCGCATAGACCTTTGAAGAGGGTGAAGAGGGAGAAGCTATTAACAACAACATCTTCAAACCTAAGAAGCCAAGTAGCCCGCCCTCGCAAATCCTAAGTCACTACATGATGGAAGAAGAGAAAATGTACCATGTATACTTGCTGACCATCTGTCTCTCTCAAGGAAGAGGGAAAATAGACCCCAATCAGCTACCCCGATAGTTAGCCAAACAGCAAAACCTAATTTAGGAGAAGAGACAGGTAAAGGCCACTCTCAAGAATTGGTCATGGAGTGTCAAGCTCGATTGAAGGAGAAACCTCAAGTAGCACATGTTGCAGAGGGCGGGAAGTTCTTCTATGCCTAACTTACAATCAACCAAGGAAACCTAGGAGCTTTAAAAAATCCCTAACCACCACGTGCCCCTAAGAATCTCCCCCAAGAGGTAGACCCAAAGGAAATGCTAGTCTTGCACATCTCAAGAATCTAAGGGAAACCCCCCAAGAAGAACTAACACACATTAGGAAGTGAATGGGGTCTTCTTGGGCCCTTTAATTTGCCCAAGCCTAATCAAGGTGATTAAGGAATAGCCAAATGGGGGGTTGCCATGTGGACTGAAATGTTGGGTTTGTAAGAGAGGTGTAAGAGTGGTCAAAGGGTGCACTTTTTCCCCCAAAAAGGGGGGGAGGCAATTTTATAATTTTCGGACCTCCATAACTTCTACATACAAGCTCCGATTTGAGCGGAGATTATAGATCCGTGATCTACGCATCAAGAGCTTTCCATAGATATGTTACATGATATGGTTTTGTCCGCTAGATTTTAAATTTCATTTCCCCCCCAAAATTCAAATTCAAATAAAGTAGCCGTTTTGAAGCTTCTAATTGGAAAACGTTTCTTCTTAAGAGAAAAGGTTTGACTCTTAAACTGCCAAATAAAAGGGCCCAAGAAGTCTTCCATTGAGGTCCTAATGAAAAGTTCATATCAACCCTATACCCTACACCCTAAAAAGACTAACACAAATAAGGATAATCATATTCATGAACTCACACCCATTTTGAGAGATATTGAAGGCCTTTCCTCCTTCCTGTCTTCACACAAGGCTAGATTCCCACTAACACCGGGGCAACCCAAGTCTATGGAAAGATTTGAAGGATAGCATGGAAGGCAGGCTAGGAGCAGGAATGGAAGAATAGGTGGAACTAGGAAGTTCCAACAAAACCAATGAGGATGGATTCATAGAACCATGCAAACTTATAGGCATCCCTAGTCTAAGTGAATAAGTTAGGGTAGTATTTCAAAGGAGACAAACTTAATGCAGCAATGCCCTAACTTTCAATGACCTTAAACTCACCATCATCTTAGATAGTGGGGCTGGAGTAAGCATTGTTACCAAACAACGATGGGAAAAATGAAAAAAAACTCCTATGGATAACACCACACTAATCGCAAAACTAGTTGATAAAGCCACCATAAAGCCCATAGGTCTTCTGTAGGATTTGAGGATTAAGATTCTTGAAACCAATTTCTGACACACCTTTGTGGTGATAAAGTTTGTCCAACAACCTATTTCATATGATTGCATCTTAGGATGCCCTTTCATGAGAGAAACAAAAATGATCCATGACTAGGACACGAATCTCATTTACATCCGAAAAAAGTACCGAGCACTAAAGGTCAGCCTATGCATGTGGATGATCTATTCTATGAGTTAGGGACCCTTAGCAAAGGATTCGGTGACTACTGCAAGGTCCACACGAAGATAGTACACTTATGCCAAACATGCCATAAAACGTTGGATAATGAATGGGATATCTTGGAATTTTCTCCTCTCCTAGAGCAAGAAGACTCTAATAATTGGATGCACATAATAGCTACCATGGACACTTCCAAAATTCATGGGTATAAGATTTTCGAGGGGTCAACATGCACGAGATCACATCCCTCTACATGCTCAATGCTACGTGTATGCCCAATACTACAAGCCAATAACCTTTGAGTATTAGAGAGGAAAGATCATTAAGGGAAAAACACTTCTACAAAACTCATAAATCAAATGGCTTCACAAGAAATAAAGCTTACATCTTCTCATGATAGAATCACAAAAACATTGCTTGAGATATGTGGAAGCTGTTAATGCACATTCTTACTTCTACCAAGTTTGGAATACCAAGTTTGGAAAAAGGAGCTCCAACGACAAGTTTACCATTCCAATTAACACAATTACCACAACAAAGGAAAAATTAGCCAATTTTAGCCCAAATCCCAAAGCTTTGGTGCTCTACGTTGCAAATCACGAAACAAAGCCGCGTAAGAAGCCAAAAAGCTAATGGATGAGGAAAGTGCTAAAGCCGACGAGGCCAAACAAGTCCGTGAACACTTTAGGGTATACAAGGTAGGATAAAATTTTTTGCAATACAAAAAGGCTCAAAGAACCCATGATAGGATGCCAGGAACATCTTATGATGGGCCGGCCAAGGTCAAGGAAATCAACCTGGCAGGCCCAAGGGGAGGATCTGAAACCCATCTATATAGGGGAATACCTCTCAAGAAAGACCTTATTGCCCTTCTCATAGAATTCCAAGATTTCTTTACCTGGAAAAGTACATGGATATGAAGGGTTTACCTCCTGAAGTGTTCAAATACACCATTCCCATGGTCGAGGGAGCAAGGCCAATGAAGTAGAGAGTATACCTATGAACCCCAAATACTCCAAGATGGTCTAAAAAGAAATTTATCTGTGCATAGATGCCAGATTAGTTTATGAGATAGAGCACACTAAATGGGTTTCACCCATACTAATAGTGCCCAAAAGAATGGAAAAGTGAGCATGTCCATAGACCTCAAAAAAGTCAATGCTACCACAATATGGGATCACTACTGCCTTCACAGAACATGTGCTTGAACGGTGTCGTGCCATGGCACGTCTATGATATGAAACCGTGCATGTGAGGCCGTCAAATACACATCCAGATGCATGGGTTAAGTGCCATGATGAGTCATTATATGATGCCATGTACATATGTTCATATTGTATATGAGGTTCAATAAGACAAGCTGAGGCTGAGTCAGATTTAGGAGTTTTTTGTATATGAGTATGGAGGATGATGTTTTTGCTGTTACTCAGAGTTCATGGGCAAGTTAGAAGCATCCAGATAAATATGATGGCATGAGAACATACCAATGCACAAAGGAATGCATTTATAAAGACATGAAGAAATAATGAATGGGCAATTGGAGATTCTAGAGTTCATTGAATGTTGAGGAAATGTTCGGATAGAAAATTGCACTTGGACTTTATGGATCATCATGTAGAAGCATATGTATCTTATGTTTATCTAATGCGGAGAGGGAGATATGGAACATGAAGCTAGTAAGCATGTGTTCATAGAGGTGCTAATGCCTTGGGAGTTTTGTGGTTAAAACTTAAAACATGGTGCTAATGCCTTGGGAATCTTGTGGATAAGGCTTGCTACCTTAATGCTAAGGTTATATTTTATAACCTTAGTGCTAAGGTTAACAATATGTTGGGGATTTCTAGAAAATACGCAGCCTAATGAAATATACAGCTGGCAGAAGCTGGCGGGTAGGGGCACCGAAATCGCCGCGGGAAAGAGAGAAGAGACCGGAGCTTCACGGCGGCGAACCAGAGAGGAAAAGAATTTAGCAGAGTCGAGAGGAACAGCGTCGAATTAACCAGAGAATATAACTCTTTGAATATAATTTCTGTGTACTGCTTTTAGGTGCTAGAAATGATGGCAAAATGGAGTGCTATTCAATGATATGCCTCTGGAAAAATACGAGTTTACAGTCAGCATCTAGAGAGATCTTCCGCGTTTCTTCCTCCTCTGTGTACCGGCGCTGAAGCGGCTACTTTCGATTATTAAAACAAAGGAAAAAAATCGACGTGTTTACTGGTTGCTTATTTCAGATAAGCATAATTTAATACTCACCTTGTTACTTAGAAAAAGTGTATGGTAAATAAACTCTTTAAAGGTTTCGGAATATATGGGCAAGGATGATGAACAAGATAGAAATTTCGGAGAAATTGAAGTTTGTAAAATCATGGAAGATGGTCTTGTGACTGCATGACTGAGTTTTGGAAATTATGTACATGAAATAGCTATGCCGTATTCTATCTTTTGCTTGCGAAATGTTAGAATATTAAGGCAGGTTTTCAGGTAAAAAAAAAGAGCATCATGATTCAATGGTTTTGAGGGCACTGGATGAAATGGATGTAGCTGGCCACATGTATATTGGAAAAATTAGAAAGCTTTATCATGCCCACATGTGAATGGTTCAAAGGGATTTCATGCAATTTTGTGCAATCATCTGAATGAATTCAAGGATGTATTGAGGGAAGTGGACACATGTATTTGTCATTGGAAACAATGATGTTCAATACTCCTTGGGAAATCTTGTACGTGAAATTCCTTGTTGGATTTGACATTCACTCTCACAGCTAGAAGTTTCGTACTTTCCTGGCTGTACCGCACACTTCACGACAACTTTTGGTGAACCCGACGTGAAACCGCTGGGGTGAGAGTACAAAATGGAGCATTTATATGCAGAGATGAAAGAGCTTGAAGAGCGGTTCAGGAAGATTGAAGAAGAAAAGCAAATTCAGGAAGAAGCGGTGGAAATTGCAGTGCAATTGGTATATGACAGGGTCAATATATTTGATGGTTATGATCCAGAAAGCTATCTAAAGTGTTACGAGACAGAGATGAAGGATCAAGGGGTTCCTGAAAACATGATGATTGCATCTTTTGCATACCTTGTAAGTCCTGATTTGAAAGATGAAGTGCTGGAATTAGCAGAGTATTACTCCAAACGATGGAATGATTTTGCAGATGCACTTATTTATGTGAGTTCCAGGTATAATGTGAGCTGTGATAGTGTTCCAGCAACAATCCGAGCCAATTTAGAAGCAGTTGTCGATGCATGTCTTATGGAAGACAATCAATTGCTATTCAAGGCTGATACAGAGATTGTGGAGGTTGTTTATGCTAAATTGGGATTGCAAAAAGCCATTAGTGAGCAACAAAGCCTTCACAGTGCAAAAAGGGATGCTTTGCTACAGCCCCATAAAGATGCAATGGGTGAACTATGCAAGTATAATCTGTTTTCTGAGGGTGCAGACATACAGGGTCCTATGATCATACCACATGATGTATGTATGCCTATGCTTGAGGAGACACTTGATTTAGAGAGCTTCAGGACAGGTGTTTCGAAGGGTATTCCTCAGGTGTCGTATCATATGTGTGAAGAACAGCAGGAACCAATGCTTCTTGCTGAGAGCATGATTGCAGAGTTTGAAGATCTAAGACAAGAAGAAGATGCTATCATTACTGCATTCTTATCTGGTTATGATGCTTATAAGCAGGATGATGTACATGAATATGCAGACGGGCCACAAGTATGTGTGATTGATTTAGAGGGGGTGAGTGATATGGGTGATTCCAACAGTGATGTTGCTTCTGAGGCTGGTTGCCAAGGTTCTTTGGATTTGGGTTATTCTGGAATGCTAACAGGGTGTTCCAACAATAAACAGGGTGATGCTATGTCATCAGTGTCAGGGTTACCTTGCAACCACATTTGTGAGCAACAATCTCGAGCTTGGAAGCCTGTTTATGATGATGATTTGGAGAGGGAAATTGAATCTGTCTTTTTGGATCATGCAGGGTTCAATGATATACAGATTCAAGGATACTTGGGTGAGGGACCCATAGTTCTAAGCCCATCTGCAGACAGGTATCAAGAAATACTGGGAGATAACATGCAGGATATACAAAGTGTGGCCATAGTGCCTCAAGAGGCTGCATATGAGCAACCAAATGGATATAGCTATGGGGGTATGAATGTTCATGATAATCAACATGTGGGATTGCAAGATGATAATGGCTTCAATGTGATTGATCCTGGATTGGATGCTATCTTAGATGATGCATTGGATGATTTCATGGTATATAATAGATCCCCATCAGCTTTGGGCTCTTCTATGCTTGATGCTAGTCAACTGTTGGTTGCAAGTGAGGATGTGCAGGTGTTATGTGAGCCAAATGATTGTGATGAGATTGATTCAGATCTGGAGGCTATTCTCGATGATGCCTTGTTGGATTTTGTATGTGTTGATGCTTTTCCATCTTTGGATGAGACGAATGAATGTTTGTCAGTGGGTGAGCTGGATCCAGGCACAGTAGATTTGGATGGGATGTTATCAAATGTGTGTTCCATGCTGTTAATGCAGTTGTTACTTGGTGTGGCCATACAATATGTGGTGCAAAGGCTCCAAACATGGCCTGAGGAAATTTTTGAAGCAAATCATTTTGAAGAGCATCCCACTTTGAATGATGAGGGTGATCATGCATATGCAGGGAATCTAAGTGAGGATAGGGTTTCATATGAGCAAAGGATATGGCACATATGCCAAAAGCGATTGGTATTTGATCCAGGTGGGAAAACAGAACCATTCAGATGTGATTGCTAAGATACAGGACCTGTGTGGCACATACCAGAGGATGTGCAGGTTTAGAGGGGGCGGATGTCCTGCTGTGGCACGTCCATGTAGGGAAAATCTTCTCTGTGATCAATTCATATGAATTTAGAGACATGGACATGCAAGCAGTGATGTATAAACTGTACATGGGCTTGATATGCTAGTACTCTGTAAATAGGAGTTCAAATATAGTGTGATTTCAAGCATAAAGTGATACACTGGCATGGTTGATTTCTTTTGGGATATACAGGGCATTTAAAGACGGGACACTCTAATTCATGTGGATGCGGCCAGCGGTGGTTTTGTGGTACCATTTTTGCACCCAGAGATAGAGTGGGATTTTAGGTTACCATGTGTGAGGAGCATTGATGTGAGTGGCCATTATTGAGGCATGAGAAAAATAAATGAAATATACAAGATAAGTGGCCAATAATATAAAGGGATACGTGGAAGCTTTGTGAATTAAAAAAAAAAAAGGTAGCCGCCAGCACGTGAAGGGAGCTCGCTAGAAGGCTGGCGAGCGGGGGTTTCTAAAAATCGCTGCAAGGTGCAGAAAATTAGAGGGGAGCTGCAGAGAAGCACAGAGGAGGAAGAGAAAGACGGGAAGGAGCGAATCGAAGAGCAGGGAGTAGAAGGGATCTTCGCCTGATCTGCTGCGGCCGAACAAAGAGAGGGCCATTTCTTCTTCTACTGTACTGTACTGCTGTACTGGTAACTGCTGTGAGGGCAGAGGAGGGTGCGCAGGAGAGAACGCCGTGTAGGGGGTTGAAGAGCGAAGGAGCTGGGTGGCAGCTCTCCAATACTGATCTCTTCTGAATGATGATGTATACCTGCTAAACGCACCTAAAAAAAAAAAAAGGTCACCGGGGAGCAGTTTGAGGGGAGCCGCATGCTTTATGCAGGGAATAGACTCTGGTAAAAAAGGGCTCTCTCGCATAGCTACAAAGAGAAGCGCAGAGGAGCTGGGCAGCTACAAGAGAAGCAAAAACGAGGCGGCAGCTGCTGCAGATAGGAGGGACGGGCCGCCTGGGAAAATAAGGAGACTTGCTGCAGGGACGGGGAGCTGACGGAATACAGAGGCCCCGGGTGTGTTTTGTGTGTAGGCTACAGCAGTTGGCGCAGCTGGACGAAAGAGGAGGGTCTTACATATTACAAACAAATGCAACACGAAGGCATGAGACCCAACGATGTCACTTTCATTCTGGCTTTGAAAGCGTGCACTGGTTGTGTATCTCTAACCAATGGCAAACAAATCCATGTACAAGTTTGTGAAAGCTGCTCTGAGCCTGATATTTCTTGTTAAATACCCTCATGGACATGTACGCTAAATGTGGAGATATAGATGGTGCCAGTGCAGTATTCAACATGATGCTTGTAAGGGATGTAACCACATGGAATGTGATGATTGCAGCATATGCAGAGGAAGGGCTTGTTTTGGAGGCATTTGCTCTCTTTGAATCAATGAAAAAGAAGGGATTTAAGCCAGATGAGATCACCTTTTCGACCATCCTCAAATGATGCTCTTATTTAGCAACTTTGGAACATGGACAGCAGTTTGAAGACCATTAATGCATCATGAAGACAGACAAGTGGAAGATTATATGTGAAGACCGCCTATTGAGGATAAAGATGGAGAGCTGCAACATGTCTTGAGGTCATAATAAATTGTTGTTTTTCTTTGGGTTTTGGGATTTGTGAAGACATGGTATATGTCATGCCTATGTTGGCTATGATGTATGTGTGTTGCCTAAGTGTGGTATGTCATGACAGTAGGCTATGATGTTTTTTGGATTTGCCTATATATATGTGAACAAGGTGCCTTGATGGTTTTGGGGTGAAGCCTATTTGTAATTGGTATTTGATTTATGATGGTCTTGAGCTTTTGCTGGTGATTTCCCTTGAGGAGTTATATGCTTTCTTTGCTGGGATTTTGGATGTAACTCTCACAGCCAGACACCCAGTGTGTTCCCAGCGACACCGCCCACGTCACGACAACGGGTCGTAAAGGAAGAAAGCTTATAGCTTCCTTGAAGGATTTTTTGGCTACAATCAAGTACTTATAGACCAAAAAGAAAGCTTATAGCTTCCTTGAAGGATTTTTTGGCTACAATCAAGTACTTATAGACCAAAAAGATTAACATAAAATGGCTTTTTCCACTAAATGGGACACGTATGCATATCATCGCATGCACCCAAGCACCTTCCAAAGCCTAATGTGCACAGCCTACAAAGGAGTTCACAAAAATTCCTGGACATCTTTATGGATGACCTTTGTGTCAACTATACATGGAAAGCACATTTGTGGTGTCTAAAAAACATGCTAGAGAGATGTTGGGTTTATAGAATCTCACTTAATACCTTGAAATGTCAATTGATCATCTAGCATGGAGTAATCCTAGGACACATTGTTTGCGATCACAATATCTCCACAGATGACATCAAGGTGTGACTCATTCGTGAGCTGCCATCCCCTACCAACTTCAAAGAAGTACAGCAATTCCTGGGGCATGTTAGTTATTACTGGTGTTTCATCTTTATGTATGCTGACATATCTTGATCCCTTTATGGACTCCTGGTGATTTTTGAATGGACAGAGGAGTGCCAATAAGCACATGACACCCTGAAAAAGGCACTGGAAAGTGCTCCCAATTTGAGATAGTCTAATTGGGAAATCATGTTCCACATGTCCACATAAACGCCTTTGCCTTTGCAATTGGTAGTGTGATGGCTCACAACAACCTGGGGAACACAATAGGGATTTCTTTGTTAGCTTTAGGACTCATCACCAATTAAACGAACTTGAACGAAACTATACCACCATGGGAAGAGAAGGGTTGGCCATGATCTATACTCAGATTAAAAAGTTTTGTCATTACCTTTGGCAAAAAAATTTGTTTTCTTTGTAGACCATTGCTAATCTAATTCTAGGATTCACAAGAGCTACCGCCATTATCTTACATCAAGGAGTCACGATAGATACACCAAAGGGTCATACATTCAAGATATCAAGCAATAGTGTCCAAAGCTACAACTTGGACGGGCACCCGTAATGGTGTGACGAAGTATTTATGGCAATTCTCGCTTCAAGAGCATGTGGTAGCAAGATAGGATGAAGTCCTACATGATGTACTTCATGGATATCTTATAAAAGTAGTCATTGTAATAGCATTAGTGCAATGTGGCGCTGTGACAACGCTCACTGGAGACGCGGTGGAATTGCTTCTCAAGGAGTTGTAGAGCTTGGAGACCTTGAGGGTTATGAGCTCGGCCATTGGAAAGATCCTCACGACAATTGCGGTTCACCAGGTAAGCTCTTTTTGGATGTGTTTCAAGGAGGGTTAGGGTGAGCCTTAAAATTTTTGGCACCCTGTCTCGCGGAGCCATCCTTTAGCTTTTTCCATTGTTTTGTCTGTAATCTACGTATAACCCATTGCCCATTATCTTGATTAATGGTTTTGCATGAAAAAGATGTGGATTTGATGGTGATTTGTGTGAGATTTGGTGTAGAATAGCTCTCTTTTTTGTTTTTTAAAAAAGAATGCTTTTTGCTTAATTTTTAGATTAATTTATTATTTTTGTGGTTTTTCATGTTCTTAGGAGTTGCATATAGTTTGTATTAGGCTTAGTTTGCATTCATTGCATCAAACAATGCAATAGAATGCATTTCTTAGTGAATGTTAGCTCTCTTTAGTTTAAACATAGATCTAAGATCATTAATTTTAGTTTAATTAGTGTGTATTTTGTTGAAATTGTTTGGATTAGAGTGTTAGCAAGCATTCAGAGTAGCTTAATCTCTCAAAAAATTTCTTACAACCATCAAAAAACTCTTGAATTTGACTAATTTCTCTTAATGGACTGGTTTTTGTCATTAAGGGTGAGTAATGTTGTTTAAGAGGCTAAAAATTTAGAAAATGTGTTAATTGGGGTCATAGGAGTAGTCGAAATTGGGGTTTTTGAGTGTTTTGAGAGCACCTAGATGCATCAAAACATATAATCGCATCAATTGTTTGTTTGATCAATTGGAGAAATTTGACTCTCTTTGCTTAATTTTACCTTAAAAAAGAGATTATAATTAAGAGTCTAATTAATCTCCTAATTCATATTAATTTATACAATTGTTAATGCACATAGATTTGTTTTTCCTTGCTCTATCCAATGATATGGTCAATTGTGTGAATTAATTAAGGATTAGTGGTTAATTAGAGTCCTTGATTAGTGTAAAAGAGAGAAAGATTAGTGAAAGGATTAATCTTGGATTAATCATTAATCACCTTTTTACATAACTCATTAAGGCTAATGAGCATTCAATGAGAAGATGCTTATGAAGGGTCATTTATGAAGGGTGTAAGGTGTGTCATTAAAGGGTTGACTTTTTGATTCCATTTACCTTTTTTGGGAAAATGCCCATATCCCTTTCATTCTAAACTCAAAAAATATTCTCCCCAAAAAGGGAAATGCGTATTTCCCACTAGACTCAAAAAAAAAATCCACGTGAACAGAAAAATGACGTGAACGAAAAAATCATGTGAACGAAAAAATCATGGGAACAAAAATCGGACGCAAAAAAATGAAATTTAATTTTCACGTGAAGTCCGGTTCATACGTGAAAAGTGTTTCACGGCATGAATAGTTCATGTGGCCAAAGAAAAAAAAAATCACGTGAAGTCCGGTTCATGCGTGAAAAGTGTTTCACGGCGTGAAACAAAAGTTTACACGTGGCCTTAAAAAAATCAAAATATAAGTTCCACGTGAAGTACGATTCACGCATGAAGAGTGTTTCACGGCATGAAACATAAGTTCACGCGACCAAAAAAAAAGGGCCAAAAAACTTTGGAAACCACCTCTGTTTGGAGGTTCGTATCTCCTAAACCGTATATCCGATGAAGGCGCTCTAGGGCTCATCGAAAAGCTGACATCGAGCTCTTTGACTTTTGACACAGTCGTCCGAAGTCAAAATCGATCATTTTGGCCTCTGACCAGTAACCTCAAAATTCGAATTGAAAAACCACGAAAAATCGTAAAAAAACAGCGCGAAAATGATAATGAGCCACATTCGGGCTACTTTTTTAGGGTCTAAACAATAAAATCATAGACGTATCAGGGAAACAAAGTTGTAGTACTCCAAAAATACTACAACTCCCTCATACAAAGTTTTTCAAAATTCCTTTTGGATCACCCTAAAAAATGTGCTACGAAACAGGAAAAAAAATTTGGGGAAACATTTTTGTCTTGAGACTGATAGAAAATAGGTTTTAGGAACTCCTCTTCCATCTAGGAAGTTCCCAGCATACGCTTTTTTTGAAAAAATATCTCTAAGAGTTCGTTCACGTGCGTATAGCGCCTAAGCTAATTAGGGCAAACGGAAACCCATTTAATCCAACAAAGAAGTACACCAAGATTCTTGAGGTTGTAACGGGCTGTGGAAAAGCATAAAAAGCAAAAAAAAACTGTGTTTGCTCATTAAGGAGCATTTAGGTACTCGGGCATGGCCACAATAGAGGGATTGCCTGCAATTACACAAGGACTGAATCCAATGACTGACATCTTCGAGCCATTGAGATCCATGCCACCAATTCACCTCCCCATGCCATTGACCATGCCTATAACAAGCATGTCATCCGATTTTACACTCCTTGTCACTTCGATTCCACCAGTATTTGGCCCCTTGCCTGACATTCTTGCAAATTCTATAAGTTTGCCCACACCTTGGACATACTTGGACATATTGACTAGTCTAGGAAGGGGGGTGGCCCAAGGACTGAGTGAGCCAACAAGAGCACTCACATACGGTCTCAATGACTCATACAGAAATACGGCCGTATAAATTTCCAAAATAATGGTGGGCAAATATGATGAAACAACAGACCCTATTCAATTCATTCAAAAGTTGGAACAGAGATGTGAAGCCTTTGGAAATCCCAACTGCCCCACTAAGGTACATGCGTTGAACTTATGCTTAGAGGAAAAAGCTAGTCGATGCTTCATCGCATTGATGCCGACGATCAAGACCAACTTCAAAACTTTGAAATCAGCCTTTATACATGGCTTTTCCAGACAAGGTGATCAATGGAGTGCAACAACAGAACTCTATTCAATTGAACGTAAACCAAATGAATCCATTAGAGTTTTTATCCTTTGGATAAATTTCTTGGACTCACATTATGAGTCATGGGAAAAATTAAATGATGTTCAATAATTGAGAAGATATTTCATGATGGACTTAAAGAATAACATCTTACATAACTTGATCATTGTATCCAATCCGGAAACATTCGATCAATGTTGCAAAGAAGTAATATGTTTAGATGACAACATACTAGAAGATGATCATGCTACAAGATGTTACTCATCTAAACCAAATGAAGCAATGGCAAAAGAAATATCGATCTTGGAATTGACATTTCTAGAATTTTATGCAGCCTTGCTTAAAATCTTACAGTCAACATCTCGAAGAGACGATGAAAACCTTCAAAACTAGACATCCTTAATGCATATAAAAGGGACAAGCAAAATGCCTTGTGTTGAATGCAATCACTATGACCATCCCAATCCTCATTGTGCATACAAGGCACCTGTTTTTCTATACTACATCTATTGTAAAGCCTTTGACCATGATACTAAAAAGTGTCTTGCTTCATCCACGATGGACTCAAAACGACCCGTCGTAGACAAAACAGAAACAGTCCAAAGGGTAGAAATTGCTCAGGAGGAGGAAGTTAATTGGACACTTCAGTGTTTCTACTGTCTCACAAGGTGGTAGACTGCATAGTTTGGAATACTTACATGCCCATAGTCACTAACACCTTATGACCAATGTGTGAACAGTGTGGCATTGATCACATGTTCCAAGATTTCCCAAGACGAGTTGCTTCAACTTGTCTCACAAAATACAACTCTTAACATCTTAAGTGTAGTAAATGGGTAATTGGCCACAGTGCCCTTGAATGCGCTTACACGCTTACAAGCCAAGGCATGACAAACAGTCAAGAAGAGTGTAAAAGACAATACCTCAACATGGGTAGAAGAATATGCTTTAAAACAGAACCCAAAAGAGAAAACAAAACCTTCTAAACAAACCCAAGAAAAACAAAGGACAAAAAACTATCGAAACCAAGGTCGAAGTAAAAGACAGGGAAAAGGAGTTGGTATAAGTAAACCCAAAAGGGAACATACATATGATAGAGCCAAAAACTATACATGATGCAGAAGAATCCACATCAAAGACCACCACACAAACTTCAACACCCATATGTGCGACACAGGATACAAAAACCCAAAAGATAATTCGATCTCGTCGCATGGGTAAACATAGTGAAAAACTATGCATCACATAGACCAATCAAGAAACTAGAACTCACCCAACCAGCCCAAAATGATCACATGACATATGCAAAACGTTAAAAACAAGCTTAGGAGTGCATGCTTAGCATGGTTGAATGTCTTACAGGGTCACCGATTGTGATTGAGCCAAACCTAAACCAACAACCAAGTTACAAAGCCTAGAGGAGTACCGCTTTCCCTGTCACTCACGAGAGGAAGACATACTTCCTACAGAAGAGTTATTTAAAAAATACTATATGAACTATAGGCTTGAGAAAGGACATAAGGAATTCGATAATTCCCTTGCAAGATTAAAGCAGTTTCTCAAAACCTCATTCGGAGGAATGCTCTTCTCTCATGATGATAAAGCCAGAATCATATCAGCACTTGAATCTTTAATGGCTCAACCTGAGTTCTACAAGGACATAACGAACTACATAAACCAGGACTGTGAGGATTCGCAAGTTTCCAAACAGCCCTCATTAAGAATTGTCAGAGGGCCAAGTGTGCCATTGTACGCATTGGATACTCTTGAAAAAGCTGAGATCCAAACAAAGGATGAAAGCGAATGGGAATGTGAAACATACACAGGATCTGAAGCTGAAAAACTAACCAAAACACACATGCTTCCTTTGAAGGTCTCTATCATGGTATGGTTGGATTTCCCTACAGGAAATGATGTTCAACATAAACGTGATTTGATTAGCCCTCGAGCAACCCTCGAGCAAGTCATAACATCATGACAGTAGACACTTAGGTGTCATTGGGATAACCTAAACTCACCCTGACAAGAAATGGTCTTGCAAAAGGAACCAATGAACACAACATTGAAGTTCCACGTTACTTTCCATACACTACTCGAACAATCGAGGGTGATATGGAATTTACATTTCACGTCACACTAGATTCCCTTGAGTATAATGTAATCCTTGAATGTAATCCTTGGCGGACCTTGGATAAGGGAATCATTGTCACTAAATGAATCCATGCAAACAGTCACCTTGAACACTCCTCCATACAATGTACAATTGCTATTACAGGAGGAAGAAACCTTGCAAGAGCTAGAACTTCCAACATATCTTACTAAAAAGATCCCTAGGATTCAAGTTGGATTGGAAATTCCAAATAAAATCACCATAGCTCAAGCACAACTTTATCCAACACGAGAACACAATCTCATTACCCTCGAGCTATGGGATTTGTTAGGTCAACCAACACTCACGGCACATCCTAAAAGGATTACCTTTACACAAGACTTAAACATGCCATGTTTGGGGTACTTTAAACATACAGTGTATATTGAAACTAACCCCCTCACTTGCAAGTTTTTTGTGGTTGAAGCAGATTTGATCTTGGGGCATACATGGACTGTTGCTACCCAAGTATCACTATGCTTTGCTAGAGCGAAAGAGTCATCATTATGGTCAACGACAAGAAGTTGACAATACCATACTGCAAGGAAGAGGATCAAACTTTAATGGATATCTATGATGCTGAACGCAAAAGGATACAAGCCTCTTCCACAAAAGCCCCTCTACACAATGACCTACCATCATCTGCACCAACAACCAACTCCGATAAAGCCTCTACTCCATCAACCCCATCCTCACCTATGAAGTTCGATGCCAAAACCTCACAATCAGCAGCTATTCCTAAAGAATTTCCCAGAGCCCAACCATCTAACTCTTACAGGGAACTCAAAGGAAAGCCTAACCTTATCTAGTCTCGTGGGTTAGCCAATCGCACAACCTTTATAGTGATGGGATCCATTTAAGAATTTGGTTAGGTTTTCTCCCGGGTACCAGGGAAAAGAGTTCCCAAGCCCCCTGCCGGTTATTCATGCAAACTTAAAACTAGTCACACCACTTACACACCCAATATGAAATTGCCTTTTTCACAGATTCAGCTGTCTTTAAAACAATCATTTAATGAAACTATAGTATCACTGATCATAATCCTCCAAAATATATGGTTGAATCCTCCAAAATATCTGGTTGAATCCTAATTTCCAATTTTTCCTTCATCGGTGTACCTATGCCATCATTGGCAACCAGAACGCTCACCACCTGTCCACTCAAGGGCCTTTTTGATAGTTCCTAGCTCATAGTACCCGGTAATATATTCACTTATAAAAATCAAAATGGAATCTTCGTTGAAGATTCAGCAAGATCAACCAATAGATCCATATAAAAGAGCCATGTACTTATCCGTTGAGGACCAGCAAGGTCAATCAACTAGATCCATGCCCAAACTCAGAAAACAACTCTTAGTCCTTGTGTTCCAATATCTTCCACGACGTACGTGTGGTATCTTCGGTGATCAAGAGCCCGAGCACCGTATGGTCAGCACCCTGTAGGATCCTTCGCAGGTCACCTAGCACTTCACTTATAGGCCGCTTCCTTTCAGCTGTTGCAACTTTATCAGATAGGTCTCCACAACCTCATTCACAAGACGATCAAAATGCTTCCCTAATATTTTTGACATAAGACAGTCATTTAAAAATAGGTCATAAATACAGTTTCTATAACGAACTCTCGTCTTTCCACATTGTTCCACATCAATCCTCATTTATTTCATATGTATTCCCATTCTCATCACATCATTTTCCATCTCATCACATCTTTCCTCATTTATCCGCATCAGATCTCATCCACTTGCATCTACCCATATCCACATCTCATCACATCATATTCATTCACATCACATATCACATCTATCCCAATTTACATCAAATCTCATTCACTCACATCCCGATTCACATGACATCACATCTCATTCATTCACATTCCGATTCACATCACATCACATCTATTCACGTCCATCACATTCATTTACATCACATCCATTTACATCCATCACATCACATTCATTCATATCCATCACATTCATTCATTCATTCATTCATATCCACCACATCACATTCATTCATATCCATCACATTCATTCATTCATTCATTCATATCCACCACATTCATTCTCATAACCATCCCATCACATACATTCTATCCACATTATATCACATCACTTCTATCCATATCATATCTCATTCATACACATCTCATCTCATTCATCCACATCCATCCAATTGTTCACATGTACGACTACTCAAATCTATCTATACATTTATATCTATCACTTCACATCCACATATATTCATGTCACATCACAACATATTCTTTCACATACACTTCCAATCCATTCTTTCACATACACATTCACATCCATTCTTCACATACACATCCACATCCATTCTTCACATACACATCCACATCCATTCTTCACATCCATTTTCATCACATACACATCCACATCCATCCATTCATTCACATCTATCTGATTCACATCACATCTCATCACATTTATTCACATCACATCTATTCACATCACATTACATCCATCCATTCATTCACATCTATCTGATTCACATCACATCTATTCACATCACATCATCCCATCCATCCATTCATTCATATCTATCTGATTCACATGACATCTCATCACATCTATTCACATTACATCTCATCACATCTATTCACATCACATCTCATTTCTATGCAAGTTTTAAGTTTGATTTTTTTTTAATGCAAGGAGTATTTCTTGAATCATTATCCCCAAAACTTCTTAATCAAAATTCTGAATTTCATACTAGAATTCCTCGAATTCTATAACCTTGATCCACATATCCATTCGAAGAGTATCAAACTTAGTTTTAGTTTTGGCGAGAGTTTTGAGTGTATTTTTCTAAACTCGTCACACCTTCTTTCCTCAAAACTGACGAAAGAGTTTGGTCTTGGTCATAGTTTGATTCAAGGTTCGAGTCGGATAAGATTTTTCGAGATCTATCCTTCTCGAAAAGGTTTGATAATTCAGTTCCTATTTTACTAAATTTCTTTCTTTGAATATTCACTTAACTAATTTCTAAACTAGTTACGAATTTGAATTAGGAATAGATTATCTGAATACTTTGATCTCCGTAGATTTCCTGAATCCTCTTTTTACAATCCATGTGAATATAAAACAATAGAAATTTCTCTCTTAGAGTATTTAATTATTCATTTATCAAATACTCATAGAATTTAAACATAGAATTTAAGAGAATTCTAATTTTGATATAAAAATTCTTTATACATCTATTTATGCATAAAAATCAACTTCAGTGGGAATAACATTTTTATAAAAAAATCCTTTTCTGCCTCTATTTATGCATAAGCCTCTATTTATGCAAAATCAAACTTAATAGGAATAACACTTTTAAAATAAAAAGAATTTCTTTATGTATCTATTTATGCTTAAAAATCATATTTTATAAGAATAACGCTTTTATAATTTAAAAAATTCCTTTATGCATCTTTCTATGCATAAAAATCAATTTTAATAAGAATAACACTTTTGTAATAAAAAAATTCCTTTATGCATCTTTCTATGCATAGAAATCAAATTTAATAAGAATAACACTTTTAAAATAAAAAAAATTCCATTATGCATCTTTCCATGCATAGAAATCAAATTTAATAAGAATAACACTTTTATAATTAAAAAATTTGCATTATGCATCTTTCTATGCATAGAAATCAAATTTAATAAGAATAACTTTTTTATAATTAAAAAAATTCCATTATGCAGCTTTCTATATGCATAGAAATCAAATTTAATAGGAATAACACTTTTGTAATAAATAAATTCCTTTATGCATCTTTATATCATAAAAATCAAATTTAATAAGAATAACACTTTTGTAAATTAAAAAAATTTCTTTATGCATCTCTCTATTATGCATAGAAATCAAATTTAATAAGAATAACACTTTTATAATAAAAAAAATTCCATTATGCATCTTTCTATGCATAGAAATCAAATTTAATACGAATAACACTTTTGTAATTAAAAAAATTCCTTTATGCATCTTTCTATGCATCAAAATCAAATTTAATAAATTAATATGTGATATCTATGCATATTCATAGGTGAATATGTACATGGAGTAATTAGAATATTTCTTTTAGATGTAAAAATGGTGGGAATTAGTCTTTTAGAATAACATAAAAATAAACTTTCTTTTCCATAAAATTCTAGAAAATTTTGCCATAACCTCCTTTGTATGGCTGACCATTTCTCATTTTTATCATTCTTTATTTAACTTGAATTAACCCAAATTAGATTTATAGAACTCTAATCTACACAATTTTCTAAATTCAAGAGAGTAAACAATAAGAAGAGTTTAATTATTCCCTTAGTTAATCTTTCTAGGATTGAGAAAGGTTGGAATGTAAAGAGGAGAAGGGGTGGCCTTTTTATCAAAGGCATAGCATTTGAATTTAATTCAATATTTGCAAAACATAGAAATTAAAAAACCATAGATTTTTCATTAAACAAGTAAGAAAATTAGCTTACATGGAGCTTGTAAGCTCTCCTTTGGTTTGAGGGATCGAGGGTTCTACTCTTGTTTGAAGCAAGAGTGGCCACCAATTCACTTTGGAGAGGATTAGGCCAAAAACAATTGAATTATTAAGAAATTCAACGTAGATGGCTTAGGAAAGGAGCAGAGTAACAGTGCATAAACACCATTAAGCTTTTACAAAGGGGGAGCTTCTATTTATAGGAAAAAGTGAGCCTCTAACCAAGCAAACTTATTCTAGAATTTTCCAAATCAGTTTGGTCAAATTTTGATCATTTTTGGGTCAGTTCAGCTTACTTTTTGGATCTAGTTTTGAAACAGGAGAGATGAAAATATCTCATTTTATTGATTAAGAATTGGGGGGTAATGATGAGAAAAAGGCACCTACTTCATGAGGGGAGATCCCCACACTGAGGTGTCAAAATTCAGTTTTTTAATTCTTTTCTTTGGTCCTTAGTCCACTCTTCATCTTATGTGAGCATTTACTCATTTTTGGGGGGTTTTTCTTTTATTCTTCAATTTATCTCCTCCCTACATTTGGATTAATCTTATTGGTCCATTGGAACCTTAATTGGACCATAATCTTTTTTTTTTGAAAATCTGGACCCTTAGGCGAAGGTCCTTTATACCTTTTTTCAATTAAGTCCATTTGCACATTGGAAAGCTCTTTTTGAATTTTTGTTTTAGAGGAAACCATTTTAGACATGAGGAGGATTTTTATATCCAAAAATATCTCAATTTTGAATTACTTCCCTCTAGACATTTTCTCTCTCCAGGCCAAAATAGGGTAAAACAAGATCTTTCTTTTATTTCAGGAAGGGGAATAATTTTTAAGATCAGAAGGGGAGGTTCTTATACCTGCACACCTCAAAAGCTGGAGGGAGGAATCTAACACTCTTTTCTGTCGAACTAATTATGAGTTGAGACCATTGTGTTGTCTTTCTTACTCTGGGTCAATGAAACCAATGTCTTGTCTTTGTTTCAGTTTGCACACAGGTGGGGATTACGTGTTTGGACGCAACCGAGAGACAGGAAGAAGGTTTCAAGACTACTTGCCCAAGGAAAAAGACGCTTTCTCACGTCAAACAAAATTTGAGTTACCACTGTGCGTCAAATGCTCATTGCTTTATTATGTTCCCTCTCCCATCAAAATGCAGAGAACAGAACTGCTTTTTCGACAACAATGTTTCAAGAAAGTATCTATGTCATATGTACTATTAATAGTTCTGATGTTGCATTTGATTATAGATGGTAAACCTCATTTTTACCAAACTTGAGGATTTCAAATATCTTGATATCTAAGAAGCCACTTCAATAAGAAGGATCTTGAATCATGGGACATCATTAGACAATACGAGGCTAGGAAAAAGAGGGAACAATAAGAATGGAATAGACAGGTGGATAAATCCATGAAGAAACAAATAGTCCGTGACACAGTAAAGTTCTTCGAGAGGAAAATGGGCATGGGGAAACAAGTTGAATGTGACATATTTGATCAAGTTTTGCAACACCCTGTAGTGCTGGGGTTTCGTGATCAACCAAAAAGAGAATAGGATGAATTGCAATCAACATTAATGGCAAATGTGCACGATACATTGGCTGTTGTTTAGCATCCAACAAGCAAAGAATAATTATTTCTTAATAAAATTACACTGATTACTCTCATGAATTGTACTGAGCACTAAGGCCATTGCAAAAAATAGTGTGCAGTCCCGAATAAATGATGGAGACCGCTTATTCTCATTGAAAGCATGCGCGAGGCTTCCACGTTGAAGTGCCATTATGGATGAAATCAAAGAACTTGTTTACTCCTTTTAGGAATCTGAAACACGTGTTCCCCCCAACAAGAAAGATGTCTACAGAAAAAGAATCGAACGAAACTATTACATCAAACATCGAGTCCATCTGCTCAATCAACCTCAAGTACATGAAACTTGTTTGTTACACATGCTAACTATCATAGTACATTCATTGTCAATAAATGGCATACTTGCATACTAGTTAGTCATGGGCTACTATGACACCTGCCTTCTACTTAGGACACTCACCAATTATACTAATTAACATGCATGCATGCTAGCTAGAACATTAAATAATGCTAAGTAACATACATACATGCTTGTTAGCACAATTAGATGGTACAAACAAAAGAAGCTAATCTTTCTCTTCTCTACTCATTTTTAATGCTAACTAGAATACATGTATGCTCATTAGCACACTCATCAATGCTGACCATCATACTTAACTGCTTTTGTTAGAACACTAAATCATGTTAACTAGCATACCTTCATGCTAACTAGCATAACTTCATGTTAGCTAGCATGCTTGCATGCATACTTGCGTATTTTGTTAGAACTCTAAATCATACTAACTAGCATACCTGCATGCTAACTATCATACTTGCATGCTAACTATCATAACTGCATGTTAGTTAGCATACCTGAGTGCTAATTAGCATAGTTGCATGCTTGTTAGAACACCAAATCTTGCTAACTACCATACATGCATTCTAATTAGCATATTCATAATTCTAATTAGCATAATTGCATGTTAGTTAACATACTTGCATGCTAGTTAGCATACCTAAATGCTATTTAGCATACTGCATGCTTTGTTAGAACACTAAATCATGCTAACTACCATACCTACATGCTAATTAGCACATTCAACATTCTAACTAGTATAACTACATGTTAGTTAACATACTTGCATATTAGTTAGCATGCTGCATGCTTGTTAGAACACTTAACTATGCTAACTACCATACCCCCATGCTAATTAGCGCATTTATAATGCTAACTATGCTAACTACCATACCCCCATGCTAATTAGCGCATTTATAATGCTAACTAGCATAACTACATGTTAGTTAACATACTTGCATATTAGTTAGCATGCTGCATGCTTGTTAGAACACTTAACTATGCTAATTACCATACCTCCATGCTAATTAGCGCATTTATAATGCTAACTAGCATAACTAACACACCTACATTCAAATTACAACAATAAATCATGCTATTTAACATACTTGTATACTTGTTAGCACACTCAAGTATGCTAATAACTAGCATACGTGCATGCTAATTAGAATAGTAAATCATCCCAAGTACCATACCCAGCAATGCAGACTTATTTATTCATGCTTGTGGATGCTTTGTTCTTATTTTGTAGGTTGAGTTGTTTCAAAAATTCAAAGTTGCTCATCCTAAGCAATCTTCAATTACGCTCATTTGAGTATTTGAATCCCTTCTTTGTTCATCGAGTGAAGGAAAGATATACATGATGCTTTGAATATCAAGTTTAAATGTCTTTCTTCAAAGACACACTCAACCAAGTACCATACCCAACAATGCAGACTTATTTATTCATGCTTGTGGATGCTTTGTTCTTATTTTGTAGGTTGAGTTATTTCAAAAATTAGAATAGTAAATCATGCCAAGTACCATACCCAGCAATGCAGACTTATTTATTCATGCTTGTGGATGTTTTGTTCTTATTTTGTAGGTTGAGTTGTTTCAAAAATTCAAAGTTGCTCATAAGTATGCTTGCTAGCATATGGCTATTCTAATTATCATAGCGGACTATGGTAACTATATGCTAGTAAGCACATTCTATGCTGTTACCATATTATAGTAGTGATGTGTGTGAACACACTTAGGACCGCCGGGGCACTTTTTCCCTCACTAGGAGGTTTTTTCCCCCGTGCATTGTATATACGCCCATTATCTTCTAGGGCTTGTTATCTTTCATTTTTGGCACTCATAATACACTACTGTGTTGTGCTCAAGCTTCCTCATCTTCTTGAAGTTGTGTGTGCATTCCTGCAACCCTAATTCCAACAATTGGTATCAGAGCAGGCTTCCTCCTCCCGGGCAGCATCACCGGCACCTGCCGCTTCATCTCCTCCGATTGCGACGAGGTTTCACAAGCGTCTGCAGGTTAGTATATGCCGTGGGAGAGCCTGTAGGGCTTGGTCATTTCAGAATTTTGATCTGAAGTCATTTCGCCCTCCGTTTTTGCATTCCAAGTACTGCGCAGGCAAAATCGTCCTACTGTGCAGATTTTCTGTCAAGATTAAAATCTGCAGGACAGGTGCCCATTCGTCTGTTTTGGGCTGTGCTACTAGCACAGGTCGATTTTATATAGGTTTACCTCTTACAGACAGCATTTACATCTAGTAGTACAGTCATTGGCCATGGCTGACAACAATGATGTATTTCGCATGTTGGCTGCTGAGGATAAGTTGGATGGCACCAACTATCCATTGTGGGCATATATGATGCGACATGTATTGGTAGCAAAGGGGTTATGGAACATTGTGCAGGGTATTGATGCACGTCCTATTGTGGCTGGGAATGCTGCAAACACATCAGAAACAGGTACTGTTGATGATGGTGCAGGCACAAGTGCTGTAGCAGCTGTTCGAGAACCACCACTTTCAGCAGAGCAGATTCGTTGGGATGGTAGAGATGCGCAGGCTCATGCCTTGATTGCGCTGTCTGTCAAACGTACCATTATCCCACATATTCGCTCCTGCAGGACTTCTAAGGATGCTTGGGATGTACTTGCCACATTGTATCAGGCAAGAAATGAGGCTCGTGTTGCTTATCTCCGAAAACAATTGGAGAGTGAGCATATGAACGAAAGTGATTCTATGGATAGCTTTTTGACAAAGATCAAGGATTTCAAAGAGCAGCTCATTTCTGCAGATGAAATCCTGTCTGACAGTTCACTTGTGTAGACTGTTTTGAATGGTCTACCAGATTCTTATCAGGGTTTTGCTTCCACTCTTCGCTTGATGATGAAAGGCAATCCCAATGCCTTATCATTTGAGGAGTTAGTTTCTGTTTTGCTGCAAGAAGACCAGTCAAGGCAAAACAGGAATATTATGCGTGTCGCAGATCAAGCTTTCGTTGCTAGTCAGAGAAGCGGGAAAGGTAAAGCTGGCTTTTCTTCTAGTAAGCAAAAATCTGCAAATGCTGCGCAACCAAAGAAGGAAGACAAAGATGAGAAGAAGGGTGACAAACAGAAGACATTTTGCAAGTACTGTAAGGGAAATGATCATGTCATCAAAGCGTGTCCTAAGCTGGCTGCGAAAGAGGCTGGTATGGCTGTTGCAGATGCCTCTCCTTCTAACAATGAATCTGCTAATGTTGTGCTAGATACAGAATGGGCATTCAATGCGCAGTGCAGTTATGACCCATCTTTGCATGACACATGTATGTCTGCAGTAGATTCAAATGTATGGTACTTTGACAGTGGTGCCACTAAGCATATCACCTCGCAGCGCAGTTTATTCACTTTCCTTGAGTCTGCTCCCACAGGGAATACTGTCACTTGTGCCAATAACTCCTCTTATCCCGTTGAAGGAGTTGGACAGATTGTGCTGAATGTTGCAAATGGCAACACCTTTACACTTTTTGATGCATTGTATGTGCCAGGGATCAAAAAGAATCTGCTGTCAGTCTCCGCATTTGCCAAAACAGGTTTGGTTATAAAATTTGTGGATGACAGATGTACTGTTCATGATCTCTCTTGTGGTGACATCATTGTAGCATCTGGTTCACTATGTCGAGGGCTGTATAAGCTCAATATGGATGGCAAATGTGTAGAGGATTCAGCATGTGCTATTATGGATACGCAGGCTATTTCAAATGCAAAACTGTGGCATGCACGTTTTGGTCATCTGAATTTTGCAAGTTTGCTGCGCCTGCAGAAATCTGAAATGGTGTCTTCTTTGCCTAAGCTTGAGGCACCTGTCAAGCATGTTTGTGAGGGCTGCATATTGGGTAAAATGCAGCGTGCTTCCTTTCCCAAAGATGGATCAGTGAGAGCTGAACGCAGATTGCAGCTTGTTCACAGTGATGTTTGTGGTCCCATGCAAACTCCATCATTTGGAAACTACCTTTACTTCGTGACTTTCATTGATGATTTTACCAGGCATGCATGGGTATATCCTTTGAAGGCAAAGTCCGAAGTGTTTTTGTGCTTCAAACAGTTTTTGGTTATGGCTGAAAATGTGTCAGAAAGTAAGATGGGCACCCTCCGTTCAGATCGAGGGGGGGAGTATATGTCTTCAGAATTTAATGCATTTCTGGCTGAGCGTGGGATAAAACACCAATGCACAGTGCCGTATACACCACAGCAAAATGGTGTGGCTGAGAGAAAAAACAGGTCTCTCATGGAAATGGCAAGATGTATGGTTAAGAGTCAAAGTCTACCACATGGTTTTTGGCTTGAGGCTGTCATGTGTGCCACTTATGTACTAAACAGGTGTCCCACCAAAGCATTACAGGTTGTCACTCCATATGAGGCTTGGCATGGCCGCAAGCCATCTGTTGGCCATTTACGTGTTTTTGGGTTGCCTGGCATATGCATTAGTGCCTGTGCAACATCGCAGAAAATTGGATGACAAAGCTGTCAAATGTATTTTTGTTGGATATAGTGCTGAGAGCAAAGGCTATCGTTTGTATCATCCACAGACAAAGCGCATTTTGGTTAGCCGTGATGTTGTATTTGTGGAAGATGCAGTTCAGCCCTTGGTTTCATGTACTAAGGAGACAGATATCAGCTCACGTGATGTCTATGATACATTGTTGCCTCTTTTCAGTGGTGCACAGTCAAGTGCAATACCTCATGAGGCAGTTTTTCAGCCTATGCAGGTTTTAAATGATGGCACAGATCAGCCTATATCTGATGCAGATGTGCATGATGCACTTGAGGATGAGAGACAAGAGATTGAGGGCTCTAGGAATATGCCTAGATGGCTGGTGCAGACTTTGCGTGACAGCAAGTTGGATGCCCCTTTGTCTAGTCGCACTCGTTCTGGCTCTCATGGTGCCTCTTATGCGTCAGATTGTTATGCATTGGCTGTTTCTAGTATGTGCGATGAAAGTGAGCCTGTTTCATTTGATGAGGCACAAAGTTCAGAAAATTGGATGGCTGCTATGCAAGCAGAATATGATGCTATTATGAAGAATGGTACATGGTCTTTATGTGACTTGCCCCCTGGCAAGAAGGCCATTGGCACTAAGTGGGTATACAAATTGAAGCGTAAGCCTGATGGCACAGTGGATCGCCATAAGGCTAGGCTTGTTGCAAAAGGTTATGCTCAAGAGAAGGGCATTGATTTTGATGAGACTTTTGCTCCCACATGTCGTATGACCACTGTTCGTAGCATCTGTGCATTAGCAGCTCATAATGGTTGGAATGTTCATCAGCTGGACATAAAGACTGCGTTCTTAAATGGAGATTTGCATGAGGAGGTGTATGTATCGCAGCCTCGTGGTTTTGTTCAAAGAGGGCAGGGAAACAAAGTGTGCAGGTTAAAAAAGGCTTTATATGGTTTAAAGCAAGCTCCACGAGCTTGGTATGAAAAAATACATGCATATTTGACTGCACATGGGTTTCAGAATAGTCCAACAGAAAGCACTTTGTATGTTAAACGTGTGGATGGTGTACATCTAATCATTGCTCTCTATGTCGATGACATGCTGCTCACAGGACCAAATGAGAGTCATATTGCTGATTTTAAGGCTGATTTGAATGCCTCTTTTGAGATGTCAGATTTGGGGCATTTGCATCATTATTTGGGGATACAATTTAAGCAGTGTGATGGAGGTATTGCTTTGTGTCAGACAAAGTATATTGAAACATTGTTGCGGAGATTTGGCCTTGAAGACTGCAAGCCTATTGCTACTCCAATGGAGACAGGTTTGAAGTTGAGTCTTCATGATGCTGGAGATCACTTTGATGTCACACTCTATCAGACAGCTGTTGGTTGCCTCATTTATGTATGCATTACGAGGCCAGACATTCAGTTTGCAGTCTCACAGGTGAGCAGATTTATGCATAGCCCAGGCATTAAGCATTGGCAGGCAGTGAAGCGTATCTTTCGCTATTTGAGTGGTACTCGGCATCTTGGGTTGTTTTATCCCAAGGGGGGATCATTGCCGCCAGATTTACATGCTTTTTCAGATTCTGACTGGGCTGGTTGTTATGACACACGCGTGTCCACGAGTGGTTTTTGCTTCATGCTTGGAAGCTCATGCATATCATGGTTGAGCAAGAAGCAGCCTACTGTGGCCACTTCTAGTTGTGAAGCTGAGTACAGGGCAGCTTTCACAGCTACGGTTGAGTGTGTGTGGCTCAGACGCCTTATGGCTGATTTGGGTGTTGGGCAGCCATCTGCCACCACCATCTTCACTGACAGTCAGAGCGCATTGGCAGTTGCGCGGAACCCAGTGTTCCATGCTCGTACGAAGCACATTGAGGTGCACTACCATTATGTCAGGGAGAGACTCTCTGCAGGAGAGATCAGTTTGGCTTATGTGCCAACACAGGATAACCTTGCAGACCTTTTCACAAAGGCTCTGCCTCGTGAGAAGTTCGAAGCTTTTCGCAAAGCTTTGGGCTTACTCCCTTTTGTGGATTCGTCCACATAGCTAGACACTTCCCTATACATGAGTGCTAGCTCTTGTTCACCGCATCACTCCAGGGGGGATTTGTTACCATATTATAGTAGTGATGTGTGTGAACACACTTAGGACCGCCGGGGCACTTTTTCCCTCACTAGGAGGTTTTTTCCCCCGTGCATTGTATATACGCCCATTATCTTCTAGGGCTTGTTATCTTTCATTTTTGGCACTCATAATACACTACTGTGTTGTGCTCAAGCTTCCTCATCTTCTTGAAGTTGTGTGTGCATTCCTGCAACCCTAATTCCAACATATGCTAGTTAGCATATAGTTAACATAGACTATGCTAACTCATATAGTCATTTTTTATTGTTAGCATAAACTATGCTAATTAGAATATGAGTATGCTTGAACATAGTTTGTTTTTTTACCAAAACTTTAAAGATTAGTTTCATATAAGGACCACTGTCAAAATTAAGTAGATGTTTGAACTTGGACCAGCTACAATTTTGCATGCTCTCGCCTTTATCCACCATGGTAGCCTCCCACCTACAAGAGCCTTTGCTAGTAACTGGAAAGAGGGAACATAGTCTATGTTAACTAGTATAGTTAGTATTTTTGTTAGCATAGAACTATGCTTGTAAGCATATGGGTGTTTTAATTAACATGTAAAACAATGATAACTATATGCTAACTAGCATATATTATGGTAGCTAACATAGGTAATTTGTGTTTCCTCTCTCTGTTTTGCAGAGGCCCCAAGGGGTATCTCATCTAGAAAAAAATGTCCCACATCTTTGTTTTCAAGAAACTAGCTTAACAACACTATAGCAGATATATAGTCATAAGGGAGGTGAAGAGCAGGGGAGTTTTAAAAAGGATTGGAGAAAAAAGCCAATATTTACTCTACTGGAGATAGTCAACGTGCTTTGGATCACGAGTCAAAGAAGATGGAGTCTTCTACACACTGAAATAAGGGTGTGTTGAATCTTGCGAGTGTCAATGTGTGTGATTTGGTTGAACCTTTGACTAGAGATGGTCAACATGCTTTGGATGATGAGTCAAAGAAATTGGAGGCTTCTACATACTCAAATAAAACTATGTTGGATCTTGCCCCATTGTTATCGTGTGCAATCTGGTAGAACCTTCAAATAGCTTAAATAGTCAATGTCCTTTGGATGATGAGTCAAAGAATCTGGAGGCTTCTACGTACTCAAATAAGACTATGTTCTAAGATCCTATGAGTGTCAGTGGATGCAATTTGGTAGAACCTTTGAATGAAATTAATGAGGCATTAGAGGGTGGACAAGATGCAGAGGATAACTCTCCTTTGGAAATTAAAATTAATACAAAGAATGGCCGAGGAAAAAGGTGCACAACTGTTCAGCAAATGATGGGTAACTCAAAAACAAATGATGGGCAACTCAAAAAACAAATCACATGAGGAACACACTGATAAATCGATGATTCAGCATATAAGTGTTTTCAAAAATCCTCGTCTCATTGTTGCATTATTATTCCCAAGTTGCATGATCTTCAACTCTACGAGAGGTGAAAATTTTTCTTGTTAGCATGATGGTCCCATGGTTGTGGATGTGGCTATTGGCATAATGCTGACCTACCTATGCACATGAGAATGGTATTAACACAATCCTAGACCTTGATTACCTTAGTGTTTACCATTTTTGTGTTGCATACTCTTAACATGTTATTGTAATTCAAAAACAAGGATTATAGGCTGTTTCTTGGCATCTTTGTATCTTTTGATTTTCCCCGGTGCCCTCTAAGAGCTTGTTAGTCCATGGATTCATGTGGATGCTCTTATGTGGCTACTCTAATATCCGTGGTTCTAGCCCACTTATTGGTGCTTTGCTTCTAGGCCTACTCTCTTGGACAATGAGGGATTTTAAGACCTGTTTCTTTTGTAAGTTTACAGTTGTTACTTAGGGTTCTAATCCCCATTCTTTTTGTGATCATCGATAAAGTGCTAGATATTTGGTGTAGATGGGCTTGGGCTAGGATGTTTATGTGCAACAAATATGGTGCATTGAGTTGAATGTCAATGCGTCGACTCGATCTCATTTTTCTCTTTAAATGCATAGTTCTCAAAAAAGTCCTCCACAGGTACAACCACATCATCTGGGAAATTTGGAATGCAGTCCTTGAACTGTTGTGCCTGCTACCATGCAACATAGTTGTGAGTAATGAAGACCTTCAACTTAGTCTTCAATAGTCGAAGGAACTCCGAACATTGCATCTCCTTGTTCACAACATATTTCCTTTTTTTTTTCTTGGGCCATGTTTGTCCATTGCTCCACATATTCAAATACCTTCACAATTATAGTTTGCCCTTGCTTTCTTTTCCCCAAAGGGTAGCATGGCCGTTTCTCTACACCACAAGCATCACACTCTCCCATTAAGAACCTGCTTAAACGGAATGACTTATCTTCCTCCTTTGCGTAGACTACTAATTCCCATAAATATGTCATGCCACTAAAAGTACAAATTGGTGTGATGCAACCCATGGTTGCACCATCTCCTTCACAAACCTCACATCTGTAGCCACATTCACTCTTATGGAGACTAAACTTTTGAGAGCGCATCTGGTTGAGTGTGTCTTTAAAGAAAGACATTTAAACTTAACATAGGGTAATTGTGTGCTATAACTAGCATATATTATGCTAGTTATAGCATAGTATATGCTTGTTAGCATATAGTTAGCATAGTCTTCTATGCTAACTAAAATAGCTATATTGTTAGAAGATATGTGATCTAGCATCCATTGCTTCGAAGGATCAAGCTAAAACTGCTTTTGGATATAACTGAATTTCCATTGCTTTGAAGGATCAAGCTAAAACTACTTTTGTTATAGAACATGTAGTTTATGCTTATAGAGTTATGCCATTTGGCTTGACAAATGCACCAACCATATTCCAATGGCTTATGAGAGCGATTCCTTTAAAAACTTTCTAAGGATGTTTCTTGAAGCTTTCTTAGATGATTTGTGCATTCATCCATCATGGAAGGAGCCTTTATCCTCCTTACACAAGGTATTTGAATGATGTGGACTTTATCGCCTATCTCTAAACCCATTTAAATGCCAATTCTAGGTTAAACATGGAGTCATCTTAAAATATATATTGAGAATGGTGGTGCCAAACTATACTAGACAGGAGGTATGGAGTGAGAAATGCCAAGTGGCAAGTAAACTTTTATCCCATATGCAAGGGAAGTCCCATGAGATTTGTACCTTCACCCTTTAAAAGGGGTCATTTTTCAAGCAATGAATCATCTCATGCACTTTGCACATCTCAAGTCTCTCTATGAGTCCAAGCTAATCTATCTTAGAACCTAATTGATTTGAGTCTATTGCACATACACATCATCATGTGTATAATTAGACACCATCCACCTTAGGTCATTTTAATCATGTGTTAATAGTAGGTGATTAGTGTGGGAGCATCATTGCCATGGAGAGCTTGGGTCTCCCAAAATCTCAACATGGTATCAAAGCCTCCCCAAAGCTCTCCTACCTATCCCAATCCTCATTGTGCATACAAGGCACCTATTTTTCTATACTGCATCTATTGTAAAGCCTTTGACCATGATACTAAAAAGTGTCTTGCTTCATCCACGATGGACTCAAAACGTCCCGTGCACAAAACAAAAATAGTCCAAAGGGTAGAAACTACTCAGGAGGAGGAAGTTAATTGGACACTTCACTGTTTCTACTGTCTCACAAGGTGGCAGACTACATAGTTTAGAATACTTACATGCCCATAGTCACTAACACCTTATGACCAATGTGTGAACAGTGTGGCATTGATCACATGTTCCAAGATTTCCCAAGACGAGTTGCTTCAACTTGTCTCACAAAGTACAACTCTTAACATCTTAAGTGTAGTAAATGGGTAATTGGCCACAGTGCCCTTGAATGTGCTTACACGCTTACAAGCCAAGGCATGACAAACAGTCAAGAAGAGTGTAAAAGATAATACCTCAACATGGGTAGAAGAATATGCTTTAAAACAGAACCCAAAAGAGAAAACAAAACCTTCTAAACAAACCCAAGAAAAACAAAGGACAAAAAACTATCGAAACCAAGGTCGAAGTAAAAGACAGGGAAAAGGAGTTGGTATAAGTAAACCCAAAAGGGGACATACATATGATAGAGCCAAAAACTATACATGATGCAGAAGATTCCACATCAAAGACCACCACACAAACTTCAACACCCATATGTGCGACACAGGATACAAAAACCCAAAAGATAATTCGATCTCGTCGCATGGGTAAACATAGTGAAAAACTATGCATCACATAGACCAATCAAGAAACTAAAACTCACCCAACCAGCCCAAAATGATAATAATGATCACATGACATATGCAAAACGTAAAAAACAAGCTTAGGAGTGCATGCTTAGCATGGTTGAATGTCTTACAGGGTCACCGATTGTGATTGAGCCAAACCTAAACCAACAACCAAGTTACAAAGCCTAGAGGAGTACCGCTTTCCCTGTCACTCACGAGAGGAAGACATACTTCCTACAGAAGAGTTATTTAAAAAATACTATATGAACTATAGGCTTGAGAAAGGACATAAGGAATTCGATAATTCCCTTGCAAGATTAAAGCAGTTTCTCAAAACCTCATTCGGAGGAATGCTCTTCTCTCATGATGATAAAGCCAGAATCATATCAGCACTTGGCTCAACCTGAGTTTTACAAGGACATAACGAACTACATAAACCAGGACTGTGAGGATTCGAAAGTTTCCAAACAGCCCTCATTAAGAATTGTCAGAGGGCCAAGTGTGCCATTGTACGCATTGGATACTCTTGAAAAAGCTGAGATCCAAACAAAGGATGAAAGCGAATGGGAATGTGAAACATACACAGGATCTGAAGCTGAAAAACTAACCAAAACACACATGCTTCCTTTGAAAGTCTCTATCATGGTATGGTTGGATTTCCCTACAGGAAATGATGTTCAACATAAACGTGATTTGATTAGCCCTCGAGCAGCCCTCGAGCAAGTCATAACATCATGACAGTAGACACTTAGGTGTCATTGGGATAACCTAAACTCACCCTGACAAGAAATGGTCTTGCAAAAGGAACCAATGAACACAACATTGAAGTTCCACGTTACTTTCCATACACTACTCGAACAATCGAGGGCGATATGGAATTTACATTTCACGTCACACTAGATTCCCTTGAGTATAATGTAATCCTTGAATGTAATCCTTGGCGGACCTTGGATAAGGGAATCATTGTCACTAGATGAATCCATGCAAACAGTCACCTTGAACACTCCTCCATACAATGTACAATTGCTATTACAGGAGGAAGAAACCTTGCAAGAGCTAGAACTTCCAACATATCTTACTAAAAAGATCCCTAGGATTCAAGTTGGATTGGAAATTCCAAATAAAATCACCATAGCTCAAGCACAACTTTATCCAACACGAGAACACAATCTCATTACCCTCGAGCTATGGGATTTGTTAGGTCAACCAACACTCACGGCACATCCTAAAAGGATTACCTTTACACAAGACTTAAACATGCTATGTTTGGGGTACTTTAAACATACAGTGTATATTGAAACTAACCCCCTCACTTGCAAGTTTTTTGTGGTTGTGGAAGGAAGCAGATTTGATCTTGGGGCATACATGGACTGTTGCTACCCAAGTATCACTATGCTTTGCTAGAGCAAAAGAGTCATCATTATGGTCAACGGCAAGAAGTTGACAATACCATACTGCAAGGAAGAGGATCAAACTTTAATGGATATAAATGATGCTGAACGCAAAAGGATACAAGCCTCTTCCACAAAAGCCCCTCTACACAATGACCTACCATCATCTGCACCAACAACCAACTCCGATAAAGCCTCTACTCCATCAACCCCATCCTCACGTATGAAGTTCGATGCCAAAACCTCGCAATCAGCAGCTATTCCTAAAGAATTTCCCAGAGCCCAACCATCTAACTCTTATAGGGAACTCAAAGGAAAGCCTAACCTTATCTAGTCTCGTGGGTTAGTTAATCGCACAACCTTTATAGTGATGGGATCCATTTAAGAATTTGGTTAGGTTTTGTCCCGGGTACCAGGGAAAAGAGTTCCCAGGCCCCCTGCCGGATATTCATGCAAACTTAAAACTAGTCACACCACTTACACACCCAATATGAAATTGCCTTTTTCACAGATTCAGCTGTCTTTAAAACAATCATTTAATGAAACTATAGTATCACTGATCATAATCCTCCAAAATATCTGGTTGAATCCTCCAAAATATCTGGTTGAATCCTAATTTCCAATTTTTCCTTCATCGGTGTACCTATGCCATCATTGGCAACCAGAACGCTCACCACCTGTCCACTCACAAGGGCCTTTTTGATAGTTCCTAGCTCATAGTACCCGGTAATATATTCACTTATAAAAATCAAAATGGAATCTTCGTTGAAGATTCAGCAAGATCAACCAATAGATCCATATAAAAGAGCCATGTACTTATCCGTTGAGGACCAGCAAGGTCAATCAACTAGATACATGCCCAAACTCAGAAAACAACTCTTAGTCCTTGTTCCAATATCTTCCACGACGTACGTGTGGTATCTTCGGTGATCGAGAGCCCGAGCACCGTATGGTCAGCACCCTGTAGGATCCTTTGCAGGTCACCTAGCACTTCACTCATAGGCCGCTTCCTTGGTCCCTCATCCACTGTACCGGCGGAAGCTCACCATTTAAATTGAACCGAGGCTGGTCAATACCTCGACCGACCTTGCTATGTGAGACGTCCTCCGTTGACTCTCCATCAGCTGTTGCAACTTTATCAGATAGGTCTCCACAACCTCATTCACAAGACGATCAAAATGCTTCCCCAATATTTTTGACATAAGACAGTCATTTAAAAATAGGTCATAAATATAGTTTCTATAACGAACTCTCGTCTTTCCACATTGTTCCACATCAATCCTCATTTATTTCATATGCATTCCCATTCTCATCACATCATTTTCCATCTCATCACATCTTTCCTCATTTATCCGCATCAGATCTCATCCACTTGTATCTACCCATATCCACATCTCATCACATCATATTCATTCACATCACATATCACATCTATCCCAACTTACATCAAATCTCATTCACTCACATCCCGATTCACATGACACATCTCATTCATTCACATTCTGATTCACATCACATCACATCTATTCACGTCCATCATATTCATTTACATCACATCCATTTACATCCATCACATCACATTCATTCATATCCATCACATTCATTCATTCATTCATTCATATCCACCACATTCATTCTCATAATCATCCCATCACATACATTCTATCCACATTATATCCACATTATATCACATCATTCTATCCATATCATATCACATCACTTCTATCCATATCATATCTCATTCATACACATCTCATCTCATTCATCCACATCCATCCAATTGTTCACATGTACGACTACTCACATCTATCTATACATTTATATTTATCACTTCACATCCACATATATTCATGTCACATCACAACATATTCTTTCACATACACATCCAATCCATTCTTTCACATACACATTCACATCCATTCTTCACATACACATCCACATCCATTCTTCACATACACATCCACATCCATTCTTCAAATCCATTTTCATCACATACACATACACATCCACATCCATCCATTCATTCACATCTATCTGATTCACATCACATCTCATCACATTTATTCACATCACATCTATTCACATCACATTACATCCATCCATTCATTCACATCTATCTGATTCACATCACATCTATTCACATCACATCATCCCATCCATCCATTCATTCATATCTATCTGATTCACATGACATCTCATCACATCTATTCACATTACATCTCATCACATCTATTCACATCACATCTCAATTCTATGCAAGTTTTTAGTTTGATTTTCTTTTGAATGCAAGGAGTATTTCTTGAATGCAAGGAGTATTTCTTGAATCATTATCCCCAAAACTTCTTAATCGGAATCCTGAATTTCATACTAGAATTCCTCGAATTCTATAACCTTGATCCACATATCCATTCGAAGGGTATCAAACTTAGTTTTAGTTTTGGCGAGAGTTTTGAGTGTATTTTTCTAAACTCGTCACACCTTCTTTCCTCAAAACTGACGAAAGAGTTTGGTCTTGGTCATAGTTTGATTCAAGGTTCGAGTCGGATAAGATTTTTCGAGATATATCCTTCTCGAAAAGGTTTGATAATTCAGTTACTATTTCACTAAATTTCTTTCTTTGAATATTCACTTAACTAATTTCTAAACTAGTTACGAATTCGAATTAGGAATAGATTATCTGAATATTTTGATCTCCGTAGATTTCCTGAATCCTCTTTTTACAATCCATGTGAATATAAAACGATAGCAATTTCTCTCTTAGAGTATTTAATTATTCATTTATCAAATACTCATAGAATTTAAACATAGAATTTAAGAGAATTCTAATTTCGATATAAAAATTCTTTATACATCTATTTATGAATAAAAATCAACTTCAGTGGGAATAACACTTTTATAAAAAAATCCTTTTATGCCTCTATTTATGCATAAGCCTCTATTTATGCAAAATCAAACTTAATAGGAGAAACACTTTTAAAATAAAAAGAATTTCTTTATGCATCTATTTATGCTTAAAAATCATATTTTATAAGAATAACGCTTTTATAATTTAAAAAATTCCTTTATGCATTTTTCTATGCATAAAAATCAATTTTAATAAGAATAACACTTTTGTAATAAAAAAATTCCTTTATGCATTTTTCTATGCATAGAAATCAAATTTAATAAGAATAACACTTTTAAAATAAAAAAATTCCATTATGCATCTTTCCATGCATAGAAATCAAATTTAATAAGAATAACACTTTTATAATTAAAAAATTTGCATTATGCATCTTTCTATGCATAGAAATCAAATTTAATAAGAATAACACTTTTATAATTAAAAAAATTCCATTATGCATCTTTCTATATGCATAGAAATCAAATTTAATAGGAATAACACTTTTGTAATAAAAAAATTCCTTTATGCATCTTTATATCATAAAAATCAAATTTAATAAGAATAACACTTTTGTAAATTAAAAAAATTTCTTTATGCATCTCTCTATTATGCATAGAAATCAAATTTAATAAGAATAACATTTTTATAATTAAAAAAATTCCATTATGCATCTTTCTATGCATAGAAATCAAATTTAATAAGAATAACACTTTTGTAATTAAAAAAATTCCTTTATGCATCTTTCTATGCATCAAAATCAAATTTAATAAATTAATATGTGATATCTATGCATATTCATAGGTGAATATGTACATGGAGTAATTAGAATATTTCTTTTAGATGTAAAAATGGTGGGAATTAGTCTTTTAAAATAACATAAAAATAAACTTTCTTTTCCATAAAATTCTAGAAAATTTTGCCATAACCTCCTTTGTATGGCTGACCATTTCTCATTTTTATCATTCTTTATTTAACTTGAATTAACCTAAATTAGATTTATAGAACTCTAATCTACACAATTTTCTAAATTCAAGAGAGTAAACAATAAGAAGAGTTTAATTATTCCCTTAGTTAATCTTTCTAGGATTGAGAAAGGTTGGAATATAAAGAGGAGAATGGGTGGCCTTTTTATCAAAGGCATAGCATTTGAATTTAATTCAATATTTGCAAAACATAGAAATTAAAAAACCATAGATTTTTCATTAAACAAGTAAGAAAATTAGCTCACATAATTCACTTTGGAGAGGATTAGGCCAAAAACAATTGAATTATTAAGAAATTCAACGTAGATGGCTTAGGAAAGGAGCAGAGTAACAGTGCATAAACACCATTAAGCTTTTACAAAGGGGGAGCTTCTATTTATAGGAAAAAGTGAGCCTCTAACCAAGCAAACTTATTCTAGAATTTTCCAAATCAGTTTGGTCAAATTTTGATCATTTTTGGGTCAGTTCAGCTTACTTTTTGGATCTAGTTTTGAAACAGGAGAGATGAAAATATCTCATTTTATTGATTAAGAATTGGGGGGTAATGATGAGAAAAAGGCACCTACTTCATGAGGGGAGATCCCCACACTGGAGGTGTCAAAATTCAGTTTTTTGATTCTTTTCTTTCGTCCTTAGTCCACTCTTCATCTTATGTGAGCATTTACTCATTTTTGGGGGGTTTTTCTTTTATTCTTCAATTTATCTCCTCCCTACATTTGGATTAATCTTATTGGTCCATTGGAACCTTAATTGGACCATAATCTTTTTTTTTTGAAAATCTGGACCCTTAGGCGAAGGTCTTTTATACCTTTTTTCAATTAAGTCCATTTGCACATTGGAAAGCTCTTTTTGAATTTTTGTTTTAGGGGAAACCATTTTAGACATGAGGAGGATTTTTATATCCAAAAATATCTCAGTTTTGAATTACTTCCCTCTAGACATTTTCTCTCTCCAGGCCAAAACAGGGTAAAACAAGATCTTTCTTTTATTTCAGGAAGGGGAATAATTTTTAAGATCAGAAGGGGAGGTTCTTATACCTGCACACCTCAAAAGCTGGAGGGAGGAATCTAACACTCTTTTCTGTCTAACTAATTATGAGTTGAGACCATTGTGTTGTCTTTCTTACTCTGGGTCAAAGAAACCAATGTCTTGTCTTTGTTTCAGTTTGCACACAGGTGGGGATTGCGTGTTTGGACGCAACCTGTAAGATTCCTCCCCCAACCCCTTTTTGATGTCTAGTATCTTCCCCTGTAATCAATCCCTCTTCAGAAATATAAAAGACTTGTTTCTAACTGTTTTAACCTAGAGAGAGAAAATATTCTAGAGAGAGAATATTCAGATTTTGAATATTTTTGGATAGAAAAATATCTCTTCTAATTCAGATGAGTTCCCCTGAAACAAAAATTCAAAAAGAATTTTCAATGTGCAATTGGAATTAATTGAAAATAGCTATAAAGAACCTTAGCCTAAGGGTCTAGATTTTCAGAAATCTTTAGACTATGGTCCAATTAAGGTTCCTATGGACCAATAGCATCAATCCATGTGTAGGGAGGAGATAAATCTAACTTGTAAAAAGAAAATACCCAAAAATGAGTAAATGCTCACATGAGGTGAAGAGTTAAAAATGTACAAGGTTTATTAGTAAAAAAAAACTATGTGCAATATTAAAAATATGAGATATTTTGAGTATAATGATTTTATTATGACACATATGTAAGGAAGGGGAGTCCCTTAAATGCTCACATAAGATGAAGAGTTGAAAATGTACAAGGTTTATTAGTAAAAAATTATGAGCAATATTAAAAGTATGACATATGTAAGGAAGGGGAGTTCTTTAAAGGAGGTGCATATTTCACATAAGATGAAGAGTTGAAAATGTACAAGGTTTATTAGTAAAAAATTATGAGCAATATTAAAAGTATGACATATGTAAGGAAGGGGAGTTCTTTAAAGGAGGTGCATATTTCACATAAGATGAAGAGTTGAAAATGTACAAGGTTTATTAGTAAAAAACTATGAGCAATATTAAAAATATGAGATATTTTGGGTATAATGATTCCATTTTGACACATATGTAAGGAAGGGGAGTTTTTTAAAGGAGGTGCATATTTCACATGCTTGAATGAGTTTTAAACTCATAAAAATTGAGATATTTCATCTCTCCTCTCTCCTCATTTAAGTCTAGTTCCAAAAAGTTAGCTTAACTGACCTAAAAATGGTCAAATATTGACCAAACTGATTTAGAAAATTCTAGAATCAGTTTGTTTGGTTAGGAGCTCAATTTTTCCTATAAATAGAAGCCTCCCCCTTGTTGAAAAATATATAGTGTTTATGCATCGTTACTCTACTCCACCTAAGCCAGAAACTGTGAATTCATTTAATAATTCACTAGTTTTTGGAGCTTCCCTCTTTCTTCAATCCCCATTAGTGGCTCCATCAACATACTTAACCAATTGATTGGTTGGGGGCCTCTACCGTGAATAAAGAATCAAGCAAGTTGTAAGGTAATTAGTGAATATTGATCTTTCTATAATTTCTCAATGTTTCTCTCTTCTCAACCCCTCTCAAGCTTGAGAAGTTTAATTGGTATGGTTTTTTTTTAATGCTATTAAAGTTTGAATAGTAGTGAAGAGTTACATAATGCTATTGAAGTTAATTTTCATTTATGTTTAAATTCTAATGATTTTTATGTAAATTCTCTCTCTCACTCAAGAAATGGTCATACTTATGAACCGTTCTCAATCCAAATCAAGCTTTTCATAAAGATTTTCCTTAAACCAAGATTAAGCTATGCTTGAGGCCAAATTAATGGCTTTTTTCTATGCTTTTAGTTTATGTATATTAATGATTCAATCCATTATGGATTGATAATCCAATTAGAGATTATTTTAATTATTTTCTTAATGATAAGCATTATCCCTTAGAAAAATTGAGATTTATCAGTCATAGCAGCGGAGCTATGGCAAAATTTTTATAAAAATTATGCATAAAATAATCTCATTCAAAGCATAAAAAGAGGACTTCCTACCATATTCTAGGAATTATCATCCTAGATTAATTGAAAGAATTTCATTATAATCATGGAGAAATTAAATTTTAATATCATGCATAAAGGATAAGTTTTTATATCAAAAGTGTTATTTTTATCATTTTTAATTTTCATGCATAGAAGTATGTATAAAGGAAAATTTTTATATCAAAAGTGTTACTTTTATCATTTTTAATTTTCATGCATAGAAGTATGCATAAAGGAAAAATTTTTATATCAAAAGTGTTACTTTTATCATTTTTAATTTTCATGCATAGAAGTATGTATAAAGGAAAATTTTTATATCAAAAGTGTTACTTTTATCATTTTTAATTTTCATGCATAGAAGTATGCATAAAAGAAATTTTTTTATATCAAAAGTGTTACTTTTATCATTTTTAATTTTCATGCATAGAAGTATGCATAAAAGTTGATTATTTTATTATAAAAGTGTGACTTTTATCATAATTGAATTACATGCATAAAGGTATGCATAAAAGTTGATTATTTTATTGTAAGAGTGTTACTTTTATCATATTGGATTTCATGCATATAGGTATGCATAAAAGATATTCTTTTTATACTAAAAGTGTGATTTTCCTCATAAATGGATTTTATGCATAAATTACATGCATAAGAGAAATTCTTTTATTCTAAAAGTGTAATTCCTACCAAATTGAATTTATGCATAGGAAGATGCATAAAAGATTGATTCAAAAGTGTCATTCTCATCTAAATTGAATTTATGCATAGGAAGATGCATAAAAGATTGAATTTTAATTCAAAAGTATCATTTTCATTTAAAATGAATTTATGCATAGGAAGATGCAAAAAAAAAAGATTGATTTTTACTTCGAAAGTATTAATCTCCTTAAATGGAATTTATGCATAAATAAATGTGTAAAGAAATCTTATATCAAATATAAGAGTTCTCTTGTATTCTATAAATAGATATGAGATGTGATAGGATGTGATAAGAGGTGTATAAGATGTGATAAAAGGTAATAAGATGAATTAAGATGTGATAAGATGTGTATGAGATGAGGTAAGAAGTGTATGTGATAGGATAAGATGTATATGGGTTGTGATGATAGGGCAAGAATGGATGTGATGTAAAAGATTAGATGTGAAGGCATATGGGGTTATATGAATGGGAATGTGGAAATGGATGTATGTATGTGGATGTGTGGATGTGGAGATGGGAGTGTGGATGTATGAATGTGAAAATGGATGTATGCATGAAGATGTATATGCATAGATGTGAATGTGGATGTAGATGTGGTTGTATAGATGTGAATGTGGAATGTGGATATGGATGTATGTATGTATGTGGATGTAGAGGTGGATGTATAGATGTGAATGAAAATGTGGATGTGGATGTATGTGAATGTGGATGTAGATGTGGATGTATAGATGTGAATGTGGAAAGTGGATGTGGATGTATGTATGTATGTGGATGTGGATGTGGATGTATGTATGTATGTGGATGTAGATGTGGATGTATAGATGTGAATGGAAATGTGGATGTGGATGTATGTATGTATGTGGATGTAGATGTGGATGTATAGATGTGAATGAGAATGTGGATGTGGATGTATGTATGTATATGGATGTGGATGTGGATGTGGATGTATGAATGAGGACGTGATAGTGGATGTATGCATGTGGATGTGGATTTATGGATGTGGATATGGATGTGTATGTATGAATGTGGATATGGGATGTGGATGTATAAATGAGGATGTGAAAATGGAGGTAAGCATGTAGATGTGAATGTGGATGTGGATGTGGATGTATGGATGTGGATATGGATGTGAATATATGATATGTGATGTGAAGGAATCTGAAGTGAAGAGATGAAAAATGATGTGATTGGATGAGTACACATATAAATGGAATGTGGAATAAGTAATGTGGATTAATGAGGGATAATGTGGAAAAATGAGAGTTAATATAGAAATTGTATTTGTAAACTGTTTGTAAATGCTGTTTGTAAATGGCTGTTTTATGTCAAGAATGCTGGGGAAGCATTTTGACCGTCTTGTGTTTAAGGTCGTGGAGACCTAACTGATAAAGTTGCAACTGCTGACGGAGAGTCAATGGAGGACGTCTCGCGTAGCAAGGTCGACCGAGGTCTTGACCAGCCTCGGTTCGATTTAAATGGTGAGCTTCCGGTACGGTGGATGAGGGACCAAGGAAGCGGCCTATGAGTGAAGCGCTAGGTCACCTGCGAAGGATCCTAGAGGGTGTTGACCATACGGTGCTCGGGCTCTGGGTCGCCGAAGATACCCACACGTGCGTCGTGGAAGATATTGGAACAAGGAGTAAGAGTTGTTTTGTGAAACCGGGCATGGATCTGGTTGATTGACCTTGCTGGTCTTCAATGGATGAGTCCATGGCTCTTTGTATGGATCTGTTGGTTGATCTTGCTGATCTTCAACGAGAGTCCATCTTGATTTTTATAAGTGATTATATTGCCGAGTATTATGGGCTAGGAACTATTGAAAAGGCCCCTATGTGGACAGGTGGTGAGCGTTCTAGTTGCCAATGATGCCATAGATACTCTGATGAAGGAATGATGGGAAATTATGAATCAACTGGATAAATTGGAAGATTGTGATCAGTGGTACTATGGTTTCCTTAAAGGATTGTTTTAAAGTTAGCTGATGCTAAGAAAAAGGCAATTTCATATTGGGTGTGTAAGTGGTGTGGCTAGTTTTATGTTTGCATGAACTTCCGGCTAGGGGGCCTTGGAACTCTTTTCCTTGGTACCCGGGACAAAACCTAACCAAATTCCAAATTGGATCCCATCACTACAGTGGTTGGGCGGTTGGCTAACCCATGGGATCGGATGGGGTTAGGCTGGACTGATGGATCCGTAAATCGAGATTTAAATTCTATTATTACGATAGATGAAGTAAATCCCGGATAGAAATTGTTCTATGGATAGGAATCAACGGCTGTGCCTCTTGATGGGGAAAAAAGCGTTGATCCCAATGATCCAAGTGCAAGTTCTTCCTTGATTTGACCAAGTACCGTTAAAGGTGCAGTCAGATCAGTTTGATCAGTAATGATCTTGACTACGTTAGAGTAAAGAGTTATCCTGGTGGAATCGCCCGTGCTTTCCGGGTAAAGGAAGTTTTTCCGGTTTCGGTTTTGGACAAACCGACGGATTAGTCTCTTGTCCGGATATCCGTGGGCGAGGCCCCGAGTGTGGGACCCTGTCCCACGCGAGAAGTGCTACTTCCGCTGCTAGTACCCCGAATCCGTTGCTCGGTGGGAACAGGGATCTCACACAACCGAGAGACGGGAAGAAGGTTTCAAGACTACTTGCCCAAGGAAAAAGACGCTTTCTCACGTCAAACAAAATTTGAGTTACCACTATGCGTCAAATGCTCATTGCTTTATTATGTTCCCTCTCCCATCAAACTGCAGAGAATAGAACTGCTTTTTCGACAACAATGTTTCAAGAAAGTATCTATGTCATATGTACTATTAATAGTTCTGATGTTGCATTTGATTATAGATGGTAAACCTCATTTTTACCAAACTTGAGGATTTAAAATATCTTGATATCTAAGAAGCCACTTCAATAAGAAGGATCTTGAATCATGGGACATCATTAGACAATACGAGGCTAGGAAGAAGAGGGAACAATGAGAATGGAATAGACAGGTGGATAAATCCATGAAGAAACAAATAGTCCGTGACACAGTAAAGTTCTTCGAGAGGAAAATGGGCATGGGGAAACAAGTTGAATGTGACATATTTGATCAAGTTTTGCAACACCCTGTAGTGCTGGGGTTTCGTGATCAACCAAAAAGAGAATAGGATGAATTGCAATCAACATTAATGGCAAATGTGCACGATACATTGGCTGTTGTTTTTAGCATCCAACAAGCAAAGAATAATTATTTCTTAATAAAATTACACTGATTACTCTCATGAATTGTACTGAGCACTAAGGTCATTGCAAAAAATAGTGTGCAGTCCCGAATAAATGATGGAGACCGCTTATTCTCATTGAAAGCATGCGCGAGGCTTCCACGTTGCAGTGCCATTATGGATGAAATCAAAGAACTTGTTTACTCCTTTTAGGAATCTGAAACACGTGTCCCCCCCAACAAGAAAGATGTCTACAGAAAAAGAATCGAACGAAACTATTACATCAAACATCGAGTCCATCTGCTCAATCAACCTCAAGTACATGAAACTTGTTTACTAGTTACACATGCTAACTATCATAGTACATTCACTGTCAATAAATGGCATACTTGCACACTAGTTAGTCATGGGCTACTATGACACCTGCCTTCTAGTTAGGACACTCACCAATTATACTAATTAACATGCATGCATGCTAGCTAGAACATTAAATAATGCTAAGTAACATACATACATGCTTGTTAGCACAATTAGATGGTACAAACAAAAGAAGCTAATCTTTCTCTTCTCTACTCATTTTTAATGCTAACTAGCATACATGTATGCTCATTAGCACACTCATCAATGCTGACCATCATACTTAACTGCTTTTGTTAGAACACTAAATCATGTTAACTAGCATACCTTCATGCTAACTAGCATAACTTCATGTTAGCTAGCATGCTTGCATGCATACTTGCGTATTTTGTTAGAACTCTAAATCATACTAACTAGCATACCTGCATGCTAACTATCATACTTGCATGCTAACTATTATAACTGCATGTTAGTTAGCATACCTGAGTGCTAGTTAGCATAGTTGCATGCTTGTTAGAACACCAAATCTTGCTAACTACCATACATGCATTCTAATTAGCATATTCATAATTCCAATTAGCATAACTGCATGTTAGTTAACATACTTGCATGCTAGTTAGCATACCTAAATGCTATTTAGCATACTGCATGCTTTGTTAGAACACTAAATCATGCTAACTACCATACCTACATGCTAATTAGCACATTCAACATTCTAACTAGTATAACTACATGTTAGTCAACATACTTGCATATTAGTTAGCATGCTGCATGCTTGTTAGAACACTTAACTATGCTAACTACCATACTCCCATGCTAATTAGCGCATTTATAATGCTAACTAGCATAACTACCATACCCCCATTCTAATTAGCGCATTTATAATGCTAACTAGCATAACTACATGTTAGTTAACATACTTGCATATTAGTTAGCATGCTGCATGCTTGTTAGAACACTTAACTATGCTAATTACCATACCCCCATGCTAATTAGCGCATTTATAATGCTAACTAGCATAACTAACACACCTACATTCAAATTACAACAATAAATCATGCTATTTAACATACTTGTATACTTGTTAGCACACTCAAGTATGCTAATAACTAGCATACGTGCATGCTAATTAGAATAGTAAATCATCCCAAGTACCATACCCAGCAATGCAGACTTATTTATTCATGCTTGTGGATGCTTTGTTCTTATTTTGTAGGTTGAGTTGTTTCAAAAATTCAAAGTTGCTCATCCTAAGCAATCTTCAATTACGCTCATTTGCGTATTTGAATCCCTTCTTTGTTCATCGAGTGAAGGAAAGATATACATGATGCTTTGAATATCAAGTTTAAATGTCTTTCTTCAAAGACACACTCAACCAAGTACCATACCCAACAATGCAGACTTATTTATTCATGCTTGTGGATGCTTTGTTCTTATTTTGTAGGTTGAGTTGTTTCAAAAATTAGAATAGTAAATCATGCCAAGTACCATACCCAGCAATGCAGACTTATTTATTCATGCTTGTAGATATTTTGTTCTTATTTTGTAGGTTGAGTTGTTTCAAAAATTCAAAGTTGCTCATAAGTATGCTTGCTAGCATATGGCTATTCTAATTATCATAGCGGACTATGGTAACTATATGCTAGTAAGCACATTCTATGCTAGTTAGCATATAGTTAACATAGACTATGCTAACTCATATAGTCATTTTTTATTGTTAGCATAAACTATGCTAATTAGAATACGAGTATGCTTGAACGTAGTTTGTTTTTTTACCAAAACTTTAAAGATTAGTTTCATATAAGGACCACTGTCAAAATTAAGTAGATGTTTGAACTTGGACCAGCTACAATTTTGCATGCTCTCGCCTTTATCCACCATGGTAGCCTCCCACCTACAAGAGCCTTTGCTAGTAACTGGAAAGAGGGAACATAGTCTATGTTAACTAGTATAGTTAGTATTTTTGTTAGCATAGAACTATGCTTGTAAGCATATGGTTGTTTTAATTAACATGTAAAACAATGATAACTATATGCTAACTAGCATATATTATGGTAGCTAACATAGGTAATTTGTGTTTCCTCTCTCTGTTTTGTAGAGGCCCCAAGGGGTATCTCATCTAGAAAAAAATGTCCCACATCTTTGTTTTCAAGAAACTAGCTTAACAACACTATAGCAGATATATAGTCATAAGGGAGGTGAAGAGCAACAGGGGAGTTTTAAATAGGATTGGAGAAAAAAGCCAATATTTACTCTACTGGAGATAGTCAATGTGCTTTGGATCACGAGTCAAAGAAGATGGAGTCTTCTACACACTGAAATAAGGGTGTGTTGAATCTTGCGAGTGTCAATGTGTGTGATTTGGTTGAACCTTTGACTAGAGATGGTCAACATGCTTTGGATGATGAGTCAAAGAAGCTGGAGGCTTCTACATACTCAAATAAAACTATGTTGGATCTTGCCCCAGTGTTATCGTGTGCAATCTGGTAGAACCTTCAAATAGCTTAAATAGTCAATGTCCTTTGGATGATGAGTCAAAGAATCTGGAGGCTTCTACGTACTCAAATAAGACTATGTTCTAAGATCCTATGAGTGTCAGTGGATGCAATTTGGTAGAACCTTTGAATGAAATTAATGAGGCATTAGAGGGTGGACAAGATGCAGAGGATAACTCTCCTTTGGAAATTAAAATTAATACAAAGAATGGCCGAGGAAAAAGGTGCACAACTGTTCAGCAAATGATGGGTAACTCAAAAAACAAATGATGGGCAACTCAAAAAACAAATCACATGAGGAACACACTGATAAATCGATGATTCAGCATATAAGTGTTTTCAAAAATCCTCGTCTCATTGTTGCATTATTATTCCCAAGTTGCATGATCTTGAACTCTACGAGAGGTGAAAATTTTTCTTGTTAGCATGATGGTCCCATGGTTGTGGATGTGGCTATTGGCATAATGCTGACCTACCTATGCACGTGAGAATGGTATTAACACAATCCTAGACCTTGATTACCTTAGTGTTTACCATTTTTGTTTTGCATACTCTTAACATGTTATTGTAATTCAAAAACAAGGATTATAGGCTGTTTCTTGGCATCTTTGTATCTTTTGATTTTCCCCGGTGCCCTCTAAGAGCTTGTTAGTCCATGGATTCATGTGGATGCTCTTATGTGGCTACTCTAATATCCGTGGTTCTAGCCCACTTATTGGTGCTTTGCTTCTAGGCCTACTCTCTTGGACAATGAGGGATTTTAAGACCTGTTTCTTTTGTAAGTTTACAGTTGTTACTTAGGGTTCTAATCCCCATTCTTTTTGTGATCATCGATAAAGTGCTATATATTTGGTGTAGATGGGCTTGGGCTAGGATGTTTATGTGCACAAATATGGTGCATTGAGTTGAATGTCAATGCGTCGACTCGATCTCATTTTTCTCTTTAAATGCATAGTTCTCAAAAAAGTCCTCCACAGGTACAACCACATCATCTGGGAAATTTGGAATGCAGTCCTTGAACTGTTGTGCCTGCTACCATGCAACATAGTTGTGAGTAATGAAGACCTTCAACTTAGTCTTCAATAGTCGAAGGAACTCCGAACATTGCATCTCCTTGTTCACAACATATTTCCTTTTTTTTTTCTTGGGCCATGTTTGTCCATTGCTCCACATATTCAAATACCTTCACAATTATAGTTTGCCCTTGCTTTCTTTTCCCCAAAGGGTAGCAGGGCCGTTTCTCTACACCACAAGCATCACACTCTCCCATTAAGAACCTGCTTAAACGGAATGACTTATCTTCCTCCTTTGCATAGACTACTAATTCCCATAAATATGTCATGCCACTAAAAGTACAAATTGGTGTGATGCAACCCATGGTTGCACCATCTCCTTCACAAACCGCACATCTGTAGCCACATTCACTCTTATGGAGACCAAACTTTTGAGAGCGCATCTGGTTGAGTGTGTCTTTAAAGAAAGACATTTAAACTTAACATAGGGTAATTGTGTGCTATAACTAGCATATATTATGCTAGTTATAGCATAGTATATGCTTGTTAGCATATAGTTAGCATAGTCTTCTATGCTAACTAAAATAGCTATATTGTTAGAAGATATGTGATCTAGCATCCATTGCTTCGAAGGATCAAGCTAAAACTGCTTTTGGATATAACTGAATTTCCATTGCTTTGAAGGATCAAGCTAAAACTACTTTTGTTATAGAACATGTAGTTTATGCTTATAGAGTTATGCCATTTGGCTTGACAAATGCACCAACCATATTCCAATGGCTTATGAGAGAGATTCCTTTAAAAACTTTCTAAGGATGTTTCTTGAAGCTTTCTTAGATGATTTGTGCATTCATCCATCATGGAAGGAGCCTTTATCCTCCTTACACAAGGTATTTGAATGATGTGGACTTTATCGCCTATCTCTAAACCCATTTAAATGCCAATTCTAGGTTAAACATGGAGTCATCTTAGAATATATATTGAGAATGGTGGTGCCAAACTACACTAGACAGGAGGTATGGAGTGAGAAATGCCAAGTGGCAAGTAAACTTTTATCCCATATGCAAGGGAAGTCCCATGAGATTTGTACCTTCACCCTTTAAAAGGGGTCATTTTTCAAGCAATGAATCATCTCATGCACTTTGCACATCTCAAGTCTCTCTATGAGTCCAAGCTAATCTATCTTAGAACCTAATTGATTTGAGTCTATTGCACATACACATCATCATGTGTATAATTAGACACCATCCACCTTAGGTCATTTTAATCATGTGTTAATAGTAGGTGATTAGTGTGGGAGCATCATTGCCATGGAGAGCTTGGGTCTCCCAAAATCTCAACATGGTATCAGAGCCTCCCCAAAGCTCTCCTACCTATCCCAATCCTCATTGTGCATACAAGGCACCTATTTTTCTATACTGCATCTATTGTAGAGCCTTTGACCATGATACTAAAAAGTGTCTTGCTTCATCCACGATGGACTCAATACGTCCCATGCACAAAACAGAAACAGTCCAAAGGGTAGAAACTGCTCAGGAGGAGGAAGTTAATTGGACACTTCAGTGTTTCTACTGTCTCACAAGGTGGCAGACTGCATAGTTTGGAATACTTACATGCCCATAGTCACTAACACCTTATGACCAATGTGTGAACAGTGTGGCATTGATCACATGTTCCAAGATTTCCCAAGACGAGTTGCTTCAACTTGTCTCACAAAATACAACTCTTAACATCTTAAGTGTAGTAAATGGGTAATTGGCCCCACAGTGCCCTTGAATGCGCTTACACGCTTACAAGCCAAGGCATGACAAACATTCAAGAAGAGTGTAAAAGACAATACCTCAACATGGGTAGAAGAATATGCTTTAAAACAGAACCCAAAAGAGAAAACAAAACCTTCTAAACAAACCCAAGAAAAACAAAGGACAAAAAACTATCGAAACCAAGGTCGAAGTAAAAGACAGGGAAAAGGAGTTGGTATAAGTAAACCCAAAAGGGAACATACATATGATAGAGCCAAAAACTATACATGATGCAGAAGAATCCACATCAAAGACCACCACACAAACTTCAACACCCATATGTGCGACACAGGATACAAAAACCCAAAAGATAATTCGATCTCGTCGCATGGGTAAACATAGTGAAAAACTATGCATCACATAGACCAATCAAGAAACTAGAACTCACCCAACCAGCCCAAAATGATCACATGACATATGCAAAACGTAAAAAACAAGCTTAGGAGTGCATGCTTAGCATGGTTGAATGTCTTACAGGGTCACCGATTGTGATTGAGCCAAACCTAAACCAACAACCAAGTTACAAAGCCTAGAGGAGTACCGCTTTCCCTGTCACTCACGAGAGGAAGACATACTTCCTATAGAAGAGTTATTTAAAAAATACTATATGAACTATAGGCTTGAGAAAGGACATAAGGAATTCGATAATTCCCTTGCAAGATTAAAGCAGTTTCTCAAAACCTCATTCGGAGGAATGCTCTTCTCTCATGATGATAAAGCCAGAATCATATCAGCACTTGAATCTTTAATGGCTCAACCTGAGTTTTACAAGGACATAACGAACTACATAAACCAGGACTGTGAGGATTCGCAAGTTTCCAAACAGCCCTCATTAAGAATTGTCAGAGGGCCAAGTGTGCCATTGTACGCATTGGATACTCTTGAAAAAGCTGAGATCCAAACAAAGGATGAAAGCGAATGGGAATGTGAAACATACACAGGATCTGAAGCTGAAAAACTAACCAAAACACACATGCTTCCTTTGAAAGTCTCTATCATGGTATGGTTGGATTTCCCTACAGGAATGATGTTCAACATAAACGTGATTTGATTAGCCCTCGAGCAGCACTCGAGCAAGTCATAACATCATGACAGTAGACACTTAGGTGTCATTGGGATAACCTAAACTCACCCTGACAAGAAATGGTCTTGCAAAAGGAACCAATGAACACAACATTGAAGTTCCACGTTACTTTCCATACACTACTCGAACAATCGAGGGCGATATGGAATTTACATTTCACGTCACACTAGATTCCCTTGAGTATAATGTAATCCTTGAATGTAATCCTTGGCGGACCTTGGATAAGGGAATCATTGTCACTAGATGAATCCATGCAAACAGTCACCTTGAACACTCCTCCATACAATGTACAATTGCTATTACAGGAGGAAGAAACCTTGCAAGAGCTAGAACTTCCAACATATCTTACTAAAAAGATCCCTAGGATTCAAGTTGGATTGGAAATTCCAAATAAAATCACCATAGCTCAAGCACAACTTTATCCAACACGAGAACACAATCTCATTACCCTCGAGCTATGGGATTTGTTAGGTCAACCAACACTCACGGCACATCTTAAAAGGATTACCTTTACACAAGACTTAAACATGCCATGTTTGGGGTACTTTAAACATACAGTGTATATTGAAACTAACCCCCTCACTTGCAAGTTTTTTGTGGTTGTGGAAGCAGATTTGATCTTGGGGCATACATGGACTATTGCTACCCAAGTATCACTATGATTTGCTAGAGCGAAAGAGTCATCATTATGGTTAACGACAAGAAGTTGACAATACCATACTGCAAGGAAGAGGATCAAACTTTAATGGATATCTATGATGCTGAACGCAAAAGGATACAAGCCTCTTCCACAAAAGCCCCTCTACACAATGACCTACCATCATCTGCACCAACAACCAACTCCGATAAAGCCTCTACTCCATCAACCCCATCCTCACCTATGAAGTTCGATGCCAAAACCTCGCAATCAGCAACTATTCCTAAAGAATTTCCCAGAGCCCAACCATCTAACTCTTACAGGGAACTCAAAGGAAAGCCTAACCTTATCTAGTCCCGTGGGTTAGCCAATATATTCACTCAAGGGCCTTTTTGATAGTTCCTAGCTCATAGTACCCGGTAATATATTCACTTATAAAAATCAAAATGGAATCTTTGTTGAAGATTCAGCAAGATCAACCAATAGATCCATATAAAAGAGCCATGTACTTATCCGTTGAGGACCAGCAAGGTCAATCAACTAGATCCATGCCCAAACTCATAAAACAACTCTTAGTCCTTGTTCCAATATCTTCCACGACGTACGTGTGGTATCTTCGGTGATCGAGAGCCCGAGCACCGTATGGTCAGCACCCTGTAGGATCCTTCGCAGGTCACCTAGCACTTCACTCATAGGCCGATTCCTTGGTCCCTCATCCACTGTACCGGAAGCTCACCATTTAAATTGAACCGAGGCTGGTCAATACCTCGACCGACCTTGCTATGTGAGACGTCCTCCGTTGACTCTCCATCAGCTGTTGCAACTTTATCAGATAGGTCTCCACAACCTCATTCACAAGACGATCAAAATGCTTCCCCAATATTTTTGACATAAGACAGTCATTTAAAAATAGGTCATAAATATAGTTTCTATAACGAACTCTCGTCTTTCCACATTGTTCCACATCAATCCTCATTTATTTCATATGTATTCCCATTCTCATCACATCATTTTCCATCTCATCACATCTTTCCTCATTTATCCGCATCAGATCTCATCCACTTGCATCTACCCATATCCACATCTCATCACATCATATTCATTCACATCACATATCACATCTATCCCAATTTACATCAAATCTCATTCACTCACATCCCGATTCACATGACATCACATCTCATTCATTCACATTCCGATTCACATCACATCACATCTATTCACGTCCATCACATTCATTTACATCACATCCATTTACATCCATCACATCACATTCATTCATATCCATCACATTCATTCGTTCATTCATTCATATCCACCACATTCATTCTCATAACCATCCCATCACATACATTCTATCCACATTATATCACATCACTTCTATCCATATCATATCTCATTCATACACATCTCATCTCATTCATCCACATCCATCCAATTGTTCACATGTACGACTACTCACATCTATCTATACATTTATATCTATCACTTCACATCCACATATATTCATGTCACATCACAACATATTCTTTCACATACACATCCAATCCATTCTTTCACATACACATTCAAATCCATTCTTCACATACACATTCACATCCATTCTTCACATACACATCCACATCCATTCTTCACGTACACATCCACATCCATTTTCATCACATACACATCCACATCCATCCATTCATTCACATCTATCTGATTCACATCACATCTCATCACATTTATTCACATCACATCTATTCACATCACATTACATCTATTCACATCACATTACATCCATCCATTCATTCACATCTATCTGATTCACATCACATCTATTCAGATCACATCATCCCATCCATCCATTCATTCATATCTATCTGATTCACATGACATCTCATCACATCTATTCACATTACATCTCATCACATCTATTCACATCACATCTCATTTCTATGCAAGTTTTTAGTTTGATTTTCTTTTGAATGCAAGGAGTATTTCTTGAATCATTATCCCCAAAACTTCTTAATCAGAATTCTGAATTTCATACTAGAATTCCTCGAATTCTATACCTTGATCCACATATCCATTCGAAGGGTATCAAACTTAGTTTTAGTTTTGGCGAGAGTTTTGAGTGTATTTTTCTAAACTCGTCACACCTTCTTTCCTCAAAACTGACGAAAGAGTTTGGTCTTGGTCATAGTTTGATTCAAGGTTCGAGTCGGATAAGATTTTTCGAGATATATCCTTCTCGAAAAGGTTTGATAATTCAGTTACTATTTTACTAAATTTCTTTCTTTGAATATTCACTTAACTAATTTCTAAACTAGTTACGAATTCGAATTAGGAATAGATTATCTGAATATTTTGATCTCCGTAGATTTCCTGAATCCTCTTTTTACAATCCATGTGAATATAAAACGATAGAAATTTCTCTCTTAGAGTATTTAATTATTCATTTATCAAATACTCATAGAATTTAAACATAGAATTTAAGAGAATTCTAATTTTGATATAAAAATTCTTTATACATCTATTTATGCATAAAAATCAACTTCAGTGGGAATAACACTTTTATAAAAAAATCCTTTTATGCCTCTATTTATGCATAAGCCTCTATTTATGCAAAATCAAACTTAATAGGAATAACACTTTTAAAATAAAAAGAATTTCTTTATGCATCTATTTATGCTTAAAAATCATATTTTATAAGAATAACACTTTTATAATTTAAAAAATTCCTTTATGCATCTTTCTATGCATAAAAATCAATTTTAATAAGAATAACACTTTTGTAATAAAAAAATTCCTTTATGCATCTTTCTATGCATAGAAATCAAATTTAATAGGAATAACACTTTTAAAATAAAAAAAATTCCATTATGCATCTTTCCATGCATAGAAATCAAATTTAATAAGAATAACACTTTATAATTAAAAATTTGCATTATGCATCTTTCTATGCATAGAAATCAAATTTAATAAGAATAACACTTTTATAATTAAAAAAATTCCATTATGCATCTTTCTATATGCATAGAAATCAAATTTAATAGGAATAACACTTTTGTAATAAAAGAATTCCTTTATGCATCTTTATATCATAAAAATCAAATTTAATAAGAATAACACTTTTGTAAATTAAAAAAATTTCTTTATGCATCTCTCTATTATGCATAGAAATCAAATTTAATAAGAATAACACTTTTATAATAAAAAAATTCCATTATGCATCTTTCTATGCATAGAAATCAAATTTAATAAGAATAACACTTTTGTAATTAAAAAAATTCCTTTATGCATCTTTCTATGCATCAAAATCAAATTTAATAAATTAATATGTGATATCTATGCATATTTATAGGTGAATATGTACATGGAGTAATTAGAATATTTCTTTTAGATGTAAAAATGGTGGGAATTAGTCTTTTAGAATAACATAAAAATATACTTTCTTTTCCATAAAATTCTAGAAAATTTTGCCATAACCTCCTTTGTATGGCTGACCATTTCTCATTTTTATCATTTTTTATTTAACTTGAATTAACCCAAATTAGATTTATAGAACTCTAATCTACACAATTTTCTAAATTCAAGAGAGTAAACAATAAGAAGAGTTTAATTATTCCCTTAGTTAATCTTTCTAGGATTGAGAAAGGTTGGAATGTAAAGAGGAGAAGGGGTGGCCTTTTTATCAAAGGCATAGCATTTGAATTTAATTCAATATTTGGAAAACATAGAAATTAAAAAACCATAGATTTTTCATTAAACAAGTAAGAAAATTAGCTCACATAATTCACTTTGGAGAGGATTAGGCCAAAAACAATTGAATTATTAAGAAATTCAACGTAGATGGCTTAGGAAAGGAGCAGAGTAACAGTGCATAAACACCATTAAGCTTTTACAAAGGGGGAGCTTCTATTTATAGGAAAAAGTGAGCCTCTAACCAAGCAAACTTATTCTAGAATTTTCCAAATCAGTTTGGTCAAATTTTGATCATTTTTGGGTCAGTTCAGCTTACTTTTTGGATCTAGTTTTGAAACAGGAGAGATGAAAATATCTCATTTTATTGATTAAGAATTGGGGGGTAATGATGAGAAAAAGGCACCTACTTCATGAGGGGAGATCCCCACACTGAGGTGTCAAAATTCAGTCTCTAATTCTTTTCTTTGGTCCTTAGTCCACTCTTCATCTTATGTGAGCATTTACTCATTTTTGGGGGGTTTTTCTTTTATTCTTCAATTTATCTCCTCCCTACATTTGGATTAATCTTATTGGTCCATTGGAACCTTAATTGGACCATAATCTTTTTTTTTGAAAATCTGGCCCCTTAGGCGAAGGTCTTTTATACCTTTTTTCAATTAAGTCCATTTGCACATTGGAAAGCTCTTTTTGAATTTTTGTTTTAGGGGAAACCATTTTAGACATGAGGAGGATTTTTATATCCAAAAATATCTCAGTTTTGAATTACTTCCCTCTAGACATTTTCTCTCTCCAGGCCAAAACAGGGTAAAACAAGATCTTTCTTTTATTTCAGGAAGGGGAATAATTTTTAAGATCAGAAGGGGAGGTTCTTATACCTGCACACCTCAAAAGCTGGAGGGAGGAATCTAACACTCTTTTCTGTCTAACTAATTATGAGTTGAGACCATTGTGTTGTCTTTCTTACTCTGGGTCAAAGAAACCAATGTCTTGTCTTTGTTTCAGTTTGCACACAGGTGGGGATTTGTAAGAAAGCATTATGGGCCCAAGGCCATGGACAACTAGTAAGTAGGTGTGAACTCTTGGGTGGAGTATAAATACCAATGTAAATGGGATTATGGCTCATTCATGATAATGTTATCTGTTCCAAGAATCAATGGTGAGCTTCTCCCGTGAGATGCTAAGTGGTGACTCCTTCATGAGCCACTCCCTTGGTGAGGGACTAACCCACCCCTGTTACTTTCTTTCATTGGTATCAGAGCATGGCTTTTGATCCATGATTTTTAATTTTTCTTTTCTTCTTCTCATTTCGTGAAATTTCTGCTTCATTTGATTCATGGGGGAAGGGGATATGGCTAAGGTAGAGTTTGTGGTTCAAATCTGAGCACATGGACCTATTTTTTTGAATGAGTGGACCAAATTGGGAAAAATTTCTAATCTTGATTAGCAGCTGTTAATCAAAAACGTTTTTTTGTTTGGGAGCTTTCTTGCAAACCCTAGCCATGGAATCTCAACATGAGCAAAGGGCATTGAGTCTCTCATGTATCTAGCAATGTTTTATGAAGTATTTCACCTATTTTCCATGAGCAATGGGGCTCCCAATGTGGCTGAAAATCACTACCAAAGCTGCCCACGTTTTTCACCAAAGTGACCCTAATCTTCATCTCCTTCAACAAATTCAAGCATTAAGGCTTCCCGGGTGACATTGGTGAGTTGCTCCATCACTTCCTTACAATTTTGAAGCATTCTTTCAAGCTATGGAGTGAATTAGGGTTTTATTACACATAAAGCCCTAATTTTCAGAAATTGGACTTTAATCATGGCCATTCATGCTGCTCTTTATGCATTATGAATGCTTGAATGCTACACATAGCCATTCAATGCTATGCCTTGCATATTGGCATAAGTGAGCATAGCTTTTGGCACATTTGGGGGATTGAATAAAATGTTTTGGGTTGGAAGCCCACTTTTTGGTGACCGTTTTCCATTGCCGGTTGCACGTTTTTGGTCATAACTCTCTCATACGAACTCCGTTTTTGGAGTTCTAGTACTCAAAACGACCGGCTCATCGTCCTCTTCGAGATGAGCTATAGGTCTTGAGGTGCAGGATTCAGCAAGTGCTCTCTGTTTTCACTTTTCTACTGGATTTTCTAGTCCCGAGCAGGAACTCGCGCCCAGAACGCGACCTGAGATCACCGCTTCGTGATACTTGGATGTTGTTGATGTATGTGAAAATGTATTGACATTGCCATGAGTGGATGTGATGAAGGAAGCACTATGAACCATGTATTATGATATGAATGAGCATGAGTCATGCTATAAATCAATTGTAAGTCAACTCTACTCATTCATTTGAGCTTGTAACCACATTCCACTCACGATTGTACCCCACTTTATTCCTAGAATCTAGAATGAAGTAAGGGTACCTTGGCATTTGGAGGAGAGGCCAAGGGGAGAATGTCTTGAATCTTCCTTGCCGTTAGTGCCGGGTAATGCGGTAAGGAAGAGGATTAGGTACTTGGTGGTAAAGAAATGGCCTCAACCTTCACCTTGGATGTAAACTTGGTGAAGGGGTGAGAAGTGCTTGGCCGGGAGATCGGCAAGCATCGACGCGCTTCATCGACCACTTCATTCGACTTGAGCAAACAAGCAAATCCTCTACATCGACTTCTTATGCAAAAGGACAAAATTGATGCCATAAGGTCACATGCTCAGATGGAAAAATGATTGAGGATTGATTTGCTTACAGTGGTCAAATGCATAAGGATTTTAATACTTGATTGAGATGCTTTGATTTGATTGAGATTTGGTGCAAAAAGAGGGGAGACCATGGCAAATTTTTGTAAAATTTGCCTACTTGCAGCCAGGACAAATCCTTGAATTTCTAGGGTTTTTCAAAAACTTTTCAAATCTGTCCTGAAAGCTCTTCAATCTACCCGAAAACCTCTTTCAAACAAGCTAAAGATCACTCAAATCGGAGTAGCATTGAGCGGTCAAAGTTAAGAGTTGACTTTCAGCTAGAACAATTGACTGGTCAAAGGCTGTTGACTTTTTCAAATCTGTTTTTGGGGATCCTTACTCGTCTCGTCAAGAGCTTCGCATCGATATAAAGATCACCCAAATCGGATAAGAATTGAGCGGTTAACATCAAGAGTTGTACAGTTGACTGGTCAAAGGCTGTTGACTTTTTCAGATCTATTTTTGGGGATTCTTATTCATCTCGTCAAGAGCTTCGCATCGATATAAAGATCACCCAAATCGGATACCGTTTGAATAGAGAAAAAAAATCAAGTAAGTGGTCTTTGCAAGGAGGGATCAATTACGCGCATGGAAATGACTAGAGGAGGTCAAAACAAGGGAGCCCGGAATGAAAATGATCAAAGACAACCGGAAGCAATGATGGCAATGAGTTCATCAACGAGGAATGAAGAAAGTTCAACCATAAAAGCACCATCTCCAGATGAATCTCAGCCAGTGGAAATGCCTCAATCTTTGGGAACTACTCCGCTAACAGTGGACATGATGTTAATGGCTATGGAGAGTATGTTTCAAAGGATTGAAAATAACCAAACAAATCGGCAACAACAATTTGGTGAACACCTCATGGAACGATTCGACAAGCGACACCACTACCTGGATGACGTGATGCAAAGAGGGTTAAAAGACTTGGAGAAAGCCATTAGTGAATTGGCTCCTCTCAAGCTCAATCAAGAAGCCGATATGAATGGAATGGATGGTGTACATTATAATGCCAAACATGATGGAAAGCCTTCTATGCCAGAAGAGAACAAAGTAAGACAAATGATGCCACCTCAAATGATGCCACATTCTTCTTACATGGACAAGGGCAAGAGACCTATGGGTGATGCTTCTTATGAGAGATCAAATGCCAGTATTCCAAGAACTTCATCCTTTATGCAAGATGCAAGAAGAGGGTATGAACAGAAGGGATTTAAAGATGCAGGTGATTGGCAATTGGAAGATGAGCAAATGCATAGACACTTGGGTGAAGGAAGAGGATTTGATGATCCAAGAGCATGGCAGAGGGGTTCAAGAATGCATGGTAATTTTGACAATGCTGTGAAGGACAAAATCATATTTAATAAGTTCAAAGGAGAATCAAATTCTATCGAAGACTTTGAAGAGTGGGCAAACAAGATGGATCTCTACTTCGAAATCAGCCCAAGGAGCGAGATTGCCAAAGTCTACTTCGCCTCACTTCATCTTGAAGGTTTTGCTCACACTTGGTGGAGGAGGAAGCAATCTCATGGTTATGTCATCACTACTTGGGAAGAATTCAAGAATGACATGGCAAAAGAGTTTACTTCTCGCATGCAAAGGGACAATCACATTGTGGAATGGGACAAGCTAGAGCAAATCACTACCGTGAAGGAATATTCTCACAAGTTTCTAAAGCTTCTATTATACTTGGACGACTTTGATGAGCATTATCTTGTTGTCAAGTATATAAGGGGCTTGAAAGCTCCTATTGGTGGTGATGTCAAGTCTCATGAACCCGCCACTTTGAAGAAGGCAATGATGCTTGCAGAAATTCATGAAGAGAAGTACTTGACAAAGTGGGCTAGCAAAGGGAATATCAAAGGGGAAGTGATCACAAGGACTGACATGGGTTCTCATGCAAACACAAGACCTAATCTTCCAAGATTTCCTACCGTGTATGGTAGAGGGTCTAATAGACTTCCATTTAAACCACCATTTATGTCCAGCAAAGCTACATACAATGAGTCCAAGCCAGCAAATGGGGGTTCAAAAAGCAAGGTTATCAAGGAGGACCGTTTGCATGAAATGAGGCTCAAAGGTCTATGTTTCAAATGTGGAGAAAAATGGAACAAGGATCACTTCAAAGTATGCAAATCCAAGGATATTTCCATAAGCTACATTATCACTGAGGACAATGCTAATCATGAGGAGGAGGAATTCCTTGAATGCAATGATGCCTTAGGATGGGGAGATCCTCATGAGGGTGGAGGTTCTCATGATGATGGTTTTGATGAAGAAAATCCCGAGTTTCCTTTTGATCCGGGTGGGAAACTAAAGTTTGCTCATGACAAAATGGATGATGGGATGCCTCTATGCGTGTGGAATGAAAACAATAGTGCACATACTACCTTGTGTACAATCTCTCATGATGCTTATGCGGGAAGTAAGGGTGCCAACACATTGAGATTGAAGATCAAGGTGAATGGGAGAACAGCATATGCACTCATTGATACTGGAAGCACGCATAGTTTTGTCAATAAAAGGTCTTTGAACACTCTCAAAATGCAACCAACTTCTTTACCAAACAAGCACATGGTGCAAGTGGCCAATGGTGATTCAATGGGTTGCAATATGAAGTGTCAAAGTACAGAATTGGAGTTGTCCAAGAACTACTCTTGCAAAGTTGATCTTTTGGTGATTGAGTTGGGACCAATTGACATAGTACTTGGATGTGATTGGCTGTCCACTTTGAACTCTTTTACCATGAACTTACAGAAAAGTTTCATGAGTTTTGTGCATCATGGAGGGGTTATTACATTGAATGGAATGCAAGGGTCCAAGCTCTTCATGATCAATGCTACTCAAATGAAGAAAGAGTTCAAGAAAGAGGGCTATGTTTATGTACTACAGCTTTGCAAAGAGGAAGATAATAGCAAAAAGGATTGCATCGAAAATGTGGACATGGTTAAGCTACTCAAGGATTATGAAGATGTGTTTACCATGCCAAAATCAATGCCGCCAAAGAGGAGTGTTGATCATGCTATTGATTTGGAACCAAATGCCAAACCAATCAACAAGCCTCCCTATCGTTTGTTAAAGGTTGAAAAGGAAGAGGTGGCAAAGCAAGTCAAAGAACTCATTGACATGGGATGGGTTGAACCAAGTCAATCTCCTTTTGCTTCTCCGGTGGTACTTGTGAAGAAAAAGGATGGTACTTTCCGCATGTGCATTGATTACCATGATTTGAATAAGATCACCATCAAAAATCGATTTCCAATACCAAGGGTGGATGATCTTTTGGATGAGTTGAAGGGTGCCACATGCTTTTCAAAGATTGATTTGCGTTCCGGATACCATCAAATAAGGATGAAAAGTGGTGATGAGTTCAAAACAGCATTTCGTACAGAAAGGGGTCTTTACCAATTCATGGTTATGCCGTTTGGATTATGCAATGCACCGGCAACTTTTCAAGCATTGATGAACAAAGTGCTTCAACCTTTCCTCTACAAGTTTGTATTGGTCTTTTTCGACGACATACTTATCTATAGCAAAGATGAGGAAGTGCATTTGAAGCACGTGAAAAAGGTTTTGGAGGTCTTGAGGCAAAACAAGTTGTGTGTTAAGGAGACAAAATGTACCTTCATGGCACATGAGGTGGAATATTTGGGTCACATTGTGAGCAAGGATGGCATTTGTGTGGATCCAAAGAAAGTGGAATGTATTAGGAATTGGCCAGTTCCTTCAAACACTACTCAATTGAGGGGATTTTTGGGGTTATCTTCATTCTATAGGCGCTTTATTGCCCACTATGCAGAAATTGCAGCCCCAATGACGGATAAATTGAAGAAGGAAAGATGCCATTGCCAACAAAAGCTTTGAAGATATGAAGAAGATGCTCACATCAGCACCTATTTTGGTATGTCCAGACTTCACCAAACCTTTCACAATAAGGGCGGATGCAAGTGGAAGAGGGATTGGTGCGGTACTTTACCAAGACCATGGAGTCATTGCTTATGAAAGTAGAAAGCTGAATGACAAAGAAAGAGAACTCCATGTGTATGAGCAAGAGATGATTGCTATACTCCATTCTATCAAGAAATGGCACCATTACTTATATGGGAGTCATTTTTATGTGAGAAGTGATCATAGGGTGCTGAAGTATTTCCTCACACAACCCAATTTGTCTCCTAAGCAAAGAAGGTGGGTAGCAACACTACAAAACTATGATTTTGAAATCACATACACAAAGGGCAAAGAGAATGTGGTTGCCGATTCCTTGTCTCGTATGTGGGCCTGCTCATTGTATGCTATTTCTGAGGTGCATAAAGATTGGATCATGGAGATACAAGAAGAGTACTTGTTTGATGAAGAAACCTCACAAATAGTGCAGAAATTACAGCAAGGTGTATGTGAAGAGTTACCCCATTATGAGCTGAAAAATGGTCTCCTCTACTACAAAGGCAAAGTCTACTTGGTTCCTACTTCATCATTTATCAAGAAGATCATGGAAGAGATGCATTATTGTACTCCTATGGCTGGTCATTTGGGTGTCTACAAAACCTTTGATGCAATAAGGAAAAGTTTCTTTTGGAAGGGGATGTGGAAGAGCATTCATGCTTATGTAAGTGGGTGCCGGTCATGTCAATTGAACAAGGATCCTACACATAAACCGGGAGGTTTGCTTCAGCCATTGCCCATTCCCGAAGGCAAATGGAGTCATATATCAATGGATTTCATTACTAACCTTCCGCGCACAAAGAAAGGGTGGGACAGCTTGTATGTTGTGGTGGATAGATTGACCAAAGTGGCCCATTTCATTCCTTCCAAGGTCACATATTCAGCCCAAAATGTTGCCAAGCAATTTGTTGATGGGGTTTTCAAGTTGCATGGTATGCCGTCACAAATTGTGAGTGATCGCGATGTCAAATTCATGAGCACTTTTTGGAGAACATTGTTTGAATATATGGGAACCAAGCTTACTCCAAGCACCGCCTATCATCCCGAAACCGATGGTCAAACAGAAAGAGTAAACAAATGGGTGGAAACATATCTACGCCACTATTGTCATGATACTCAAAGCACATGGGATGATTGGTTACCTTTGGCTGAGTTTGCTTACAACTCAACATATCATGTGAGCATTGGCATGTCACCCTTTGAGGCTTTATATGGTTACAAGGTCAATTTGCCTATGTTGGTGGGTACATATGAGACTTCTAACCATAATGCCAAGGAGGAAGCTGAAAGGATGCAAGCTTTGTTGCAACAATGCAAAAGTAATTTGAAGGTTGCACAAGAGAAAATGAGACAATATGCCAATGTTCATCGAAGACCATTGGAATTCAAAGTGGGAGATTGGGTTCTTTTGAGAATACCAAAGTCAAGATATGCGTCTTTGAAGGGAAGCACCAACACCAAGCTAGCTCATCGCTATTATGGTCCTTATCAAGTGATACGAAGAGTTGGGGAGGTTGCATATCAACTCTTACTTCCATCTACAACAAAGATTCATGATGTGTTTCATGTCTCTCACTTGAAAGGATATGTGGGTATGATCGATCAAATGGTTGATGAGTTACCTCCAATGAATGAAGAGGGAATGATTGAATACATTCCAGAAGCTATCTTGGGTACAAGGAAAAAGGTACTTCGCACTCGTACCTTGGTGGAGTATCTTGTTCAATGGAAAGGTTTACCTAAGGAAGAAGCTTCATGGCAACCTATTTCAGCATTGGAGGGATATGAAGCATTGATAGAGCAATATGGGTTGGTGTAAATTCAGCCACATGGAACATTCTTCTCCGAATTTGGGGTATTCATTTGAGGTTTCGAGGACGAAACCATTGGGGAAGGGATGGTTTGTAAGAAAGCATTATGGGCCCAAGGCCATGGACAACTAGTAAGTAGGTGTGAACTCTTGGGTGGAGTATAAATACCAATGTAAATGGGATTATGGCTCATTCATGATAATGTTATCTGTTCCAAGAATCAATGGTGAGCTTCTCCCGTGAGATGCTAAGTGGTGACTCCTTCATGAGCCACTCCCTTGGTGAGGGACTAACCCACCCCTGTTACTTTCTTTCAGGATTGCGTGTTTGGACGCAACCGAGAGACGGGAAGAAGGTTTCAAGACTACTTGCCCAAGGAAAAAGACGCTTTCTCACGTCAAACAAAATTTGAGTTACCACTATGCGTCAAATGCTCATTGCTTTATTATGTTCCCTCTCCCATCAAACTGTAGAGAATAGAACTGCTTTTTCGACAACAATGTTTCAAGAAAGTATCTATGTCATATGTACTATTAATAGTTCTGATGTTGCATTTGATTATAGATGGTAAACCTCATTTTTACCAAACTTGAGGATTTCAAATATCTTGATATCTAAGAAGCCACTTCAATAAGAAGGATCTTGAATCATGGGACATCATTAGACAATACGAGGCTAGGAAGAAGAGGGAACAATGAGAATGGAATAGACAGGTGGATAAATCCATGAAGAAACAAATAGTCCGTGACACAGTAAAGTTCTTCGAGAGGAAAATGGGCATGGGGAAACAAGTTGATGTGACATATTTGATCAAGTTTTGCAACACCCTGTAGTGCTGGGGTTTCGTGATCAACCAAAAAGAGAATAGGATGAATTGCAATCAACATTAATGGCAAATGTCCACGATACATTGGGCTCATTTATCAAATACTTATAGAATTTAAACATAGAATTTAAGAGAATTCTAATTTTGATATAAAAATTCTTTATACATCTATTTATGCATAAAAATCAACTTCAGTGGGAATAACACTTTTATAAAAAAATCCTTTTATGCCTCTATTTATGCATAAGCCTCTATTTATGCAAAATCAAACTTAATAGGAATAACACTTTTAAAATAAAAAGAATTTCTTTATGCATCTATTTATGCTTAAAAATCATATTTTATAAGAATAACGCTTTTATAATTTAAAAAATTCCTTTATGCATCTTTCTATGCATAAAAATCAATTTTAATAAGAATAACACTTTTGTAATAAAAAAATTCCTTTATGCATCTTTTTATGCATAGAAATCAAATTTAATAAGAATAACACTTTTAAAATAAAAAAATTCCATTATGCATCTTTTCATGCATAGAAATCAAATTTAATAAGAATAACACTTTTATAATTAAAAAATTTACATTATGCATCTTTCTATGCATAGAAATCAAATTTAATAAGAATAACACTTTTATAATTAAAAAAATTCCATTATGCATCTTTCTATATGCATAGAAATCAAATTTAATAGGAATAACACTTTTGTAATAAAAAAATTCCTTTATGCATCTTTATATCATAAAAATCAAATTTAATAAGAATAACACTTTTGTAAATTAAAAAAAATTCTTTATGCATCTCTCTATTATGCATAGAAATCAAATTTACTAAGAATAACACTTTTATAATAAAAAAAATTCCATTATGCATCTTTCTATGCATAGAAATCAAATTTAATAAGAATAACACTTTTGTAATTAAAAAAATTCCTTTATGCATCTTTCTATGCATCAAAATCAAATTTAATAAATTAATATGTGATATCTATGCATATTCATAGGTGAATATGTACATGGAGTAATTAGAATATTTCTTTTAGATGTAAAAATGGTGGGAATTAGTCTTTTAGAATAACATAAAAATAAACTTTCTTTTCCATAAAATTCTAGAAAATTTTGCCATAACCTCCTTTGTATGGCTGACCATTTCTCATTTTTATCATTCTTTATTTAACTTGAATTAACCCAAATTAGATTTATAGAACTCTAATCTACACAATTTTCTAAATTCAAGAGAGTAAACAATAAGAAGAGTTTAATTATTCCCTTAGTTAATCTTTCTAGGATTGAGAAAGGTTAGAATGTAAAGAGGAGAAGGGGTGGCCTTTTTATCAAAGGCATAGCATTTGAATTTAATTCAATATTTGCAAAACATAGAAATTAAAAAACCATAGATTTTTCATTAAACAAGTAAGAAAATTAGCTTACATGGAGCTTGTAAGCTCTCCTTTGGTTTGAGGGATGGAGGGTTCTACTCTTGTTTGAAGCAAGAGTGGCCACCAATTCACTTTGGAGAGGATTAGGCCAAAAACAATTGAATTATTAAGAAATTCAACGTAAATGGCTTAGGAAAGGAGCAGAGTAACAATGCATAAACACCATTAAGCTTTTACAAAGGGGGATCTTCTATTTATAGGAAAAAGTGAGCCTCTAACCAAGCAAACTTATTCTAGAATTTTCCAAATCAGTTTGGTCAAATTTTGATCATTTTTGGGTCAGTTCAGCTTACTTTTTGGATCTAGTTTTGAAACAGGAGAGATGAAAATATCTCATTTTATTGATTAAGAATTGGGGGGTAATGATGAGAAAAAGGCACCTACTTCATGAGGGGAGATCCCCACACTGAGGTGTCAAAATTCAGTTTTTTAATTCTTTTCTTTGGTCCTTAGTCCACTCTTCATCTTATGTGAGCATTTACTCATTTTTGGGGGGTTTTTCTTTTATTCTTCAATTTATCTCCTCCCTACATTTGGATTAATCTTATTGGTCCATTGGAACCTTAATTGAACCATAATCTTTTTTTTTTGAAAATCTGGACCCTTAGGCGAAGGTCCTTTATACCTTTTTTCAATTAAGTCCATTTGCACATTGGAAAGCTCTTTTTGAATTTTTGTTCTAGGGGAAACCATTTTAGACATGAGGAGGATTTTTATATCCAAAAATATCTCAATTTTGAATTACTTCCCTCTAGACATTTTCTCTCTCCAGGCCAAAATAGGGTAAAACAAGATCTTTCTTTTATTTCAGGAAGGGGAATAATTTTTAAGATCAGAAGGGGAGGTTCTTATACCTGCACACCTCAAAAGCTGGAGGGAGGAATCTAACACTCTTTTCTGTCTAACTAATTATGAGTTGAGACCATTGTGTTGTCTTTCTTACTCTGGGTCAAAGAAACCAATGTCTTGTCTTTGTTTCAGTTTGCACACAGGTGGGGATTGCGTGTTTGGACGCAACCGAGAGACGGGAAGAAGGTTTCAAGACTACTTGCCCAAGGAAAAAGACGCTTTCTCACGTCAAACAAAATTTGAGTTACCACTGTGCGTCAAATGCTCATTGCTTTATTATGTTCCCTCTCCCATCAAAATGCAGAGAATAGAACTGTTTTTTTGACAACAATGTTTCAAGAAAGTATCTATGTCATATGTACTATTAATAGTTCTAATGTTGCATTTGATTATAGATGGTAAACCTCATTTTTACCAAACTTGAGGATTTCAAATATCTTGATATCTAAGAAGCCACTTCAATAAGAAGGATCTTGAATCATGGGACATCATTAGACAATACGAGGCTAGGAAGAAGAGGGAACAATGAGAATGGAATAGACATGTGGATAAATCCATGAAGAAACAAATAGTCCGTGACACAGTAAAGTTCTTCGAGAGGAAAATGGGCATGGGGAAACAAGTTGAATGTGACGTATTTGATCAAGTTTTTCAACACCGTGTAGTGCTGGGGTTTCGTGATCAACCAAAAAGAGAATAGGATGAATTGCAATCAACATTAATGGCAAATGTGCACGATACATTGGCTATTGTTTAGCATCCAACAAGCAAAGAATAATTATTTCTTAATAAAATTACACTGATTACTCTCATGAATTGTACTGAGCACTAAGGTCATTGCAAAAAATAGTGTGCAGTCCCGAATAAATGATGGAGACCGCTTATTCTCATTGAAAGCATGCGCGAGGCTTCCACGTTGCAGTGCCATTATGGATGAAATCAAAGAACTTGTTTACTCCTTTTAGGAATCTGAAACACGTGTCCCCCCCAACAAAGATGTCTATAGAAAAAGAATCGAACGAAACTATTACATCAAACATCGAGTCCATCTGCTCAATCAGCCTCAAGTACATGAAACTTGTTTACTAGTTACACATGCTAACTATCATAGTACATTCACTGTCAATAAATGGCATACTTGCATACTAATTAGTCATGGGCTACTATGACACCTGCCTTCTAGCTAGGACACTCACCAATTATACTAATTAACATGCATGCATGCTAGCTAGAACATTAAATAATGCTAAGTAACATACATACATGCTTGTTAGCACAATTAGATGGTACAAACAAAAGAAGCTAATCTTTCTCTGCTCTACTCATTTTTAATGCTAACTAGCATACATGTATGCTCATTAGCACACTCATCAATGCTGACCATCATACTTAACTGCTTTTGTTAGAACACTAAATCATGTTAACTAGCATACCTTCATGCTAACTAGCATAACTTCATGTTAGCTAGCATGCTTGCATGCATACCTGCGTACTTTGTTAGAACTCTAAATCATACTAACTAGCATACCTGCATGCTAACTATCATACTTGCATGCTAACTATCATAACTGCATGTTAGTTAGCATACCTGAGTGCTAATTAGCATAGTTGCATGCTTGTTAGAACACCAAATCTTGCTAACTACCATACATGCATTCTAATTAGCATATTCATAATTCTAATTAGCATAACTGCATGTTAGTTAACATACTTGCATGCTAGTTAGCATACCTAAATGCTATTTAGCATACTGCATGCTTTGTTAGAACACTAAATCATGCTAACTACCATACCTACATGCTAATTAGCACATTCAACATTCTAACTAGTATAACTACATGTTAGTTAACATACTTGCATATTAGTTAGCATGCTGCATGCTTGTTAGAACACTTAACTATGCTAACTACCATACCCCCATGCTAATTAGCGCATTTATAATGCTAACTAGCATAACTACCATACCCCCATGCTAATTAGCGCATTTATAATGCTAACTAGCATAACTACATGTTAGTTAACATACTTGCATATTAGTTAGCATGCTGCATGCTTGTTAGAACACTTAACTATGCTAATTACCATACCCCCATGCTAATTAGCGCATTTATAATGCTAACTAGCATAACTAACACACCTACATTCAAATTACGACAATAAATCATGCTATTTAACATACTTGTATACTTGTTAGCACACTCAAGTATGCTAATAACTAGCATACGTGCATGCTAATTAGAATAGTAAATCATCCCAAGTACCATACCCAGCAATGCAGACTTATTTATTCATGCTTGTGGATGCTTTGTTCTTATTTTGTAGGTTGAGTTGTTTCAAAAATTCAAAGTTGCTCATCCTAAGCAATCTTCAATTACGCTCATTTGAGTATTTGAATCCCTTCTTTGTTCATCGAGTGAAGGAAAGATATACATGATGCTTTGAATATCAAGTTTAAATGTTTTTCTTCAAAGACACACTCAACCAAGTACCATACCCAACAATGCAGACTTATTATTCATGCTTGTGGATGCTTTGTTCTTATTTTGTAGGTTGAGTTGTTTCAAAAATTAGAATAGTAAATCATGCCAAGTACCATACCCAGCAATGCAGACTTATTTATTCATGCTTGTGGATGTTTTGTTCTTATTTTGTAGGCTCAGTTGTTTCAAAAATTCAAAGTTTCTCATAAGTATGCTTGCTAGCATATGGCTATTCTAATTATCATAGCGGACTATGGTAACTATATGCTAGTAAGCACATTCTATGCTAGTTAGCATATAGTTAACATAGACTATGCTAACTCATATAGTCATTTTTTATTGTTAGCATAAACTATGCTAATTAGAATATGAGTATGCTTGAACGTAGTTTGTTTTTTTACCAAAACTTTAAAGATTAGTTTCATATAAGGACCACTGTCAAAATTAAGTAGATGTTTGAACTTGGACCAGCTACAATTTTGCATGCTCTCGCCTTTATCCACCATGGTAGCCTCCCACCTACAAGGGCCTTTGCTATAGTAACTGGAAAGAGGGAACATAGTCTATGTTAACTAGTATAGTTAGTATTTTTGTTAGCATAGAACTATGCTTGTAAGCATATGGGTGTTTTAATTAACATGTAAAACAATGATAACTATATGCTAACTAGCATATATTATGGTAGCTAACATAGGTAATTTGTGTTTCCTCTCTCTGTTTTGTAGAGGCCCCAAGGGGTATCTCATCTAGAAAAAAATGTCCCACATCTTTGTTTTCAAGAAACTAGCTTAACAACACTATAGCAAATATATAGTCATAAGGGAGGTAAAGAGAAGGGGAGTTTTAAAAAGGATTGGAGAAAAAAGCCAATATTTACTCTACTAGAGATAATCAACATGCTTTGGATCACGAGTCAAAGAAGATGGAGTCTTCTACACACTGAAATAAGGGTGTGTTGAATCTTGCGAGTGTCAATGTGTGTGATTTGGTTGAACCTTTGACTAGAGATGGTCAACATGCTTTGGATGATGAGTCAAAGAAGCTGGAGGCTTCTACATACTCAAATAAAACTATGTTGGATCTTGCCCCAGTGTTATCGTGTGCAATCTGGTAGAACCTTCAAATAGCTTAAATAGTCAATGTCCTTTGGATGATGAGTCAAAGAATATGGAGGCTTCTACGTACTCAAATAAGACTATGTTCTAAGATCCTATGAGTGTCAGTGGATGCAATATGGTAGAACCTTTGAATGAAATTAATGAGGCATTAGAGGGTGGACAAGATGCAGAGGATAACTCTCCTTTGAAAATTAAAATTAATACAAAGAATGGCCGAGGAAAAAGGTGCACAACTGTTCAGCAAATGATGGGTAACTCAAAAAACAAATGATGGGTAACTCAAAAAACAAATCACATGAGGAACACACTGATAAATCGATGATTCAGCATATAAGTGTTTTCAAAAATCCTCGTCTCATTGTTGCATTATTATTCCCAAGTTGCATGATCTTCAACTCTATGAGAGGTGAAAATTTTTCTTGTTAGCATGATGGTCCCATGGTTGTGGATGTGGCTATTGGCATAATGCTGACCTACCTATGCACATGAGAATGGTATTAACACAATCCTAGACCTTGATTACCTTAGTGTTTACCATTTTTGTGTTGCATACTCTTAACATGTTATTGTAATTCAAAAACAAGGATTATAGGCTGTTTCTTGGCATCTTTGTATCTTTTGATTTGCCCCGGTGCCCTCTAAGAGCTTGTTAGTCCATGGATTCATGTTGATGCTCTTATGTGGCTATTCTAATATCCGTGGTTCTAGCCCACTTATTGGTGCTTTGCTTCTAGGCCTACTCTCTTAGACAATGAGGGATTTTAAGACCTGTTTCTTTTGTAAGTTTACAGTTGTTACTTAGGGTTCTAATCCCCATTCTTTTTGTGATCATCGATAAAGTGCTAGATATTTGGTGTAGATGGGCTTGGGCTAGGATGTTTTGTTAGGGGCAAGGCAAAGAAGGCATTTTGGAAGGTACAATGGACGACAAGTGTGAAAGCATTTTGGAAGGCACAATGGACGACAAGTGTGAAAGCCGGATTGAGATCCGAAGAGTTGTGGCCTTTTAGCCTTTTGGCGATCCATGTATTTGGCGGATTAGTTATCATGCAGCGTGTTCTGTAGGAAGCGCAAGATGCAGTATTTTGTCATGTGTTTTGGCAGTTTGTAGTAGATGAAGTTTCAGTTTCTGTTTTGTTTTTCCTTCATGATGATGTAGCCTTGTTTTGGATTGATGAAGAAGCAGAATTTTCGGTGTCTTTGCAATTCATGTTTTGTCACATTCATTGTCTTTGTTCATGAAGAATGTTAGTGATGATTCTCTTCTCTTTGGCACGCGAGTAAACACTGGCGATCACGGTGATAGTGGTGTGATACCATGGTCGAATTCATCATCTTCTGTGCATGGGTGACGTTTCGTATCTCCAACAGAATTCAGCGTGAAATCAGATAGTCAGCCTGGAGAGGTCACAGCAACCCACTCGCATTTACAATTTGAGGTCAAATTCATCAAGATATGGAGAGGAATATTGGAATGTTTGGGCTCAAGGTGCAGCAAGTGATGACACAGAAGGGGCAGACCAGAATGCATATGTAGAAGACTTGGAAGATGTGGAAGAATATGATGGTTCAGACAGAGAAGATCGTCGAATTAGGCAGTTTATTGGAGGAGCATTTATCCATGGAGCTTTGCGGTCAAGAAGAAGACTGCAATTTGATCCTTTAGGAGCACCAAGACAGTTGCGGGTGCGCATTCCATTGGCATTCTCAACACCATCTTCGGTGACACCACAAGTGTCATCAAATTCGTCATCTTCAGTTTCAACACCAGCAAGTCCAGCGTCTCCGAGAATGGCGGCAGCTCAGGCAAGGCAAGACCTCCGAGTCAGATTCAAGACCTTTTCAGGAAAGTCTAAAGAAGACCCTGATTGCCATATAGCTCAATTTGAGAGGAAATGGCAGGCCAGTCAATTTGACGGAGTGTACGATGCCCAGACCAAGAGAATGCAATTTGAAGCCACCTTGGAAGGCAAGGCTATGCAGTGGTTGAATAATTATGGAGCAGCACATTTTGCTGACTACAATGCATTGAAAGTGGCATTTCTGAATAGATTCCGGAAGGAGAAGACTCCTTTTGAGGTACTCACAAAGCTGAAAGAAATTCAGCAAAAGAAGATGTTTGTCGAGGATTATGCCCAAAAATTCAACAGGTATCTGAATCGGTTAACTACTCAAGAAAGATCGACAGATGAAATGCTGGCTGGATATTTCATGAATGGATTGAGGAAAGAATTGCGACATGCAGTTGCAGGAGTAGATATTGCAGGAGGAATGGATGACTTAATTGAAACAGCTACAAGGGCTGAGAAAAGGTTTGGAGTGGCTTCTTTGAGAAAGTCTTCTAGGAGAGATACAAAGAAGAAGTCTAGGAGAAGCAAGAGGTCAAAAAGTGATGACAGTGATGATGACTCTGGTGATGATTCAGAGGAGTCAGAAACAGATGAATCTGAGGATGAGGAAAACTCTGAAAGTGACAGTGATCAAGAATCAGACAGTGAGTCAAAGAAAAAGTACCGCAAGAAGAAGCGGAAGGAGGAAGAAAAGAAATCCAAATCGGGTGAAAAGGAGGCTGAAACCAAAATGGAGAAGTTGTTGGCTGAGAAATTGAAGGAATTAGGAGTCACAAAGGAAGTCAACAAGAAGAAAGATCAGTGTGAAATTTGTGAGAAATTCCACAAGACAAAGGATTGCTGGTATAACCCGAATTACAGGGGACCGGTTCCACCAAGAGTCCAACAAGTCATGGCAGAAGCTAGTGGAGTTGTTCCTGAGCAGCAAAGTCCTCAGCAAAATGTAGGTTGGTCAAATCCCATGAATAATTGGCAACCTCAGGGAAGGCAGTTTCGTCCTCGATGGCAGGGTGGTAGACCACCTTGGGGACCAAATTGGCAGCAGACACAGTCACAACCAAATTGGCAACACGGTTGGCAAAATAATCAACAGGGATGGCAGCAACAACAGCCGAATTGGCAGCAACCTACACAAAGCTGGAATCAGCAGAGTTGGAATTCACCACCGTGGATGCAGCAAAATGCAGCACAACAGTTACCTCAGTTGACAGCACCAGTGACAACTCAGCCAAGCACTGAGAATGTGCCAACAACAAATGTAGTGAACATTGTGATGGCTGAAGAAACATTAAAAGGAGTGGAAGTACTGGAATGCATGCCGGAATGCGATTGTTCGGATTGCAACAAATTAAAGGTAGATGCAATGGCTGTCACCAGATCAAAAGCACGATTGAAAGCTCCCATAGATTGGGAAGAGCAGAAGGATGTGCGGAATGAAGTAAGCAAAGCAGTTTTGAAAGAGCAGAAGAAGCTTACCCATAAGGAAGCAGAAGAGGAAGACTCTGATAAAGTTCTTGAGAATGGCAAGTCAGAGGATTTGTTTGAGCGTCTTATGATGACACCAATGCATTTCACACTGGATCAGCTACTTTCTTTGGTTCCGATTTTCAGAGAGAAATTTTACTCAGCAACAAAGGGTTTGTCAAGCAAGCCAGGCATAAAGACATTGGAGGATAGTGTGGATGCATATCAAGTGGATCCGGAAGATGTTGACTTCACAATTCCGACTGTCAAAGTTCATTGGAATGAACAGGTATATCAGGATGTACTGCTTGATGGCGGTTCAGGAGTCAATATATTGGCAGAGTCAGAATTCCTCAAAATGAAACATGTTAAGTTGGAACCAGCACCGTTTCAGGTTAGGATGGCAGATCAGAGACGTGTGCAGCCAATCGGAATGTTGAGGAAGCAAGTAATTAGAGTGCAAGACTTGAGTTTTCAAGTAAATTTTGTTGTCATAAGAATGAAGGAAGAAGACAGTTCTTATGTCATGCTATTAGGCAGACCTTGGTTCAAGACAGCTAGGCTGAAACAAGATTGGGAGAAGAATGAGATTGTGATCAAGAAGGGAGGAAAAGTGGCAAAAGTGCCAATGATTTCTAAAGTGACAGTTCCAAACTCCATAAGACCAATGTTGGTTCAGACTCTCAATTTGGCATCAGAGGTGGAAGATGCAGAGGAGACTGAATTCTTTAATGCCAATCCAACAGTCATTCCAATTTTTGAGGTTGATGTGGTAGATATTGTCAGCAGATATGTTGATCGGAATGCAAAGCAGAAGGCTCATTTGGATACTGGACAGCAAAGTTCAGAAGTGTTTAAAAAATCAGAGGAGGATGTTCAAGAAGAAGATTTGACACCACAAGAGGCAATAGATAGAGCTGAATCTTTGTATGATAAGTTAGAAAGCAGCATATCAATGGTGCAGAAGCCTGTAAATGGATTCAGGTTGAAGAAATTTTATGGCAAAGTGCCTGAGATCCCGAGATGGATGTTAAATAAAGCAAGTGATGTGGGAGTTAAGTGTGTGAATGTTGAGATGGAGCACAGGGGTGTGTCAGGTAGTCATGAAATTTTGCCTGATAAGAAGGCACCTGAGAAGGAGAAGCAGCTGACAAAATTCTGCGTTGATGACAAATTTCAGAGTCATGGCAGAATGCAGAATTGTGAAGTGGAAGAACTGCGGAGAGTCTTGGAGGCGGATCATAGTCGAGGTCCAGCAGTGTCATTCATTGAAGGCAGAGCAGATGTCAAGCCAAGCGGACATTTAAAGATTTCATCGATTCTGCACAGTATGGCTACAAGTCCGCAGAAGGATTTCCAGGAGGAGGAGCAGAAAAGTTTGGATGATGCTGATAAAGGCACAGGGGAGCTGGATAAAGACGAGAAGACAGAGGAGAAAACAGACAAGGAGGCAGTGAAGATTTCGGAGAAGGCACTAGATGCGGATGCGGATCAAGGGACTGCGGGTAACGAGTCCGCCTAGCGCTCCACCGGACAGTGCCAGGTGTTAGGGGCAAGGCAAAGAAGGCATTTTGGAAGGCACAATGGACGACAAGTGTGAAAGCATTTTGGAAGGCACAATGGACGACAAGTGTGAAAGCCGGATTGAGATCCGAAGAGTTGTGGCCTTTTAGCCTTTTGGCGATCCATGTATTTGGCGGATTAGTTATCATGCAGCGTGTTCTGTAGGAAGCGCAAGATGCAGTATTTTGTCATGTGTTTTGGCAGTTTGTAGTAGATGAAGTTTCAGTTTCTGTTTTGTTTTTCCTTCATGATGATGTAGCCTTGTTTTGGATTGATGAAGAAGCAGAATTTTCGGTGTCTTTGCAATTCATGTTTTGTCACATTCATTGTCTTTGTTCATGAAGAATGTTAGTGATGATTCTCTTCTCTTTGGCACGCGAGTAAACATGTTTATGTGCACAAATATGGTGCATTGAGTTGAATGTCAATGCGTCGACTCGATCTCATTTTTCTCTTTAAATGCATAGTTCTCAAAAAAGTCCTCCACCACAGGTACAACCACATCATCTGGGAAATTTGGAATGCAGTCCTTGAACTGTTGTGCCTGCTACCATGCAACATAGTTGTGAGTAATGAAGACCCTCAACTTAGTCTTCAATAGTCGAAGGAACTCCGAACATTGCATCTCCTTGTTCACAACATATTTCCTTTTTTTTTTCTTGGGCCATGTTTGTCCATTGCTCCACATATTCAAATACCTTCACAATTATAGTTTGCCCTTGCTTTCTTTTCCCCAAAGGGTAGCATGGCCGTTTCTCTACACCACAAGCATCACACTCTCCCATTAAGAACCTACTTAAACGGAATGACTTATCTTCCTCCTTTGCGTAGACTACTAATTCCCATAAATATGTCATGCCACTAAAAGTACAAATTCGTGTGATGCAACCCATGGTTGCACCATCTCCTTCACAAACCTCACATCTGTAGCCACATTCACTCTTATGGAGACCAAACTTTTGAGAGCGCATCTGGTTGAGTGTGTCTTTAAAGAAAGACATTTAAACTTAACATAGGGTAATTGTGTGCTATAACTAGCATATATTATGCTAGTTATAGCATAGTATATGCTTGTTAGCATATAGTTAGCATAGTCTTCTATGCTAACTAAAATAGCTATATTGCTAGAAGATATGTGATCTAGCATCCATTGCTTCGAAGGATCAAGCTAAAACTACTTTTGTTATAGAACATGTAGTTTATGCTTATAGAGTTATGCCATTTGGCTTGACAAATGCACCAACCATATTCCAATGGCTTATGAGAGCGATAATTTCCTTTAAAAACTTTCTAAGGATGTTTCTTGAAGCTTTCTTAGATGATTTGTGCATTCATCCATCATGGAAGGAGCCTTTATCCTCCTTACACAAGGTATTTGAATGATGTGGACTTTATCGCCTATCTCTAAACCCATTTAAATGCCAATTCTAGGTTAAACATGGAGTCATCTTAGAATATATATTGAGAATGGTGGTGCCAAACTACACTAGACAGGAGGTATGGAGTGAGAAATGCCAAGTGGCAAGTAAACATTTATCCCATATGCAAGGGAAGTCCCATGAGATTTGTACCTTCACCCTTTAAAAGGGGTCATTTTTCAAGTAATGAATCATCTCATGCACTTTGCACATCTCATGTCTCTCTATGAGTCCAAGCTAATCTATCTTAGAACCTAATTGATTTGAGTCTATTGCACATACACATCATCATGTGTATAATTAGACACCATCCACCTTAGGTCATTTTAATCATGTGTTAATAGTAGGTGATTAGTGTGGGAGCATCATTGCCATGGAGAGCTTGGGTCTCCCAAAATCTCAACATGGTATCAGAGCCTCCCCAAAGCTCTCCTACCTATCTTCCCTCTTCTCATTAGTCTTCCCACAACTCAATTAGCACTAATCATATCACTAATCACATCTTATCCATTTCTCCCACTTGGGGCCCAAATTTGACGTCCTTTGCACCATTGCCTAAACCCTCTTAGCCACACATTCCTCAACCTATTACTAATCTACACATCCAAGGGTTTGGCCAATTTTATCCTCTACCTCCCAATTTTTGTGTTGCAAACCACCGATGGGCTACTATCCACATTTTTTGATTCATTCTTTCTCTCTACTCACAATTGGGCTAATTCCTCTTAGGTTAAGTTTAGCAATGTTATGAACTACCGAGACAGCCCAAGTCGCATACCATTTGGTCCGTTGGAGAAAATAAAAAAAACAAATGCCAACAAAAGGAGGCTATAGTTGCTGCAAACTGCCTGAAATTTGGACTTTAGTAAAGTGCACCCCAGTAGCATATGAAAGATGATTTTGGAAATTCCAATGGTGAAAGTGTAAATCATGAGGTAACAAACAACTTTCATTTTACATGAAGTCGATCCAACTATTGAATCTTCCTAGATCTTCTCTGCAATGTAGGCATGTCAAAACTGTCCAGTTTTTTTGTTGAGGTTTTCAACATTTTCAAGTATTTGCAAGGCTTGTATTAACCTTTAATTGACACCAAAAGCACTCATATTGCATCGGGCCTTCTCTCAAGATCTCTTGTTTGTATTGCACAAGCGCTTTGCATTAATCTTGCTTGTATTGCTACACATGCCCAACTTCTAAACAAGAGGTAGACACTACTGAGTAAAACTCAGTAAGACCCCTCAAACATGGAACAAGAGATTAATAAATTCAACGGTGATGGGTTTTATACATGTCAAATGAAGACCATGTACATGCTTATGCGGAAGGGTCTTTGGGAGCTTATTGACAGAAGAAGCAACCTCTACATCAACGAATCCTCAAAACAATCACAAGGCCTTGGGTATAATCGCTTAAAATCTTGGCGGATGAAGTGATTCATCACATTGCAGGCATCAAAGAAGCAAAGCCAACATGGGAGGAGCTGAACAAGATCTTCAGCACCGAATCAAAGCACTCCAAAATCAACTTGCTCATGCAATTTTACAAGCTCGACAAAGAAAACAATGAAAGCATGGCCTCACACATCAACAAATTCAAGGCGACAAAACAAGAACTCCATGCAATTAAGAAAAATTTGATGAAGATGAAGCTATTTCTGTATTGCTTAATAGTGTGGATAAAAAGCCATATGATACCATTGTTTCTAAACTTAAAAATGTGGATAAAGCTTTATCAAAAGTAGAGTCTTCTTTGTTAGAGTATAAAGCAAAACACAAGCCACCAACTTCACACTTAGGAGAGACTGCACTCTTCACCAAAGGAGGAAGATTCAAGATCAACAAAGTAACTACCTCAGGCACAAAGTTACCAAGGTGTTTTCATTGTGGAAAACTTGGTCATGTTATCAATGCATGTCGTAATAATAGGGACAAGCCTAAACTTGTATGTGATCATTATGGTAAAATTGGCCACCTCTAGAAGAAAATTGCTATGGGAAAAAGAATCAAGCCAACTTCACCGAAGCCATAGATACTTCAGAAACACTCTTTTAAAGAAAAAGGAAAACATGTATGCTTCACTTCGTCTCTCTATAAAAAGTGCTTAAGATTTTGTAAACCAGCCTCTGACACTGATAATGTACTCATGCTGAGAAATGGCCAAAGTAGCCTGTGACCCCTGCTTGTGATTTGCCATGTTGGCATCGAGGGGGGGTTAGTGCCAAAGTAGCACATTTGTATCTTGGGTCAAAGAAAACCTAGCACATAGAGGGAGTTAGGAAGAGTGAAAGCATATTTGTATGACTCGCATCCAACCACCTTGAAGTAGCATATTTGTATGACTCGCATCCAACCACCTTGAAGTACATATTTGTATGACTCGCATCCAACCACCTTGAAGTAGCATATTTGTATGACTCGCATCCAACCACCTTGAAGTAGCATAAAGATTTGTATGAATCGCATCCAACCACCTTGAAGTAGCATAAAGATTTGTATGAATCGCATCCAACCACCTTGAAGTAGCATAAAGATTTGGCACCAAGGGGGGGTGTCGAGAATGGTGGTGCCAAAGTGCACTAGACAAGAGGTATGGAGTGAGAAATGCCATATGGCAAATAGACATTTATCCCATATGCAAGGGAAGTCCCATGAGATTTGTACCTCCACCCTATAAAAGGGGTCCTTTTTCAAGCAATGAATCATCTCATGCACTTTGCACATCTCAAGCCTCTCTATGAGTCCAAGCTAATCTATCTTGGAACCTAATTGATTTGAGTCTATTGTACATACACATCATCATGTGTATAATTAGACACCATCCACCTTAGGTCATTTTAATCATGTATAATTAGTAGGTGATTAGTGTGGGATTAGCATCATTGCCATGGAGAGCTTGGGTCTCCCAAAGTATCAACGATATATAATGTCCAAAAATGGGATTTTGATAGATGAAATTAGATTCAAATTATCTTAGAATTACCCCCACCAATGAACTACAAGGGAATCCAAAGATTTATGGGACATGTAGGCTACTATAGGCAATTCATCCTCTTTTGTGCTGAGATTGCATGTCCCTTGTATAAGTTTCTCATTATATTCGAGTGGACTAAAGAATGCCAACAAGCCTATGACACATTAAAGCAAACTTTGGCTAGCACTACCATACTAGGAATGCCACAGTGGGATGTTATCTTCCATATACATATTGATGCTTGTAACTTTACAACAACAACTGGATGCATCTAGCCACATGAACATAAACTGGACTACCCCATAAGTTTTGCTAGTGTGTGAGGTTGAGATAAATTATACCACCACAGAGCATGAAGGTTTAGGAATGGTAATATGCCATGAAAAATTTTGACATTACCTTCTAGCTCTAATAAATTTATTTTCTATGTTGATCAAGTCTTGATATACCTTGTCCTTGTTCCACAAAGAGAATCATGCATGAAGTGGAGGAAGGAAGTGAAGACGAAGAAGAACATGATGATGAGCTGAAGGAATCCAATGAGGCTTTTGAGTAGCCTCTGATTTCTTTTTTGTATATGTACAAAGTCCCAAAACCAATCAAGAAATACAATAGATATTTAGTTAACTTGCATTCTTCCCAGTTTTAATTTCTTTATCAAGTTTATGCATCTATAAAAAAACTATCTATATCAATTTAAATTTTTTTTTGGAATAGACTAGGGAGTCCTATGCAAACTTCCCAGTCTGCCCCAACTTTTTTTCCACGTAGTTGTATCGCTACTCAGTAGCTAAATAATGTTATTTCACTAGGGAATCCTATGCAAACTCCCCAGTCTACCCCCACTTTTTTTTCCCCACATAGTTGTATAGCTACTCAACAGCACAGCGAAATATTTTTGTTGAACAACCAACTTTCACTATCTATTTTTGCTACTGAGTAGCTATCCCACTTGTAGCAAAAATAATAGCATTTCTAGCAACAAAATAGGCACGACATCTCCATACCCTTCTAGTTATAAAGCACTGCTAGACCTACATTTTGTTGTAGTGTTATCTCTTATAGGGTACAAGGATGTACTTAAAAATTTAACAATATTTGCATAACATGAAACTTTTGTTTCCACTAAAAAGAATACAGTATGGGATAAATCATTGTCTACTCATGCCTCTTGATCCGAGGTTAATAACCTAGACAAATGGGCTACCAACACATGTGATTTTGCTACTTTAGTAATAATGTGGAAATCAAATTCTTGGAAAAAAAGCATCTATCAAATTACTCATCGAAAAAATTTTGGCTAGATATGTTAATGCTTCATGATCCACATAAAAGATAAATTTATTGCCTAGTAGGTAATGCAAAAATTTCTTCAATGGAAAAGCCCATAAATAAAGACTCATTCTCAAGCAATGGTATAATTTCTTTTAGCATCTTGAAGATTTCTACTAGCATGGTAGATAGGATGATCCACTTTATTATCATCATATTTATTATAATACTACACAAATCTCAAGTCATTAAAGCATCAGCACAAACTCATAGAACTCTGTACTCCAATACGAAGGAGACAAAATCAATCCTTCCATTAAAGTTTTCTTAAGAATCTCAAAAGCCTCGTGACATTCACAAGGCACTTTTGCTCATTCTCTAAATAGTTAAAAAAAACCATTCACTAGATAATTTCCTAGATATAAATGAACATATCTAGGAAAAGTGCAAACTAGAGAAAATGAAACACTTTTCTAGTAGATAGCTAGCTAGGAAATACAATGCATGGATTTTTCTATATAGGAAAATTTATTTATATAGTAAAAATTTCCTATATAAAATATTTTTCTACAAGGAAAAAATCTCCTATGTAGGAAGATTTTATCTATATAGAAAAATTTGCTTACATAGGAAAATTTTTCCTATATATGTAAATTTATCTATGTAGAGAAATCCATGCATTGTATTTTCTAGGTAGCCTATCTAGGAAACTGTTTCATTTTCCCTAGTTTGCACTTTTCCTAGATATCCTTATTTGTATCAAGGAAATTATATAGTGAGTCCATTGTATCTCTATCTAGAGAATGCTTATTAGCTTATCCTCTAGATAGGTTATGCGAGTGAATGAAAGGTGGGGTGCCCAATTAAGTGAGGTTTTCTTAATGAAGGTGGAAGCAACCATGCTAACACATTTTAAATGTTCATTCATAGCTGGTACTGCTTGTTAAACTCTGTAAGAGATCAATGGTAACGAGCTTTCATGACTGTTGTCATGTTGTGCCGAATGTGAAGAAAGTTATCAATGCTCTTGTCATGCTGGAGGCTAAGGGCATTTACCATCCATCATGCCACATAGCTTGATTGAGTTATCCACACAATGGCTTACAATCTATAGGTAGACAAAAATGTATCCAAAAACAATGTAGGAGACAGACTCCATCTTTCCATGTGTCAAAAAACAAGGCAAAAAAGATGGCAGGTGTAAGCTTAGAAAAAGACAAGGTAGAAAAGATGGCAGCTATAAGCTTAGAAAAAGGAAGTAACATACCTTTCCCCATCCTACTAAGAATTTTGTCTGCATGTCCAAAGCACGGAAAAATGCCACATGAAATTTAGAGGTCAGAAAAACTCATAAACTAGAGAGGAATTAATAAAAGCATAAGCAAAAATTTAACTCAACTTCAATGTCAAGCCAACATGAAAAACCCTTTAGTGAATGAGCGAAATGCATGGCAAATCAAACAACATATGAGCTTATGTAGAAGTGAGTCAAGCTGCCAAGTTGTGAGCCAAGATGTTGTGTAGGATTAGCAAGTGTCATTACAGTGGGAAGTAATATTTTTTCCAAGCTTAAACATGTAGTGCCCATCTTTGTCATCTTCACACCAAGGAGGGGATTGAGCCCTAGGCAACTCCGTTCACATAGGCATTCAGAGGAGCAGGACTAGACCTTGCTCGAGCAAACGTGCCTCCTTCTTCATGCCTTTCATGCTCCGTAAAATGATGCCCACTATTGGCAATAGGCTCGGCCTACATAAAGCCATCTAACATCCATGTTCCACCATCATAAACATACTCTTTTATAATGAGACCCTTAACCATGAGCAAATCAATACCAGCATATTTAATGTTGATTAAAACAAGCCATCGAGAGACATGCCTACTATTGATCTATAGCAACAAACCAAATCCCACCTTCTTCATCAACATGGGGCATTCAAATATCTGTCTTAGGACCAAAATGGTGCCCAAAAGTACTCATGTCATCAGTATAGCACAATCAAAATCCCTTGTCTATAATTTGCCTCTTCATTGGGATTGGCTAGCACAGCTTGTGTTTGTTGGAATGTCAGATGCATTGACATGGCCTGATGCTGGAGGTTCCCACTTACAACATATCTAATCTAACCAAGAAAATGAATCGTTGAGAATTTTACAAAAAAAAAATTGAAGACTACAAATTACAAGGTTCAAATACGCACAAAAAGAAGTCACAAATGTTGGATGAACATCGATAAAAGCATCACCCACAGTTCCTTTCTTTTTGTGCTGTAGAAGCAAGGAGCATACTTGCTGATAGTGGCACATCACGAAGCCTTTACATACTAATGATTGCATCACAATTAGACATACTATTAAAAAATTTCAAAGAGAAAAACATTTACTAGAAGCTATTCAAAGGTTGGGAGGGCTTGAAAAATCTTCCATTTCAACACATCTATAAACGGACATTCCAAATCTACCACATCCGCTCCTTCCCTCTACAACCCAAATCTGGTAAGATCTGCTACACCTAAAGCTAGAAGAGGCATTAAAAATAGATTAAATGCATTTAATTGGGTATAAAGTGCATTGAATCTAGAGGGATATTGTACTAAAAGAGAATATCTAGGGAGGCTATCAGACCTACAACCACTAAGCCCCAATCAATTTTGAAAATTCCCTGTCTGACTTTCCTACGGCGACTGTTCCTAAACTTGCCATGCCTGTTCTTTCTCCCTCAAGAAGTGAACACTTGTGCCTTCGTTGCCATGCATGCTCCAATCTACACCTAACCTCGAACACCTTTTCCTTCTCATTGGAATCGAACGTCTATGGATTAAAACTCGAACGTCCATCCCCTGCTTTTTGAAGCAAATGCCCATGCCTTCATTTTTCACAATTGTTCCATTCAGCATTGAACTTCAAACACCCATTCCCTTCTGATTTGAAGAGACCATCCATTCCACCTTCCATACCCCAAGCGCACACCTTCCATACCCCAAGCGCACACCTATGCTAAGTCTGAGGAGGCGAACATCCGTTCCCTCTCTCCTGAGAAGAGAACACCTGTTCTCTTCCTATTTTGAAAGCGTATGCCTGTTCGATCACAAGCGCATGGCCATTCCTTTTCCCCCCCTTTTAAAAAAATATTTTTTCAAAGGGATTTTCCAAAGCAACCTTATACTTCCATGCACTACGATGAGGACGGTTGGTGTGCAAAGCAACCCACACTCTTCGTCGAAGGAAGCTCTTGAGACTCTCCTTCACAACAAGTAATATCGGACCCATTGGTAAATATTGTGTGGAGTCAAACGGTGCTTGTCTTATAAAGCACCAGTGAGAGTGAAGACCTCCCTAGTAGTGGAGGAGGGACCCCAGACCCGAGGTAAGAGAGCCTAAACCACAGTGTATGGATAGACCATCTATCTAGGAACCACCCAGCTCCAATCTCTCCAACACATTGCCAGCAAAGCCTTACATTGAGACTTCACAATTTAATCCTTGGAAACACACAGCCCAAAGATCCACAACCCAAGATGAGAGGTATGGGTCAACTCCAAGAAAGTGGGCCTGTTATGCCTTTAGATCCTAGTGAGGAAGCCGGCTAGAAAGAGAGCCATTAAACCTAGGCCCAGTTACTAGTCTAGAGAGCCATATGTGTATATCAAGGGTGGTTGATTCATTTAGAGTTAACCTTACCGGACCAACAACCAGGTCCCGTGGGTCCCAACCTAGTCCTCCTAGAGGGAAAAGACATGTGATAGTCTATTATCCACCTGCACCCACTCCTCCAACCCATTCCTCCAACCCATTCCTCAACCAGCACTACTAGCTCCTGCCATCATAGGGTTGACATCTGATATGTTAAGATCAGGCATGGAAATAGGGAGGGGGTAGCCACATGCATCTCTCCCCTACACCTATTCAACCCAAATAGGAATGAACCAAACCAGCGGGGCAAACATCTCTAAGTTGATCACAAAATTCAATGCTACTACAGGTGACCCCATTAATCACCTGGAGATGTTTAATCATATTTGTGAAGCATTTTGCCACATAGATGACCAGAGTAAGATAAGTGATTTTGGCCTTACCTTGGATAGCAAAGCTGGCCAATGGTTCAGATCTTTGAAGAGACGAAAGATAAAGCTTCCTTCAAAGCTTTCAAAGTGGGGTATTCTTGTCAAGGTACCCGATGGAGCCCCGTTGAATAGCTGAATAATGTCAAGAAAAATGAGGGTCAAACCATTAGCAAATTACATTCATAGAGTCAGATATCTCCACTTACGTTGTAGCACCCAGAGATAAGTTCTACGATGAGAGATTGATTGGTAGATTTTTGGAGGGACTCGATGATATTCCCTTGCATAACCCCTTGTTTTCCTTAGAACATACCTCATTTGAACAATGTTGCAAGAGTGCTTTGAAGTTTGAGGACAACTTCAAGGGAACACGTTCCCGCCGACAACTCCATGAAGGCCCATTAGAAGCCTCCTTTAAGACCACCACCACAAAGCCTAATGAAAAATGAAAAGTGTCTACTATGACTAGACAAAGTGTAGAGAAATTGGCCTCTGCCCTAATGCAACAAATGACCCAGCAATGGAGAATCAACCAAGGCTAGGATCAAGGGGGGCATCCACATCTTTATCCTAGAAGAGAACTCGTATGGTGCTTGATCTGTCGAGAAAACCATATTGGCACCGAGTGTTCTCATCTGAGACCCCGTCCAAGCCTCTATTGTACTAAAGTGGGGCAATCGTGAAATCTCCAACTCCCATCACCACAAGGCTGCTCTATCTCGAGCTTTGCCTCCCTCAGGCATTACTCGGCCAACCACTGGATCTTCTAGCTCTGGCGCATCATAACGCACCTCAACCTAGCCAAGAAGTGGCCCAAAGAGGAATCCTTAGGGTAATAGAAATGACCTTACCACCCCCAGTTCTTCCACCTTAGCCCCCATTACCCAGAGTAACACCAGTTTGTCAGATAACCCTAATGGAACTCTTTGAGGATGCGAATGAGGGAGAAATCCTAGAAACTCCCACTTATGAAACCCAAGAGCCAATAAGACCACCTTCACAAATCCTAAGTCACTATGTCATGGAGGGTGATCAAATATACCATGTATACTTAGCAGTCCCAATACCTTGGGCTAGGGACATAGATTGGACTACTAAAAGACCACCTATAAAGCGCTACAATTGTGCAGACCTCACCAAGTGGCTGAGTGTCCCAACAGGAAGGGTATAGAGAGTGCCTGTGCAGGTGTTCCCGCCCCAGCTCCATTGTGTGTAGGGTGTGGTATTGATCACCTTTATAAAGGATGTCCGCGCTGATACTTGGATCAACTGAAAAGGCTCATGAAGTTAATCCCAGCACTAGCATTAACCTACTGAGTGTTAGATATGATTTCATTCGAGCAGTCCCTCTCAATGTTGTGACCATGCTACAAAACAGGCAAAGTGCTGTCACACATGCTAGAGCAGAGGCATCAACCTCATAAGATCAAGGTCAAGCAGCAAGAGCCCCTAAACATGCACATGTAACTCAGTGCACACGAAAGAAAGCCACCAAGATTGGGAAGGTAGAAAGCCAAGTGATTATCAAAAGCGGTTCATACTCTGGCAGCACAATAACACATCTGTTGACTTCTTACTCCAAAGAAGAAGAATTGTTATGGGCTAATGCCCCAGCCATAGAACCCGTGAACACCCAGCCATAGAACCCGTGAACACCCATCAGTTTTACCGCAAAATCTCTTTGAGTACCCTAATCCTATTGAGGAAAAGGAGAGACTCCTAGCCGCCTAAGAGCTAGTCCCCGTAGGTGCCAAGCTTTGTTGGAAGCTGATCCTCCTACTGCCTTCCTTGAACCATGCCCATCGGACTCAAACTAGAGACCTTTGCATGATGCTCAGGTATATCCTTGTTGTGAGCTTCTAGACTAACCACTCCTGCAAGAGTTAATAGAAGAAGAAGCTACCCCTTATAGCAAGGAGACAGGGTGGCTGAATATCTTAGAAACTTGAGAGATGAACATCATAGGGGAACAAACGTAGAAATCCTTGTTCCTATCCCATACACTTCAAAAAGCTTAAGACACAGCAGAGCCAACCTTCCTCAAAGAAGAGCCTCCATTCCAAGAGACACTGCTGGTCTCTCTTCTTTCCTCTCGTCTCATGTCCAGATTCCTATCGGAACCTTGCTCCAAGGTAGCCCAAGCCTATGGAATGATCTGAAGGAGGGACGGCTCAGAGCATGCATGTACGAAACCATGGAGCCCGATAACTTTGATGAATCCGAGGAGGAGGAATTTAATATACCGCATAAGGTAAGAGGAACCCCCACGGTTTGAGTTAATAAACTTGGGCAATACTTTGAAGGCAATGAACTCAATGCAGCTTCACCCAAAACCTTTGATGGCCTCCAGGTTACTACAATCTTGGATGGGGGAGAAAGAGTGAGCATTGTTACCAAACAATGCTAGGAAAATTAGGGAGTACCTCCCTTGGATTACACTGATGAGTGTGCTAGTTAAACTCGCTGATGGAGCCACCGCTAGACCTATTGGTCTACTAAGGGATCTTAAAATTAAGATTTCGGGAACCACCTTTCACCACACTTTTGTGATGAATTTTGGATGTCAACCAGTTTCATATGACTACATCCTTGGCAGACCCTTTATGAGAGAATCAAAGATGATCCATGACTTGGACACGGACCACATTTACATTTCGAGAAAACATCTTACCTTCAAGATCAATCTAAGGTACACCCCGTGAGTGGCAAACCATTTGCAGAGGACTCGGTCACAACTACATGAACTACTAAAGTCCATGTGTGCCACACATGCCATAAAACGCTGGAAGATGAAAAGGAGAGTGAGGAATGCGCACCACTCATAGAGCCGAAAGACTCTGAGAACTGGATGCATATCCTTGCCACCATTGATATCTTACCTTGATGCACTAGTACAAGGTTCCAACAACAGATGGGCAAGATCTTATGTCATTATATATACTTAGTTCAGCATACCTGCACATGAGCATTTCAATGAAATGTGGCAAAAAGGGTTTACAAATAGCTCTTTTTGGTCCATAATACAGTCCCATAGCCAGTCAAACCCATTGCACCCAAACAAGCTTTCGAAAAGCTTTGCCGCTTTGTGTGCAAGGCACACAACAAAAAGTTAGCACTCATTGAAAAAGAAACCAAGAAGCTAATTGATGAGAGGAAAGTTCTAGAGCATAAGAGGCAAGACAGGTGCCCAAGCAGTTTAAGACCTTCCAAATGGTTGACCGATTTGTCCAATATGATTCGGCTAAGAGGTGTGATAGTGGGCAGCATGGGACTTCATATGATGATCGAGCTAAGGTCAAGGAAGTAAACTTAGTAGGCCCGGGTGAAGACCCGAGGCCAATATTTATTGAAAAAGGCCTTTCAAAGGAGAGACCAAGCTCATCGCTCTCCTGATAGAATTCTAGGACTACTTTGCTTGGAAGTATAGGGATATGAAGGGTGTACCTCCAGAAGTGGTCCAACACACCATTCCAATGGTTGATGGAGCCAGGTTTATTAAACAACGAGCTTATCCTATAAACTCTAAGTTCTACAAGATGGTCCGTGAGACGAAGAGACTAAAAGACTTAACAATGCTAGATTCATCTATGAAATCGAGCATATGGAGTGGGTATCACCAATCGTGATAGTTCCCAAAAAGAATGGAAAAGTTAGAGTGTGTGTTGACCTCAAAAAGGTTAATGCCTCCACCATTACGGACCACTACCCCTACCATTCACCGAACATATGCTAGAAAGAGTAATAGGAAAGGAATCTTATAGCTTCCTTGACAGATTTTCAGGATACAACCAGGTGTTGATTGATCCCAAGGGCCTTTGCCACTAAGTAGGTTGCATATGCATATCGATTCATGCCCTTCAGGTTGACCAATTCCCGTGGAACCTTCCAATGCCTCATGTGTAGGGCTTACAAGGAATATCTTCGAAATTTCCTTAAAGTCTTCATGGATGACCTTTGTGTCGATTCCTCTTGGAGAAGCACCTAGCATGTCTATGCGGGTGCAAAGTGCTAGAAAGATGCAGGTTATATTACATCTTGTTCAACCCTCTCCAATTTTGGGGTCGACACGGCGTGCTCCTAGGACACATTGTCTCCAAGCAGGGAATTTCAACTGATGACAACAAAGTGCGAGTCATTCTCGGGCTTCCCCCACCCACAAACTTCAAAGGTTACTAGCACTTCATGGCACATGTCGGCTATTATCGGCGCTTTATTTTCATGTACGCCGATATTTCTTGACCCCTTTATGGACTCTTTATTGTTTTTGAATGGACTAAAGAATGCCAACATGCTTACACCACACTCAAAAAATCCTTGGCAAGTGTTCCAATCCTCAAATCCCCTAAATGGGATCTCATCTTCCATGTCCACATTGATGCCTCAATATTTGCTATAGGATGCATGCTGTGTTGAAAATACAAGTGAATAGGGTGTGTGTGGGAACAAGCCCTTGGTTAGAGGCTGTAAAAGAGAATGTGTAAATGTGAAAGAACCTGTGAAAAGGTGAGAAGAATCTACTGGGAGAGAATAAAGGGTAGCATGAGAGAATTTAGGAAGTGTGGAGATATTCTGGGAAGTATGGAGTTATTCTAGGAGATATTCAGGGAAAAGAGAAGAGGTGGAGAGAATCAAGCAAGAGGTGGAGATATTCTGGGAGTGAATCATGGAGAAATCAATGGGATTTGATGCTTGATGTAAACTCTATAAATTGAGGCATAGCCCTAATGAGAATTTGCTGGTTTTGAGTATCCATGCCGGCATTAATCTATTTGCTAATTATCCACTAATTACATCTTAATTATTCACTAATTACGTCTTAATTATTTGCTAATCACTTTGTTAATGATGTTGATTCTAGTGTTTGATCCACCATAGCTCATCACAATGCTCTAATTTCAACATGCTGGGCCAACGAGGCAAACACAAGATGGACTTCCCCATTAGTTTTGTCAGCCGCCGCCAACTCAACGAAGTTGAGAGGAATTACACAACAAGGTTTACAAGGTTAAGAATTTTCACCACCATCGTCTTTTGGCGACCAAGTTTGTTTTCCTTGTAGACCATCAAGCCCTTTCATACTTGGTAAATAAACCCTTTTATACCTGGTAAATAAGCCCTTTATGAGAAGAAAAATCACTAGTTGGCTACTTATCTTGCTTGAGTTCGACTTCACTTACAGTAAGGAAAGGCTCTTAGCATGTTCTTGTAGACCACATGTCAAGGATCCCCAACGGCAAATAACCAATGGGAGTAGACGATGATTTACCAGATGCCGCCCTATTCAAACTTTACTTGATTCTTGAATGGGGCAAAGAAGTGGCCCACATCTTAGCAAAAGGCTTACCTATTGATCAAGGATTTCTCCCATCGTTTAATAAAAAACGCGGACCCTTACTAGCGTATTGAGGGAAAACTTTATAAGCATGGGCAAAAAATACAAAATGCTAAGACGTGTTCGAGAAGACAAGTATGTCTTGGTCCTTGAACAACAGGCTCACTCTACCTATGCTGTGGGGGGGGCACTTTGCAGCAAATATCACTGCTCCCAAGGTTCTCACAACAGGGATATGGTGGCCCACTCTAATGGCTGACGCTCTGAATATGTCAAGCAATGTGATAAATGCCAGCCTGCAGAGCAATTCCTCATTTCAAGGATCGCATGCCCCTAAACCCCATCGTGTCTTTACAAATATTCGAGAAATGGGCAATAGACTTCATAGGACCTATTAGTGTGGCAGCTAAATACAAACAAGCTTGATATATAATTGCTGCACCAAGAGGGTACATGCGCGCGCAACCCGCAAGGATAATGATCGATCAACAAAGCTAAATTTCTCTATGCCAATCAGTGATCACACGCTTTGGTTTCCCTTTCGAGATTTTCACCGACAATGTGACACGTCTCATCAACAAGGTAATTAAATTACTTCTCCAAGATTTCCTTATCACCCATAGAAGTTCCTCCCTAGATTACCCATAAGCGAATGGCCAAGATGAAAGCACAAACAAAATCCTATGTGCCATTCTTACCAAAACCGTGGAGGCCAGCCACCACAACGATTGGGAACAAAAGTTATCGACTACACTTTGGGCTTATCAAACTTCATACAAGGCAACAACCAATGTTGTACCCCTTTTAGTTTAACATACAGTACTAAAGCAGTCATGCACTTGGAGTTGGGCTTTTGAAGCCATTTGTGAGATGTTTCTTAAGCCCATCCTAAGCTTGATATGTAGATAGAAAAAAGATATGTATGAAGGTGTGTGATGGATCCCAAGTGGCAAAAGATGTATGGCAATCAAATGGATATCGTAGGTGCTCAAAACAAAAACGGAAAGTGTGTGGTGTAATGAAGAAGATGGGTAGTGTAAGGTTCCAAAAATAAGGCAAGGCGGCGGCGGCCTTGAAGAGGAAGAGTTGAGGTAGTATGGAGGTGTGGTTGATAGCAGTGAGACTGGAGAGACTACTGTGACACAAAGTTGGGGTTTTGACTTCGGTCACTTCTTAGAATCAAAACATACTTGTATAAAACGTCACAGCCTCCTCACCTCCCTTTCTCTCCCTAGGTTAAGATAAAGGTATACACATCAAAGGTGAGATCATAATTCATGGCCTTTGAGATCATAATTCATGGAAGGAAAGATGAAAGGCTCCAGAGAAGCAAGAATTTCTGCCAGTCTTGTAGCTCCAAACAAGAGAGCAATTCTTTGTTGTTGGAAGAAAATCTTCCGACTCAGAATTATGTGAACCGAAACATACGGGGAATGTTGGTAAGGTTCATCCATTCGAATTGGGCAATTTGGACAGAATATATTAAAGTAAAAGAATATAGCAATCACTTACAAGAGGATAAGACACATGGGATTTGCCTTTTGATAAGAGATTAGGAGGAATTAATCATTATTAAGAAGAAATATTAGCCAAAAGTCTATAAAAATAGAGATACATAGAGAATTACAGTTTTAAATCCATATAGACTATGCAAAAGACAATTACATACGTGTGTAGATCTTGAATAGAGCTTTGCGCCTATATAACAACTTTCAAAAACGGGCAACCGAGCAAAAAGTTATGAGCATTTTACTACAAGACTACAAAACTTACTAAAAGCTAGCAACTTTGGGAGAAATTTTGATCATCAATGAAGTAAAGGATTAAGAAATTAGTTATATGCGTTGAAAGAGAATATAAAGAGATTCCTAGCCATATGATCAATTTTAGAAACCAATACCTGCATGATGAGTAATTACTAGTTGAAATTTGGGTATTGGACCACAAAAACTGCACTTCCCTCTCTTTGCATGAAACCTCAATTTTCACATAGCCTCTTGCCTCTTATCTCCTTAATGATTCAAGCTAGAGGGTTAGGGTTAACATTGCTCAGCGAAAAATCATAAAGATTTACCTATGGTCTCCAAAGTCTTTCCACATGCTCATTATCGCCGCTAATACCATTGTTGGTACCTCCAAAGAAGAGCGGCAATAAGGCAAGGGCTACCTTGAGAAGTCACAGGCCCGCCAAGATAATAACTCCTTATCCCACTTATCATGAATCATCAAAGAGGTCCAAAATTGGGCTGAGCATGAGGAGCTAATGCTAAATGAGATATTCACATGTAAATAGAGTGTTTGAATAAGGGTTTGAAGATAAGAGAATGGCAATGACACAAAATGCTCAATTGAGGAGGCTCATTCCTTTATTTGAAAAGGAGATGAGGGCTCCTTTTATAGATGGAGAATCACCCTCTCTTCCATTGTTACAATTTACAACATAAAAATCTTCAACCCTTCAGTGACATAAGGGTAGATGTCACCATCAACCCTTCAGTGACATAAGGGTAGATGTCACCATCAATTGTCCTCTTAGGCTAAGTCTTCTATTGACATAAGGGTAGATCCATCAATTGTCCTCTTCCATTGTTACAATTTACAACATAAAAATCTTCAACCCTTCAGTGACATAAGGGTAGATGTCACCTAGAGTTTTTACAAACATATCATGAAATAAAATTCTATTTCACTTAGAAAAAACAAAGACATTGGTATACCATTGATGGTATAAGCATAAAGAAAAATTATCACAAAGATTTAGGATAATAAGGATTATATCTAAATTTAAAATTAATTATCTTAGCAAAACTTAAGCACACGACAAATTTTACCTTAACTAATACAATTATTTTTAATACTAAAAAATGTGCATAAAATAAGAAATTCATATCATAAAATTAAAAATGATAATCAAAAGCATAGTCTTGCATCCATATGAGTTTTAAAAGTTATAATGAAAATACATGTATTATTCCAATACATGTACATCATCAATACTCAATATATTGTTACTTTTTTTCAATAATTTTTTTATTTGAAAGTAACCACCCTACTATAGCATGCCTCATTCCCGGCAAACTATGCTCACTTCGATTGCCAAGGAAACTTGGGTCTCTTTTGATGAGATTATAGTTTGGCTTTAAAGATGCATATATCTCATCAATGGTTTATGCATCAAAGTATTTCAAGAGGATCGTCTCTTCATTCTCTTCTATGAATGCCATATCCTACATAAAATAAATAAATTAAACAAATAAATATAACATAGAAGTGCATTTTATTATTGTAATAAATGAAGAGTTTTCTTCTTGAGATAGATTATCTTACTTGAGAAGTCTCTTCTGAGCATCCTTAATATTATCTATGATGGAATTGATACCCTAAAAGCAAACACATACACAAAAATCACACAAATAATAAAGAACTCTTAACAAAATAGTTATTTACTATAATGATTAATTATATATTTTCACATATACTAAAAAAGATGAAACAAATTACCTTTAGCTTCTTTTTCTTTTTAGCATCAAAATTTTCCTTCTTGTTTTGCATATCATGTTGCATTTTCTCACTCCACTACATAAAATAACAAATATATATCTTATGTTAAAAATATTTTTTATAAATTGACTAAAATCTTTGAACTACCTTTAATGATAAATACGTTTATGAAAACTTAAATTACCTTTATTACTCTCTTGCTTTTTCTTGCACATATGATCTCCGTATTAGTTGAAGCCACATTATGATATTCTTCATTCACATGCTAAACCTCCATTGACAAAAACATAAACCAATTGATTATTAAGACTTATTACTTAAATTAAAATTACATCATACAAAAAATGGGTTATATTGCATGAATAATTTATTACCTCTGGAGTTGCTTTTAATCATGCCATGAAAGAACTATATTCTAAAAATGCACCACTCTTAAATAGGAACAAACATGAGAAAGCTTAATATGCATAACATAGACCATGAAAACTATTAAAAATTTAAATATTAAGATGTTGGACCTGTGAACTCTTTAATGAATCTGTTTGTGATTCTCCTTAGCGATTGACACTCTCATCGCCACACAGTGCCATGCCAATTGTGGATGATATACATCTTTGGTCTGTTCCTAAGAATATTACTATAAGCTCATAAAACACAAAACAAATGCTTATTTTAATGTAAATTTGTTCATATAATAATGAATGTAAACTTAAATACTACAAACCTGATATGAAATTTCATTATTATTTTTTCCAAGACACTTTGATATAGAGCATTCTCATTTTCCTCTGAATGCTACTCTTTATCCTATCATTGATTTTAGAAAGACAATAATTAATAGTTCTCAAAATTGTAAATTTCATTATTATTTTTTCCAAGACACTTTGATATAGAGCATTCTCATTTTCCTCTGAATGCTACTCTTTATCCTATCATTGATTTTAGAAAGACAATAATTAATAGTTCTCAAAATTGTAAATTCCTAACAAGAAATCATAAAAATTGTAAATGCCTAACAAGAAATCATGAAGTTTAAAAAAACAAACTATCAAAACTTACCTCTTACTCATGTATGTGTTGTTCTTTCTCATCTTTTGTGGTTGTCTTTTCCTTGTCTTTTCCTAAAACAAAATGGTCACATTTAATTAAGAATTATGTACAATGGTTTATATATAAAACTATATTAAAAGAAATCAAAGAGAAACTCAACAATGAAGAATCCACTAAGGAGGTCATGCTCTTTCTCTTTGAAATTTTTTGACTTGATTGTAAGGCTTGAAGATAGTAGGTGTAGATACCTTCCTTCTTCCAAAAATATGTCGCATTGGGGAACTCAAGAGACAAGATTTGATGGTAGTTTTCTTCAATGAGTTCCTTAATCTTTTTTTGTTTTTCTTTATTGGTGCAAATCTAATGGTGCATCATTACTTTTGATTCAACTTTGCACTATGTGATGGTTAGCACAATATACAACATTTTGATTATCTCTACGATTCTTGAGCAAAAAGGCCCTCCCATATTCTTTCCCTGGCTCTCGATCCTGTTTCTTTGGAGGCCGAAATATCTGGTCATATGAAGGAGTCTCTAAAAGAGAGATCTCTCCACCTTTTGCAACCATCTTGTGTCTTTGGGACAATAAGAGCATCTCCTTGCTCTTAGTTGATATCGATGTTTTTACACTTGATGTTTGGTGGGAGCTAGCACTAGTACCTTTCATCTCCTCTATTGTCTTTTGAAGATGTGAAATAGTTGCCCTTAAAGAATATATGTTTGGAACACTATTAAAAGCCATCACAAACCTGTGACCAAGTAATAAGTCAAAAATACATCTAAATGCATCTAATAATTCATTCAAAGAAATAATGTTATGCAGTACGATCAATACTAAATTACCATAATAGGAAATGAGTTATGAGTTTTTAAGTAAGAGATTCACAATGAAAATTCATAGTCATTCAAAGAAATAATGTTATATATTACATTAAAAAATGGGTGGTATTGCCTACCTCATGCTTTGTTAGAGTATTTTCAACATCATTGAAAAAGCACCAAACATGCTTAGTGAGCTCTCCATACCATGGGAAGTTTAAATGATTCACCACCATTAGTTAATGACATTATCCTTCTAAAAACAACCTCAAAATTTGGTACTAATGTAACACAAATATTCCAATCTCTCGATATGTTTTCTTAAAAATCTACTTTCCATTGATTTCTATCTATTTAATCACACTTCAACCATGCCATCTTGCATTTCTTACTCTCACTATCCACCTCTCTTATGAGAGAATATGTGATTTCACCATTTATATCATTCGTAGTTTTCTAAGCTAGCACATCATTTCTTTTCAACCAAGGAGGCCCAGAACCGATTCCACCAACTTCTATTAATCTTGTTCTTTGACAAATACCTTTTGTCTCAGAAGCAATAACTTTATTTCCCATGGGGATAGCCATAAACTTATGCATCCAAGAACTAAGAGTCGGATGCAATCCTTACTATATGGATCACATTGACAAACGACAAGAGAATGAGGGTTTAGAAATGAAAATAGCAACGCTTTTACAACTAAAAGGGTACGGAGATGTCGGGGCCATTTCGCTACTATTTTCACTGTAATGGGTTCACTGCTCATCTCAGCAGTGAAAGTAGCAGTGATATATCACTACTAGGATATGATATAGTGCTTTGAAGCAACGAAATATTGCTGCTATTTTCATTGTTGAGTAGCGAATGTATTGCATAGTAAAAAATAGTTGGGGCATACTGGGAAGTCTGCACAGGATTTCCCAGTCTGCCCCATCTCTTTTCTTTCTAATGTAGACACAATAAAAGTAACACAACTTCATGTCCTACTCATCTCCATGGACAAGTGTAATGTAAAACTTGACTAATACAAAAAAAAGGACAACTGCAATTCATGGTTTTAGGAATGTTAAAATTTAATTACAATACTTGGCGGAATTACATACACTACAAGAGAATGATAACACAGCCGTGCTAACTAGAGAGAGATGGAAGTGAGAGAGGGGCCATGGGTGAATTTGCGATCTGGATGGGTTTACATGGCTATTTATGTGGCTTTTTACGTGGCTATATGTGCACGGCTATTTGCAGCGTAAATAGCCATGCATAGAGCCGTGTAAATGGCTGTGCTCTGTTATAAATATTTTTTGAATAATCCTGCTTCAACGCCCACAACTATTTTTGCTTTCCCTCTGCTCCCTCTACTGTACATAACCCTAAGTTTTTGCAACCCTCTCCTCCTCATGATGGCTGTAGCTCACCCTTTGTCCTCTCCTCATAAACTCTCCTCTCAAGTCTCCTCCCAAGTCTCCTCCCAGGAGGATTCCTTACAAGGTAATACAAAGTCTCCTCCCAAAAGGAGGATTCCTCCCACAAGGTAATCTCTATCCCACTTGTCTCTCCCACCTCTTCATATATTCATGGTTTTTGAATGGTATGTTTAGAATTAGGGTTTTTGATTGGTATTCTCTTGACTCTCTCTTTCTCTCTCTCTCTCATGCATAAGCTTCTTATGTTTAAAATTTTTGAATGGTATTCTCTTCTCTATCTCTCTCTCTCTCTCTTTCTTATACTACATAAGCCTAAGAGGCTGATGCATAAGAGTCCTCTTATGCATAAGCCTCTTATGCATAAGAGGGTTATACTTAAACCTCCTTATACATAAGGAGGTTTAAACCTCCTTATACATAAGGCTTAAACCTCCTCGTATGCATAAGCCTCTTATGCATAAGAGGGTTATACTTAAACCTCCTTATGCATAAGGCTTAAACCTCCTTGTGTATCCATGCTATTCACACTTTTAGGGTTTTGTATTACTAATTCTTTTGTCAACTTTTTGTTTTGTTTTGCAGGTCTTCTAATCCTCTCTTTCAACTTCACCGAAAAGAGGTAAATGCTTTTCTCTCTTTCCTCTCTTTTCGATTTTGTATTTATGCATTAGGTTTTTAGGGCTTTTGTATGTATGCATTACTAATCCTTTCCTCACCCTTGTGTTGGTTTTGTAAGTCTTCTAATCTTCTCTTTCAACATCACCAAAAAGAGGTAAGTGCTCTCCTCATACTCTCCTCTCAAGTCTCCTCCCAAGTCTCCTCCCAGGAGGATTCCTTACAAGGTAATACAAAGTCTCCTCCCAAAAGGAGGATTCCTCCCACAAGGTAATCTCTATCCCACTTGTCTCTCCCACCTCTTCATATATTCATGGTTTTTGAATGGTATGTTTAGAATTAGGGTTTTTGATTGGTATTCTCTTGACTCTATCTTTCTCTCTCTCTCTCATGCATAAGCTTCTTATGTTTAAAATTTTTGAATGGTATTCTCTTCTCTCTCTCTCTCTCTCTCTCTTTCTTATACATAAGCCTAAGAGGCTTATGCATAAGAGTCCTCTTATGCATAAGCCTCTTATGCATAAGAGGATTATGCTTAAACCTCCTTATGCATAAGGCTTAAACCTCCTTGTGTATCCATGCTATTCACACTTTTAGGGTTTTGTATTACTAATTCTTTTGTTAACTTTTTGTTTTGTTTTGTAGGTCTTCTAATCCTCTCTTTCAACTTCACCAAAAAGAGGTAAATGCTTTTCTCTCTCTCCTCTCTTTTTGATTTTGTATTTATGCATTAGGTTTTTAGGGCTTTTGTATGTATGCATTACTAATCCTTTCCTTACCCTTTCGTTGGTTTTGTAAGTCTTCTAATCTTCTCTTTCAACATCACCAAAAAGAGGTAAGTGCTTTCCTATCTTTCCTATCTTTTTATCCTCTATTTTTATCTACCAAAAAGAGGGGTTTTATTTTGTAGGTCCTCTATGCATAGAGCTTAATCTATGAATAGAGCTCTAATCATAGAGCTTAATCTATGCATTAAGCTCTCTTCGTAGAGCTTAATGCATAGATGCATAGATTAAGCTCGATGCATGAATTCACAGTGCATAGATTGAGCTCTATGCATGCATTAAGCTCTATATATGCATGCTTAATGCATAATGCCAGGGTATGGTTTAGTTTAGGCTAGTGTGGCTTGCATAGTGCTTTATGCATAAGCCTCATGCATAGTTTTATGCATAAGGCCTTATGCATAGCTTTATGCATAAGCCTTATGCATAATTCTCTATGCATAAGGTCTCATGCATAGCTTTATGCTTAAAGATTTATGCATAAGGCCTCATGCATGCTTTATGCACATAAGTTTTAGTATAGCTTGTATAAGGCTTGCATAGCGGTATAGTTTGCATAAGGCTTTCATAGCGGCATAGCTTGCATAAGCTTTTGTATGTATGCATTACTAATCCTTTCCTCACCCTTTTGTTGGTTTTGTAGGTCCTCTAATCCTCTCTTTCAACATCACAAAAAAGAGGTAAGTGCTTTTCTATCTTTCCTCTCTTTCCTTTATTATTATTGCACTCTTGGGTGCTGGGGATTTGTTTTGTAGGTTTGTGCATAAGCTTTATGCATAATGCTTTATGCGTAAGCTTTATACATAAGCTTTATGTATGCTTTATGCATAATGCTCATGCATACTTTATGCATAAGCCTATGCATAAGGCCTCATGCATAGCTTTATGCACAGGCTTTATGCATAAGGCCTCATGCATGTTTTATGCATAAGGCCTCATGCATAGTTTTATGCTTAATGCCTCATGCTTAAGGCCTTATGCATAGTGCTTTATGCAGAAGCCTTATGCATAATGCTTTATGCATAAGGCCTCATGTATAGAGCATTATGCTTAAAGCTTTATTATGCATAAGGCCTCATGCATGCTTTATGTATTTTGTATGTATGCATTACTAATCTTTTCCTCACCCTTTTGTTGGTTTTGTAGGTCCTCTAATCCTCTCTTTCAACATCACGAAAAGAGGTAAGTGCTTTTATATCTTTCCTCTCTATTATTATTACACCCTTGGGTGTTGGGGATTCGTTTTGTAGGTTTGCACATAAGCTTTATGTATAATGCTCATGCATGATTTATGCATAAGGCCTCATGCATAAGCTTTATGCAGCATAAGGCCTCATGCATAGTTTTATGCTTATTAGGGCCTCATGCATAGCTTTATGCATAAGGCCTCATGCATAGATTTATGCGTAAGCCTTATGCATAAGGCCTCATGCATAGTTTTATGCATAAGGCCTTATGCATAGTGCTTTATGCATAAGGCCTCATGCATAGCTTTATGCCATGCATAGTTTTATGCTTAAGGCCTCCTTATGCATAGTGCTTTATGCATAAGCTTTATGCATAAGGCCTCATGCATAGCTTTATGCTTAAAGCTTTATGCATAAGGCCTCATGCATGCTTTATGCATAAGGCCTAATGCATAATGCTTTATGAAAGGCTTGCATAAGGCTTTCATAACGCATAGTACTTTAAACATAATGCATAGTGTTTTAAGCTTATGCATAGTACTCTAAACATAATGCTTGCATAAGGCTTCTCTAGCTTGCATAAGACTTGCGTAGCGGCTTGTATAGCTTATGCATAGTGCTTTAAATATAATGCTTTCATAGCGGCTTGCATGTTTGTGTAGCTTGCATAGCGGCTTGCATAGTTTGCGTAGCTTGAATAGCGGGGTTATTTGACTTAAAGCATCAGGACTAGTTGTTTATTTTTTTTGTTTTGGAGAATGAGATGATTCCCGAGGTCAATTGACTTAAAGAGCCCAGAAGTCTTCATTTAATAATATTTTCTTAATATTTGATTATTTTTATATTTTGAGGAATGAGATGATTCCCACGGTCAATTGACTTAAAGAGCCGGGAAGTCTTCATTTCATAATATTTTTTTAATATTTTCTTTGTTTGGTAGAGGGTATCTTTGGCTAAACTCCCACTCGAGCAGTTGGCAGCCTATGCGTAGCAAGCACCCCTTTACAATCAGGTCCTCCCACATCCCATTAGAGTCCCTTGCCAGGCACTTCACCCTTGCCAGGCACTTCACCTACCTTTGCATTCACCCCTCATCCATCAGCCCTAGTTAGTGCTACATCATCTCTTACACCTCCACCTTTAGGAGATGTGACACCTCACAGCTATCTTGATGTGGCTCTCATGAGAGTGGCAGCCATCATCGTAGAGGGAGGGTAGTCATCGAGATAGTGGGGCGGTCATACCTCACGCCGTACTAGCACTGAGAGTGGAGGTAGAGGAGATAGAGGAGATAGAGGATGCCTAGGGAAGTGCTTTGGGGGTGGGAATTGTTCTTCATATTATGATATCACAGATGTGGGTGGCATAGTTGATGAGTCTCATGGGGAAAAGGAGGTGGTAAACTACTTGCTCCACCAACAAGCAGTTTTTGCACACTATAAAGACTGATTTATACATTTTAAGTAGTAAAGGGAGAGCCTAGTGGATGATTGCATTAAAGTTGTCCACAGGAAGTATCCTAATCCTCATGAACCAAAGGTTTAAAAGTAGATGGGCATGACACAAAATCAATGACATACTTAAGAATAGGAGGTCTCTAGTAAGGAAACATGTAAAGGAGGAGAAAGCCCGAATAGATGTCGGTCAAAATGGACATGGTAAGCCATCTACTACTCATAAGGGCAAGTGGAAGAAAGCCAATAAGGAGCTCTTAGAAGGAGTAGTGAACCAACAAAAACAAAGAGAAGCACGGTGAATACAAATGGAGCGATATGGATCGTCTCACTGGTGGAGGCCGTGCATCATGGGAGGCCGAGTTTGTATGTATAGTGCAACTTCATGTCTTTTCTTTGTATGCTCTCTATTTGAGTTGTGTTATAATTGTTGTAAAGTTTGTCTTGTGATGTAGCGTGACATTGTGGGTAGATATTCTACCCCAGCAGGTATTGGCTACCCTCGTCGCACAGTAGAGGAGATACATGTGATTACCTTCACGATGAAGGAATCATCTCCGATGAACAATATAATCGAAAAAAGAGAACACCAATGCAGGTAATACTTTTTATTTTTATTTACAAAAAATGTTTCGACCTTTATAATTCTTTCTATTTTTATTTATATATATCTTCACTTTGTGTAGGCACAAGGTGGACAAGAAGGAGGACAAGAAGACTCAGAGAGTGATGATTCCTCCGAGTAGTCGCCCGCTAGTCTTTCTTCATGTATAGTTTTGGTTTATGTTACTATGTTTCTTTTTCAAGTCTCATGTGGCTTCTATCATGTATGGACAAATTCTTGGATATAAGATGAAATGTTTTATCTTCTTTATGTATCTATGTTTTTATTTAAGTGCCTGATGTGGCTACGATCATGTATGGATAAATTTTTAAATATAAAATGTAATTTCTCATCTTCTTTAATCAGTATTCAAAGTGTGTTCACAAATCTTTTTGTGCATATCTATCTTTATTTTAAGTTTTTATGTTGATATCTTTGCTGATCTTGATTCATCTATGTACAAGTAAGCAAAACCTTAAACCAAAGATCTGCCTGTGCAGAAAATGCAGCTACATGTACAGAAAGTGCAACTATACATCTGCACAGGTAGCTCTTTGGAAATTTTTTTAAATTCCAGAGCACGTCTATATGCGCATCATTATGCAGTATAGACGCGCTTATAGCCTCTATTATATACATGCTTATAGATGCACATATAGACGTACTTATAGACTCTATTATACACGCACTTATAGATGCTCGTATAGACATGCTTATAGCCTCTATTATAGACACGATTTTAGACGCGCTTATAAATGCGCCCGTAACATTTTAAACCACGTTGTCAAAATGCTTCTATAAACGCGCCTATGGTCGCTTTTCCTTGTAGTGATAAGTGTATGATTCCAAAAAACTCATATACAAGATAAAGAGTAATGAAAATCTATGAAGCTAGTAGCTACATTAAGGGGGTCTACATCTCATGCATTGCGATTATTATCGTTCATTGCAACTCCACCCCTTTTGCGTCTCACATTTCCATTGCTTCTTGCTTGGACATTCGCACCATCATTTCTAGTTACATGATCCTAAAACACAATAAAACTAACACAAGTGAAAATTAATTTTGCAAAAACAAAGAGGTTTAGGGTTTAGGAATGTACTTACTTGCCATGCTTGCCAAGCATGTCCTCCAGTACTTACTTGCCATGCTACTGGCATGCATTCAAAGCTATCGGCATGCATAGCAGGCTACCGGCATACATTGAAAGCTACTGGCATGCCTTGGTAGCTAGCGACATGCTTTGGAATCTACCGGCATGCCTTGGTAGCTACCGGTGTGCCTTGGTTGCCTCACCAACGTGCAATGGAAGCTATCGGGCCTTGGTTGCATGCCTTGGTAGCTACTACCGGCATGCATTGGATGCTACTGGCATGCATTGGTAGCTACCGATATTCCTTGGAAGCTACCGGCATGCATTGGAAGCTACCATCATAAAGCTTATGTATATGGCTAACGCATAAGTCTCATGCATGAGGCTAAGGCATATGTCCATATCTTAAGAGAAGTATAGCTCTCTAAAGGCTATCCATAGAGCATGGAAAAATAACAAACCCTAATATGAAAACCTAAACTTACAAACCCTATAACATGTAAAAGCATACGAGAAGAAACATATAAGAAAGAGATCTCTTACCTTGTGAGGCTTGTATGTGTTGAAAACCTACAAAATCAAACCAAAATAAGGAAAAAAAAGTATTAATAACAAACCCTAGAACTTACAAACTCTATAAACATGTAAAAGCATTAAAGAAGAAACATACAAGAAAGAGATCTCTTGTGAGGCTTGTATATGTCGAATACCTACAAAATTCAACTAAGTTAAGAAAAAAAAAGTATTAAGAAAATTCATGATCTCTTACCATGTGAAGCTTTAATGGAGAGCTCTTAATTAAGAAAAAAAGAAGAAGGAAAAATACTTGTAATGGTTAAGCTTCAATAAGAAGGAAAAAAGAATAAAAGAAAAACTTAAAAGAGAGGAAAGACAAAGTAAATACTTACAAGAAAGATTTCATGGAAAGCTTGTTTACATAGGAGATAAATGAAAAGAGTAGACATACCTTGCTCAAGCTTGATGAGGATAGGGTAGAAGAGGTAGAAGTGATAGATAAGTCATAAACCTGCAAAAAAACTTAGAGTACAAGTTTATTATATTCAAAAGATAAAACTATGCGGCGGCAAAAGAAGCAGCAAAAAAGCGAGATATTTTTTACAATATAGCAGCTTTTTTTCACTGCTATATATGCTATTGGCAGCAAAATTTCACTACAAAGAGTGCTTCTTAGTAGCGTAAAAATGTTGCGGAGTAGCGATAAACCGCTGCTCAGCATCGTGAAAACCCTCGATATTTTCCTTCTAAAAACATTGCTAGAAAACATTATTCTGCTCCCGATGTGTTGTAGTGATTGTAATACACTCATTCCAGTAATTAGATCCACTAACAAATGTTCTTTGTCATCCTCCACAATGAAGTACTCTACACCAAAAAATACCATATACTCTCCATTCCATTGTGTGGAAAAGAATGTTTTAATGTTTGCTTTCCAATGACCCACACTTTGAACAGTTGTGCCATTTTCATCGACTTTAACTACTACATCCTCTCCAGACTTCAAAACCTCCCCATTATAATATACCTTTTGGTACTTTGTCACTAGATGGTCTTGTAAAAATCCCTCATTGACACACCAAGAATGTTCAACATACTTTTGTTTTGCAAATGAAGCAGACCGATGAACTCTTTTTTTTCTAGTAATTACAATGCCATTCTGTCTCAATAACTTACAACATAAAAAGTCCATGGTATCGATACCAAGTACTCTCCACAAATCCTTTTCTTTTGCCACTTAAGAAAGTCCATGGTATCGATACCAAATACTCTCCACAAATCCTTTTCTTTTGCCACTTAAGAAAGCTCTAAAAGCCCATACTCGTGTATTACATTACATGATGGATTTTCATGATTGGTCATAACATATCCATCAAGAAGGGCAATAAAACGATGTGCATGCACCAATAATCTTTCTTGTACTAAGAGACCATCTTTATCTCTTTGCACACCGTTTGGCTAATGGATATCTTGCTTGATATCGACTTTCATCATAAATATATTGCCCTTGAAATGATGGATTACTAACATTTAGGGTGTCTTGAGCTTTGTCTCTACTACGACAAAATAACTGTCCACCATCTTTAAGTAATCCAATTTTGCATTGGGCTGGATGGTCACTAGTAACCATCATCAACATGCCACGAACTTTGCATGATTTTGTATAATCTGATGGGTGATGAAAAATCTTATCCACTAGATAGTTATAAAACACATTAATCCCCTCAATGTACAAATGTTGCAATTCATTCGTAAGAGGACTTAAGAAAGTACCAAATTGATCACTAGAATTTTGAATGAGTTTTATTGTACTAAATGGAACAAACAACACAGGGAGAATACCCAATAAAGACCACTTTCCACCATTTAAGATCTTTACTTCAACTACGCCACAATCCTGTTGTGTGGTTTGAGAAGATTGAAACCCATCCCAATGAACAAGAAGTGCAAAGTTTCGAGGATCACCCTACATTAAGTATATTCTTAGTATGAAAGCTAATTTTATACTTTACCTTCTTGAGAGTATAGATAATACATGGATATAGTACAAAAGAGAAATAGTATAAAAGTGCATACCTTTGCATAAATTTTTCCTACACTTGATTCGATGATGACATTGTTTGCATACAAAGTCATCCTTAATCTTGCAAAGTTTCATTCCATCCTCTTTTTGTAAAACATTAGAGAGACAAGCTCGTGGGGATATGTGGTGTATACTTTGTTGCATTTTGAGTTGCTGCATGTAACTAGAAGCTCATACTTAACCTTTGAATTCCAAAAGTCTTAAATCACACGACATTTAGATCCATCCCAAATTCATGTATACATTTTGGATGCATGCTTTCGTATTTGCCTAACCATCAATTTTTTCTTCTCCACATTGTTAATAAATCATGACAAAGAGTTCTACTTCTAACTATTAGCTCAAGTTTCTTACCAATAGAAAGATAATAAAATGCTAGCATATCTTTCCTCGGTTTACTACATTTTCTACACTTCTCACAATGGGTGAGACAATCATGCTTCAATTATTTCTTTCTTGCATTCTCTATGCAAGAGCAAAACACAACATTTTTAGTATAAGAATCGTCATCACTAGGTTGAAGAAGCTCAATCTCATGGTGATTATCAACTTCTCCCATGCATAACCTATAACGTTAGGGATGTAACATTCCAAGTGCATTAAACAAGGTGTTCAATTTATCCAAATAGGCTAGTACTCTTACTTCATCAAGCTCACCATCCCATGTTTTGTGTAATTGTACTAAGAGTTTGCTTAAGCTTGGTGTTTGAATTCCTCCATCATGTTTTCCAACTCTTGGTCAACCCATATCTCCAAACAAAAGTGCAAGCATGTCATCTTGAGCATTAATAGATATTTGATGCTTATCCCATAGATCTTGAAGTTGAATTAGCTTCTCTAGTATTTGACTACATAGTGATGGTCTCTCCTCCTCATCAACGTTACTTGATTCCATAAAGAACCCACATGTTGATCTTGGGGTTCACTATCATCATTCTCAAGACTCTCATTATCCTCTAGATACACTACAACAGAATAAGGGTCTAGCACGCATGGCCCAAACAGCGCGCCGAAGAGGCATAAAAACCGAATCATGAATGGACAAATGTGTGGCAAGCAACCTGGATCTTTGTTGTTGTGTTCAGATGCAATTCGGACTCATTGCGGATCCGAGACTCTGTTATGGCGATTTTGCACTATCTCGACCGGGACCCAATTTTGACGCGTAGGAAGAAGTGATTGCGATGCCCAAATCCATGCACGGAGTGATGTGGACATAGAGAAACTTCCCTAGCACAAGTCCGTGTGGTCCGTTCTCTGATGGGATCCCGGATCCTCAACTTCTAACTGTCCGAATCCTGGTTCTCGAAAAAGATGCACGAGCGTGTCAAATGGCAGAAATTTCCAACCGTGGCCCAAACGGCGCCGAAAGGGCATGAAATTCGAATCATGCATGGACAAATGTGTGGAAAGCAACCCGGATCTTTCTTGTTGTGTTTAGATGCGATTCAGATTTACGGACCCGTCTGTTATGGCGATTTTGCACTATCTTCACCGGGACCCAACTTTGACGCGCTGGGAGAAGTGATTGCGATGCCCAAACCCATGCACGGAGTGATGTGGACATAGAGAAACTTCCCTAGCACAAGTCCGTGTGGTCCGTTCTCTGATGGGGTCCCAGATCCTCAACTTTTAACTATCCGAATCCGGGTTCTCGAAAAAGATGCACGCGCGTGGTAAATGGCAAAATTTTCCAACCGTGGCCCAAACGGCGCCGAAGAGGCATGAAAATCAAATCATGCATGGACAAATGTGTGGCAGCAACCCGGATATGTCTTGTTGTGCTCAGATGCGATTCGGACTCATTTCGGATCCGAAACTCTGTTATGGCGATTTTGCACTATCTTGGCCGGGACCCAACTTTGATGTGCAAAGAGAAGTGATTGCGATGCCCAAATCCATGCACGGAGTGATGTGGACATAGAGAAACTTCCCTAGCACAGGTTGGTGTGGTCCGTTCTCTAATAGCGTCCCGGATTCTCAGCTTCTAACTGTCCGAATCCTGGTTCTCGAAAAAGATGCACGAGCATGCCAAATGGCAAAAATTTCCAACGGTGGCCCAAATGGCGCCGAAGAGGCATGAAATTAGAATCATGCAATAATAAATGTGTGAAAAGCAACCCGGATCTTTCTTGTTGTTTTTAGATACGATTCGGATTTATTTTGGACCCGAAACTCTGTTATGGCGATTTTGCACTATCTTCGCTGCTGGGTCCCGACTTTGACGCGCTGGGAGAAGTAATTGCGATGCCCAAATCCATGCACGAAGTGATGTGGACATAGAGCAACTTTGCTAGCACAAGTCTGTGTGGTCCGTTCTCTGATGGGGTCCCAGATCCTCAACTTCTAACTATCCGAATCCGGGTTCTCAAAAAAGATGCACGAGCGTGGTAAATGGCGGAAATTTCCAACCGTGGCCCAAACGGCACCGAAGAGGCATGAAAATTGAATCATGCATGGACAAATGTGTGGCAACAATCCGGATCTTTCTTGTTGTGTTCAGATGCAATTCGGACTCATTTCGGATCCGAAACTCTGTTATCGCGATTTTGCACAATCTTCGCCGGCCGGCACCCAAATTTGACGCGCTGGGAGAAGTGATTGCGATGCCCAAATTTATGCACGGAGTGATGTGGACATAGAGCAACTTCACTAGTACAAGTCCCTGTGGTCCGTTCTCTGATGGGGTCCTGGATCCTCAACTTCTAACTGTTCAAATCCGGGTTCTCGAAAAAGATGCACGAGCGTAATAAATGGCGGAAATTTCCAACCGTGGCCCAAACGGTGCCGAAGAGGCATGAAAGTCGAATTATGCATGGACAAATGTGTGGCAAGCAACCTGAACTTTCTTGTTGTGTTCAAATGCGATTCAGACTCATTTCGGATCCGAAACTCTGTTATGGCGATTTTGCACTATCTTGGCCGGGACCCAACTTTGACGCGCAGGGAGAAGTGATTGCGATGACCAAATCCATGCACAGACTGATGTGGACATAGAGCAACTTCCCTAGCACAAGTCCGTGTGGTCCGTTCTCTGATGGGGTCCCGGATCCGCAACTTCTAACTGTCCAAATCCTGGTTCTCGAAAAAGATACACGAGCGTGCCAAATGGCCGAAATTTCCAACCGTGGCCCAAACGGCACCGAAGAGGCATGAAATTCGAATCATGCATGGACAAATGTGTGGAAAATAACCGGGATCTTTCTTGTTGTGTTTAGATGCGATTCGGATTTATTTCGGACCCGAAACTCTGTTATGGCGATTTTTGCACTATCTTTGCTGGGACCCAACTTTGACGCGCTGGGAGAAGTGATTGCAATGCTCAAATCCATGCACAGATTGATGTGGACATAGAGAAACTTTCCTAGCACAAGTCCGTGTGGTCCGTTCTCTAATGGGATCCCAGATCCTCAACTTCTAACTATCCGAATCCGGGTTCTCAAAAAAGATGCACGAGAGTGGTAAATGGCAAAAATTTCCTACCGTGGCCTAAACGGCACCGAAGAGGCATGAAAATTAAATCATGCATGGACGAATGTGTGGCAAGCAACCCGAATCTTTCTTGTTGTGTTCAGATGCGATTCGGACTCATTTTGGACCCGAAACTCTGTTATGGTGATTTTGCACTATCTTTGCCGGGACCCAACTTTGACGCACTAGGAGAAGTGATTGCGATGCCCAAATCCATGCACGGAGTGATGTGGACATAGAGAAACTTCACTAGTACAAGTCCGTGTGGTCCGTTCTCTAATGGGGTCCCAGATCCTCAACTTCTAACTGTCCGAATCTAGGTTCTTGAAAAAGATGCACGAGTGTGAAAAATGGCAAAAATTTCTAACCGTGGCCCAAACAGTGCAGAAGAGGCATGAAAACCGAATCATGCATGGACAAATGTGTGGCAAGCAATCTGGATCTTTCTTGTTGTGTTTAGATGCGATTCGGACTCATTGGGGATCCGAAACTCTGTTATGGCGATTTTGCACTATCTTGGTCGAGACCCAACTTTGACGCGCAGGGAGAAGTGATTGCGATGCCCAAATCCATGCATAGAGTGATGTGGACATAGAGAAACTTCCCTAGCACAAGTCTATGTGGTCTGTTCTCTGATGGGGTCACGGATCCTCAACTTCTAACTGTCCGAATCCTGGTTGTGGAAAAAGACGCACAAGCGTACCAAATGGCGAATATTTTCAACCGTGGCCCAAATAGCGCCGAAAGGGCATGAAATTCGAATCATGTATGGACAAATGTGTGGAAAGTAGCCCGGATCTTTCTTGTTGTGTTTAGATGCCATTCAGATTTATTCCGGACCCGAAGCTCTGTTATGGCGATTTTGCACTATCTTCGCCGGGACCCAACTTTGACGCGCTGGGAGAAGTGATTGCGATGCCCAAACCCATGCACGGAGTGATGTGGACATAGAGCAACTTCCCTAGCACAAGTCCGTGTGGTCTGTTCTCTGATGGGGTCCCAAATCCTCAACTTCTAACTTTCGGAATCCGGGTTCTCGAAAAAGATGCACGAGCGTGGTAAATGGCGGAATTTTTCAGTCGTGGCCCAAACGACGCCGACCAAAGAGGCATAAAAATCGAATCCTGCATGGACAAATGTGTGGCAAGCAACCCAGATCTTTCGTGTTGTGTTCAGATGCGATTCGGACTCACTTCGGATTCGAAACTCTGTTATGGCGATTTTGCACTATCTTGGCCGAGACCCAATTTTGACGTGCAGAGAGAAGTGATTGCGATGCCCAAATCCATGCACGGAGTGATGTGGACATAGAGCAACTTCCCTAGCACAAGTCTGTGTGGTCCGTTCTCTCATAGGGTCCCGAATTCTCAACTTCTAACTGTCCGAATCCTGGTTCTCGAAAAAAATGCACGAGCATGCCAAATGGCGAAAATTTTCAACCGTGGCCCAAACGGCGTCGAAGAGGCATGAAATTAGAATCATGCATGGATAAATGTGTGGAAAGTAACCCGGATCTTTCTTGTTGTGTTTAGATGCGGTTCAGATTTATTTCGGACCCGAAACTCTGTTATGGCGATTTTGCACTATCTTCGCTGGGACCCGACTTTGACGCACTGGGAGAAGTGATTGCGATGCCCAAATCCATGCACGCAGTGATGTGGACATAAACAAACTTCCCTAGCACAAGTCCGTGTGGTCCGTTCTCTGATGGGGTCCTCGATACTCAACTTCTAACTATCCGAATCCGGGTTCTTGAAAAAGATGCACGCGCGTGGTAAATGGCAAAATTTTCCAACCGTGGCCCAAACGGCGCCAAAGAGGCATGAAAATTGAATCATGCATGGACAAATGTGTGGCAAGCAACCCGGATCTTTCTTGTTGTGTTCAGATGCGATTCGGACTCATTTCGGATCCGAAACTCTGTTATGGCGATTTTGCACTATCTTGGCCGGGACCCAACTTTGACGTGCATAGAGAAGTGATTGCGAGGCCCAAATCCATGCACGGAGTGATGTGGACATAGAGCAACTTCCCTAGCACAAGTCGGTGTGGTCCGTTCTCTGATAGGGTCCCGGATCCTCAACTTCTAACTGTTCGAATCCTGGTTCTCGAAAAAGATGCACGAGCGTGCCAAATGGCGAAAATTTCCAACCGTGGCCCAAACGGCACCGAAAGGGCATGAAGTTCGAATCATGAATGGAAAAATGTGTGGCAAACAACCCGGATCTTTCTTGTTGTGTTCAGATGCGATTCGGACTCGTTTCGGATCCGAAACTCTGTTATGGCGATTTTGCACTATCTTGGCCAGGACCCAACTTTGACGTGCAGAGAGAAGTGATTGCGATGCCCAAATCCATGCACGGATTGATGTGGACATAGAGGAACTTCCCTAGCACAAGTCGGTGTGGTCCGTTCTCTGATAGGGTCCCGGATTCTCAACTTCTAACTGTCCGAATCTTGGTTCTCGAAAAAGATGCACGAGCGTGCCAAATGGTGAAAATTTCCAACCGTGGCCCAAACGGCGTCGAAGAGGCATGAAATTAGAATCATGCATGGATAAATGTGTGGAAAGCAACCCAGATCTTTCTTGTTGTGTTTAGATGCGATTCAGATTTATTTCGAACCCGAAACTCTGATATGGCAATTTTGCACTATCTTCGCTGGGACCCGACTTTGACACGCTGGGAGAAGTGATTGCGATGCCCAAATCCATGCACGGAGTGATGTGGACATAGAGAAACTTCCCTAGCACAAGTCTGTGTGGTTCGTTCTCTGATGGGGTCCCGGATCCTCAACTTCTAACTGTCTGAATCCTAGTTCTCGAAAAAGATGCACGAGCGTGCCAAGTGGCGGAAATTTCCAACCGTGGCCCAAACGGCGCCGAAAGGGCATGAAATTCGAATCATGCATGGACAAATGTGTGGAAAGAAACCCAGATCTTTCTTGTTGTGTTTAGATGCGATTCGGATTTATTCCGGACCCGAAGCTCTGTTATGGCGATTTTGCACTATCTTCGCTGCCGGGACCCAACTTTGACACGCTGGGAGAAGTGATTGCAATGCCCAAATCCATGCACGGAGTGATGTGGACATAGAGCAACTTCACTAGTACAAGTCGGTGTGGTCCGTTCTCTGATGGGGTCCTGGATAACTGTCCAAATCTGGGTTCTCAAAAAAGATGCACGAGTGTGATAAATGGCAGAAATTTCCAACCGTGGCCCAAACGGTGCCGAAGAGGCATGAAAATCGAACTATGCATGGACAAATGTGTGGCAAGAAATTTGGATTTTTCTTGATGTGTTCAGATGCGTTTCGGACTCATTGCGGATCCGAAACTCTGTTATGGCGATTTTGCACTATCTTGGCCAGGACCCAACTTTGACGCGCAGGGAGAAGTGATTGCGATGACCAAATCCATGCACAAACTGATGTGGACATAGAGGAACTTCCCTAGCACAAGTCCGTGTGGTCCGTTCTCTGATGGGGTCTCGGATCCTCAACTTCTAACTGTCCAAATCCTGGTTCTCGAAAAAGATGCACGAGCGTGCCAAATGGCGAAAATTTTCAACCGTGGCCCAAACGGCACCGAAGAGGCATGAAATTCGAATCATGTATGGACAAATGTGTGGAAAGCAACCCGGATCTTTCTTGTTGTGTTTAGATGCCATTCGGATTTATTTCGAACCCGGAGCTCTGTTATGGCGATTTTGCACTATCTTCGCCGGGACCCAACTTTGACGCACTGGGAGAAGTGATTGCGATGCCCAAATCCATGCGCACGGAGTGATGTAGACATAGATCAACTTCCCTAGCACAAGTCCGTGTGGTCCGTTCTCTGATGGGATCCCAGATCCTCAACTTCTAGCTATCCGAATCTGGGTTCTCGAAAAAGATGCACGAGCATGGTAAATGGCAAAATTTTCCAACCGTGGCCCAACCTGGATCTTTGTTGTTGTGTTCAGATGCGATTCGAACTCATTTCGGATCCGAAACTCTGTTATGGCGATTTTGCACTATCTTGGCCGGGACCCAACTTTGATGCGCAAGGAGAAGTGATTGCGATGCCCAAATCCATGCACGGAGTGATGTGGACATAGAGCAACTTCCCTAGAACAAGTCCTTGTGGTCCGTTCTCTGATGGGGTCCCGGATCCTCAACTTCTAACTGTCCGAATCCTGGTTCTCGAAAAAGATGCACGAGCGTGCCAAATGGCGAAAATTTTCAACCGTGGCCCAAACGGCGCCGAAGAGGCATGAAATTAGAATTATGCATGGACAAATGTGTGAAAAGCAACCCAGATCTTTCTTGTTGTGTTTAGATGCGATTCAGATTTATTTCGAACCCGAAACTCTGTTATGGTGATTTTGCACTATCTTCGCTGGGACCCAACTTTGACGCGCTGGGAGAAGTGATTGCGATGCCCAAATCCATGCACGGAGTGATGTGGACATAGAGAAACTTCCCTAGCACAAGTCCATGTGGTCCGTTCTCTGATGGGGTCCCGGATCCTCAACTTCTAACTGTCCGAATCCTGGTTCTTGAAAAAGATGCACGAGCGTGCCAAATGGCGAAAATTTTCAACCGTGGCCCAAACGGCGTCGAAAAGGCATGAAATTAGAATCATGCATGGATAAATGTGTGGAAAGCAACCCCTATCTTTCTTGTTGTGTTTAGATGCGATTCAGATTTACTTCGAACCCGAAACTCTATTATGGCGATTTTGCACAATCTTCGCTGGGACCCAACTTTGACGTGCTGGGAGAAGTGATTGTGATGCCTAAATCCATGCACGGAGTGATGTGGACATAGAAAAACTTCCCTAGCACAAGTCCGTGTGGTCTGTTCTCTGATGGGGTCCCGGATCCTCAACTTCTAACTGTCTGAATCCTGGTTCTCGAAAAAGATGCACGAGCGTGCCAAATGGCAAAAATTTCCAACCGCGGCCCAAACGGTGTCGAAAGGGCATGAAATTCGAATCATGCATGGACAAATGTGTGGCAAGCAACCCGGATCTTTCTTGTTGTGTTCAGATGGATTCGGACTCATTTCGGATCCGAAACTCTGTTATGGTGATTTTGCACTATCTTGGCCGGGACCCAACTTTGACGTGCAGAGAGAAGTGATTGCGATGCCCAAATCCATGCACGGAGTGATGTGGACATAGAGGAACTTCCCTAGCACAAGTCGGTGTGGTCTGTTCTCTGATAGGGTCCCGGAATCTTATTTTCTAACTGTCTGAATCCTGGTTCTCGAAAAAGATGCACGAGCGTGCCAAATGGCGAAAATTTTCAACCGTGGCCCAAACGGCGTCGAAGAGGCATGAAATTAGAATCATGCATGGATAAATGTGTGGAAAGCAACCCAGATCTTTCTTGTTGTGTTTAGATGCGATTCAGATTTATTTCGAACCCGAAACTCTGATATGGCAATTTTGCACTATCTTCGCTGGGACCCGACTTTGACGCGCTGGGAGAAGTGATTGCGATGCCCAAATCCATGCACGGAGTGATGTGGACATAGAGAAACTTCCCTAGCACAAGTCCGTGTGGTCGGTTCTCTGATGGGGTCCCGGATTCTCAACTTCTAACTGTCCGAATCTTGGTTCTCGAAAAAGATGCACGAGCGTGCCAAATGGTGAAAATTTCCAACCGTGGCCCAAACGGCGTCGAAGAGGCATGAAATTAGAATCATGCATGGATAAATGTGTGGAAAGCAACCCAGATCTTTCTTGTTGTGTTTAGATGTGATTCAGATTTATTTCGAACCCGAAACTCTGATATGGCAATTTTGCACTATCTTCGCTGGGACCCGACTTTGACGCGCTGGGAGAAGTGATTGCGATGCCCAAATCCATGCACGGAGTGATGTGGACATAGAGAAACTTCCCTAGCACAAGTCTGTGTGGTTCGTTCTCTGATGGGGTCCCGGATCCTCAACTTCTAACTGTCTGAATCCTAGTTCTCGAAAAAGATGCACGAGCGTGCCAAGTGGCGGAAATTTCCAACCGTGGCCCAAACGGCGCTGAAGAGGCATGAAATTCGAATCATGCATGGACAAATGTGTGGAAAGAAACCCAGATCTTTCTTGTTGTGTTTAGATGCGATTCGGATTTATTCCGGACCCGAAGCTCTGTTATGGCGATTTTGCACTATCTTCGCTGCCGGGACCCAACTTTGACACGCTGGGAGAAGTGATTGCAATGCCCAAATCCATGCACGGAGTGATGTGGACATAGAGCAACTTCACTAGTACAAGTCGGTGTGGTCCGTTCTCTGATGGGGTCCTGGATCCTCAACTTCTAACTGTCCAAATCCGGGTTCTCAAAAAAGATGCACGAGTGTGATAAATGGCAGAAATTTCCAACCGTGGCCCAAACGGTGCCGAAGAGGCATGAAAATCGAACTATGCATGGACAAATGTGTGGCAAGCAACTTGGATCTTTCTTGATGTGTTCAGATGCGTTTCGGACTCATTGCGGATCCGAAACTCTGTTATGGCGATTTTGCACTATCTTGGCCAGGACCCAACTTTGACGCACAGGGAGAAGTGATTGCGATGACCAAATCCATGCACAAACTGATGTGGACATAGAGGAACTTCCCTAGCTTAAGTCCGTGTGGTCCGTTCTCTGATGGGGTCTCGGATCCTCAACTTCTAACTGTCCAAATCCTGGTTCTCGAAAAAGATGCACGAGCGTGCCAAATGGCGGAAATTTCCAACCGTGGCCCAAACGGCACCGAAGAGGCATGAAATTCGAATCATGTATGGACAAATGTGTGGAAAGCAACCCGGATCTTTCTTGTTGTGTTTAGATGCCATTCGGATTTATTTCGAACCCGGAGCTCTGTTATGGCGATTTTGCACTATCTTCGCCGGGACCCAACTTTGACGCACTGGGAGAAGTGATTGCGATGCCCAAATCCATGCGCACGGAGTGATGTAGACATAGAGAAACTTCCCTAGCACAAGTCCGTGTGGTCGGTTCTCTGATGGGATCCCAGATCCTCAACTTCTAGCTATCCGAATCCGGGTTCTGGAAAAAGATGCACGAGCATGGTAAATGGCAAAATTTTCCAACCGTGGCCCAAACAGCACCGAAGAGGCATGAAAATCAAATCATGAATGGACAAATGTGTGGCAAGCAACCTGGATCTTTGTTGTTGTGTTCAGATGCGATTCGAACTCATTTCGGATCCGAAACTCTGTTATGGCGATTTTGCACTATCTTGGCCGGGACCCAACTTTGATGCGCAAGGAGAAGTGATTGCGATGCCCAAATCCATGCACGGAGTGATGTGGACATAGAGCAACTTCCCTAGAACAAGTCCTTGTGGTCCGTTCTCTGATGGGGTCCCGGATCCTCAACTTCTTAACTGTCCGAATCCTGGTTCTCGAAAAAGATGCACGAGCGTGCCAAATGGTGAAAATTTTCAACCGTGGCCCAAACGGCGCCGAAGAGGCATGAAATTAGAATTAGGCATGGACAAATGTGTGAAAAGCAACCCAGATCTTTCTTGTTGTGTTTAGATGCGATTCAGATTTATTTCGAACCCGAAACTCTGTTATGGTGATTTTGCACTATCTTCGCTGGGACCCAACTTTGACGCGCTGGGAGAAGTGATTGCGATGCCCAAATCCATGCACGGAGTGATGTGGACATAGAGAAACTTCCCTAGCACAAGTCCATGTGGTCCGTTCTCTGATGGGGTCCCGGATCCTCAACTTCTAACTGTCCGAATCCTGGTTCTCGAAAAAGATGCACGAGCGTGCCAAATGGCGAAAATTTTCAACCGTGGCCCAAACGGCGTCGAAAAGGCATGAAATTAGAATCATGCATGGATAAATGTGTGGAAAGCAACCCCTATCTTTCTTGTTGTGTTTAGATGCAATTCAGATTTACTTCGAACCCGAAACTCTATTATGGCGATTTGCACAATCTTCGCTGGGACCCAACTTTGACGTGCTGGGAGAAGTGATTGTGATGCCTAAATCCATGCACGGAGTGATGTGGACATAGAAAAACTTCCCTAGCACAAGTCCGTGTGGTCTGTTCTCTGATGGGGTCCCGGATCCTCAACTTCTAACTGTCTGAATCCTGGTTCTCGAAAAAGATGCACGAGCGTGCCAAATGGCAAAAATTTCCAACCGTGGCCCAAACGGTGCCGAAAGGGCATGAAATTCGAATCATGCATGGACAAATGTGTGGTCAGCAACCCGGATCTTTCTTGTTGTGTTCAGATGGATTCGGACTCATTTCGGATCCGAAACTCTGTTATGGTGATTTTGCACTATCTTGGCCGGGACCCAACTTTGACGTGCAGAGAGAAGTGATTGCGATGCCCAAATCCATGCACGGAGTGATGTGGACATAGAGGAACTTCCCTAGCACAAGTCGGTGTGGTCTGTTCTCTGATAGGGTCCCGGAATCTTAACTTCTAACTGTCCGAATCCTGGTTCTCGAAAAAGATGCACGAGCGTGCCAAATGGCGAAAATTTTCAACCGTGGCCCAAACGGCGTCGAAGAGGCATGAAATTAGAATCATGCATGGATAAATGTGTGGAAAGCAACCCAGATCTTTCTTGTTGTGTTTAGATGCGATTCAGATTTATTTCGAACCCGAAACTCTGATATGGCAATTTTGCACTATCTTCGCTGGGACCCGACTTTGACGCGCTGGGAGAAGTGATTGCGATGCCCAAATCCATGCACGGAGTGATGTGGACATAGAGAAACTTCCCTAGCACAAGTCCGTGTGGTCGGTTCTCTGATGGGGTCCCGGATTCTCAACTTCTAACTGTCCGAATCTCGGTTCTCGAAAAAGATGCACGAGCGTGCCAAATGGTGAAAATTTCCAACCGTGGCCCAAACGGCGTCGAAGAGGCATGAAATTAGAATCATGCATGGATAAATGTGTGGAAAGTAACCCAGATCTTTCTTGTTGTGTTTAGATGCGATTCAGATTTATTTCGAACCCGAAACTCTGATATGGCAATTTTGCACTATCTTCGCTGGGACCCGACTTTGACGCGCTGGGAGAAGTGATTTCGATGCCCAAATCCATGCACGGAGTGATGTGGACATAGAGAAACTTCCCTAGCACAAGTCTGTGTGGTTCGTTCTCTGATGGGGTCCCGGATCCTCAACTTCTAACTGTCTGAATCCTAGTTCTCGAAAAAGATGCACGAGCGTGCCAAGTGGCGGAAATTTCCAACCGTGGCCCAAACGGCGCCGAAGAGGCATGAAATTCGAATCATGCATGGACAAATGTGTGGAAAGAAACCTAGATCTTTCTTGTTGTGTTTAGATGCGATTCGGATTTATTCCGGACCCGAAGCTCTGTTATGGCGATTTTGCACTATCTTCGCTGCCGGGACCCAACTTTGACACACTGGGAGAAGTGATTGCAATGCCCAAATCCATGCACGGAGTGATGTGGACATAGAGCAACTTCACTAGTACAAGTCGGTGTGGTCCGTTCTCTGATGGGGTCCTGGATCCTCAACTTCTAACTGTCCAAATCCGGGTTCTCAAAAAAGATGCACGAGTGTGATAAATGGCAGAAATTTCCAACCGTGGCCCAAACGGTGCCGAAGAGGCATGAAAATCGAACTATGCATGGACAAATGTGTGGCAAGCAACTTGGATCTTTCTTGATGTGTTCAGATGCGTTTCGGACTCATTGCGGATCCGAAACTCTGTTATGGCGATTTTGCACTATCTTGGCCAGGACCCAACTTTGACGCGCAGGGAGAAGTGATTGCGATGACCAAATCCATGCACAAACTGATGTGGACATAGAGGAACTTCCCTAGCACAAGTCCGTGTGGTCCGTTCTCTGATGGGGTCTCGGATCCTCAACTTCTAACTGTCCAAATCCTGGTTCTCGAAAAAGATGCACGAGCGTGCCAAATGGCGGAAATTTCCAACCGTGGCCCAAACGGCACCGAAGAGGCATGAAATTCGAATCATGTATGGACAAATGTGTGGAAAGCAACCCGGATCTTTCTTGTTGTGTTTAGATGCCATTCGGATTTATTTCGAACCTGGAGCTCTGTTATGGCGATTTTGCACTATCTTCGCCGGGACCCAACTTTGACGCACTGGGAGAAGTGATTGCGATGCCCAAATCCATGCGCACGGAGTGATGTAGACATAGAGCAACTTCCCTAGCACAAGTCCGTGTGGTCCGTTCTCTGATGGGATCCCAGATCCTCAACTTCTAGCTATCCGAATCCGGGTTCTTGAAAAAGATGCACGAGCATGGTAAATGGCAAAATTTTCCAACCGTGGCCCAAACAGCACCGAAGAGGCATGAAAATCAAATCATGAATGGACAAATGTGTGGCAAGCAACCTGGATCTTTGTTGTTGTGTTCAGATGCGATTCGAACTCATTTCGGATCCGAAACTCTGTTATGGCGATTTTGCACTATCTTGGCCGGGACCCAACTTTGATGCGCAAGGAGAAGTGATTGCGATGCCCAAATCCATGCACGGAGTGATGTGGACATAGAGCAACTTCCCTAGAACAAGTCCTTGTGGTCCGTTCTCTGATGGGGTCCCGGATCCTCAACTTCTAACTGTCCGAATCCTGGTTCTCGAAAAAGATGCACGAGCGTGCCAAATGGCGAAAATTTTCAACCGTGGCCCAAACGGCGCCGAAGAGGCATGAAATTAGAATTATGCATGGACAAATGTGTGAAAAGCAACCCAGATCTTTCTTGTTGTGTTTAGATGCGATTCAGATTTATTTTGAACCCGAAACTCTGTTATGGTGATTTTGCACTATCTTCGCTGGGACCCAACTTTGACGCGCTGGGAGAAGTGATTGCGATGCCCAAATCCATGCACGGAGTGATGTGGACATAGAGAAACTTCCCTAGCACAAGTCCATGTGGTCCGTTCTCTGATGGGGTCCCGGATCCTCAACTTCTAACTGTCCGAATCCTGGTTCTGGAAAAAGATGCACGAGCGTGCCAAATGGCGAAAATTTTCAACCGTGGCCCAAACGGCGTCGAAAAGGCATGAAATTAGAATCATGCATGGATAAATGTGTGGAAAGCAACCCCTATGTTTCTTGTTGTGTTTAGATGCGATTCAGATTTACTTCGAACCTGAAACTCTATTATGGCGATTTTGCACAATCTTCGCTGGGACCCAACTTTAACGTGCTGGGAGAAGTGATTGTGATGCCTAAATCCATGCACGGAGTGATGTGGACATAGAAAAACTTCCCTAGCACAAGTCCGTGTGGTCTGTTCTCTGATGGGGTCCCGGATCCTCAACTTCTAACTGTCTGAATCCTGGTTCTCGAAAAAGATGCACGAGCGTGCCAAATGGCAAAAATTTCCAACCGTGGCCCAAACGGTGCCGAAAGGGCATGAAATTCGAATCATGCATGGACAAATGTGTGGCAAGCAACCCGGATCTTTCTTGTTGTGTTCAGATGGATTCGGACTCATTTGCGAGCGTGCCAAATGGCAAAAATTTCCAACCGTGGTCCAAACGGCGCCGAAGAGGCATGAAATTAAAATCATGCATGGATAAATGTGTGGAAAGCAACCCAAATCTTTCTTGTTGTGTTAAGATGTGATTCGGATTTATTTCGGACCCGAAACTCTTTTATGGCGATCTTGCACTATCTTCGCTGGGACCCGACTTTGACGCGCTCGGAGAAGTGATTGCGATGCCCAAATCCATGCACGGAGTGATGTGGACATATAGCAACTTTCCTAGCACAAGTCCGTGTGGTCCGTTCTCTGATGGGATCCTAGGTCCTCAACTTCTAACTATCCGAATCCGGGTTCTCAAAGAAGATGCATGAGCGTGGTAAATGCCGAAAATTTCCAACCGTGGCCCAAACGGCGCCGAAGAGGCATGAAAATTGAATCATGCATGGACAAATGTGTGGCAACAATCCGGATCTTTTTTGTTGTGTTCAGATGCAATTCGGACTCATTTCGGATCCGAAACTCTGTTATGGCGATTTTGCACTATCTTCGCCGCCGCGACCCAACTTTGACGCGCTGGGAGAAGTGATTGCGATGCCCATATCCATGCACGAAGTGATGTGGACATAGAGCAACTTCACTAGTACAAGTCCGTGTGGTCCGTTCTCTGATAACTGTCCAAATCCGGGTTCTGGAAAAAGATGCACGAGCGTGATAAATGGCGAAAATTTCCAATCGTGGCCCAAACGGTGCTGAAGAGGCATGAAAATCGAATTATGCATGGACAAATGTGTGCCAAGCAACTCGGATCTTTCTTGTTGTGTTCAGATACGATTCGGACTCATTTCAGATCTGAAACTCTGTTATGGCAATTTTGCACTATCTTGGCCCCGGGACCCAACTTTGACGCGCAGGGAGAAGTGATTGCGATGTCCAAATCCATGCACGGAGTGATGTGGACATAGAGCAACTTTCCTAGCACAAGTCCGTGTGGTCCGTTCTCTGATGGGGTCCCGGATCCTCAACTTCTAACTGTCCGAATCCTGGTTCTCGAAAAAGATGCATGAGCGTGCCAAATGGCAAAAATTTCCAACCATGGCCCAAACAGCGCCGAAGAGGCATGAAATCAGAATCATGCATGAACAAATGTGTGGAAAGCAACCCGGATCTTTCTTGTTGTGTATAGATGCGATTCAGATTTATTTCAAACCCAAAACTCTGTTATGTCAATTTTTCACTATCTTCGCTGGGACCCAACTTTGACGCACTGGGAGAAGTAATTGCGATGCCCAAATCCATGCACGGAGTGATGTGGACATAGAGCAACTTCCCTAGCACAAGTCCGTGTGGTCCATTCTCTGATGGGGTCCCAGATCCTCAACTTCTAACTATCCGAATTCAGGTTCTCAAAAAAGATGCACGAGCGTGGTAAATGGCAGAAATTTCCAACCGTGGCCCAAACGGCGCCGAAGAGGCATGAAAATTGAATCATGCATGGACAAATGTGTGGCAAGCAACCCGGATCTGTCTTGTTGTGTTCAGATGCGATTCGGACTCATTTTGGATCCGAAACTCTGTTATGGGGATTTTGCACTATCTTCGCCGGGACCCAACTTTGACGCGCTGGGAGAAGTGATTGCGATGCCCAAATCCAAATCATACATGGACAAATTTGTGGCAAGCAACCCGGATCTTTTTTGTTGTGTTCAGATGCGCTTTGGACTCATTTCGGATCGGAAACTCTGTTATGGCGATTTTGCACTATCTTGGCCGACGGGACCCAACGTTGACGCGCAGGGAGAAGTGATTGCGATGCCCAAATCCATGCACGGAGTTATGTGGACATAGAGCAACTTCCCTAGCACAAGTCCGTGTGGTCCGTTCTTTGATGGGGTCCCGGATCCTCAACTTCTAGCTGTCCGAATCCTGGTTCTTGAAAAAGATGCACGAGCATGCCAAATGGCGGAAATTTCCAAACGTGGCCCAAACGGCACCGAAGAGGCATGAAATTCGAATCATGCATGGACAAATGTGTGAAAAGCAACCCGGATCTTTCTTGTTGTGTTTAGATGCGATTCGGATTTATTTCGGACTCGGAGCTCTGTTATGGCGATTTTGCACTATCTTCGTCGGGACCCAAGTTTGACGCGCTGGGAGAAGTGATTGAAATGCCCAAATCCATGCACGGAGTGATGTAGACATAGATCAACTTCCCTAGCACAAGTCCATGTGGTCCATTCTCTAATGGGATCCCAGATCCTCAACTTGTAACTATCCAAATCCGAGCTCTCGAAAAAGATGCACGAGCATGGTAAATGGCAAAATTTTTCAACCGTGGCCCAAACAGCGCCGAAGAGGCGAATCATGCATGGACAAATGTGTGGCAAGCAACCCGGATCTTTCTTATTGTGTTCAGATGCGATTCGAACTCATTTCGGATCCGAAACTCTGTTTTGGCGATTTTGCACTATCTTGGCCGGGACCCAACTTTGATGCGCAAGGAGAAGTGATTGCGATGCCCAAATCCATGCACGGAGTGATGTGGCCATAGAGAAACTTCCCTAGCACAAGCCGTGTGGTCCGTTCTCTGATGGGGTCGCGGATCCTCAACTTCTAATTGTCCAAACCCTGGTTCTCGAAAAAGATGCACGAGCGTGCCAAATGGCGAAAATTTTCAACCGTGGCCCAAACGGCGCCGAAGAGGCATGAAATTAGAATCATCATGGACAAATGTGTGGAAAGCAACCCAGATCTTTCTTGTTGTGTTTAGATGCGATTCGGATTTATTTCGGACCCGAAACTCTGTTATGGCGATTTTGCACTATCTTCGTTGGGACCCAACTTTGACGCGCTGGGAGAAGTGATTGCGATGCCCAAATCCATGCACGGAGTGATGTGGACCTAGAGCAACTTCCCTAGCACAAGTCCATGTGGTCCGTTCTCAGATGGGGTCCCAGATCCTCAATTTCTAACTATCCGAATCCGGGTTCTTAAAAAAGATGCACGAGCGTGGTAAATGGCGGAAATGTCCAACCGTGGCCCAAACGGCGCCGAAGAGGCATGAGATTCGAATCATGCATGTGTGGCCACAACTTGGATCTTTCTTGTTGTGTTCAAATGCAATTTGGACTCATTTCGGATCCGAAACTCTGTTATGGTGATTTTGCACTATCTTCGCCGCCGTGACCCAACTTTGACGCGCTGGGAGAAGTGGTTGCGCTGCCCAAATCCATGCACGGAGTGATGTGGACATAGAGCAACTTCACTAGTACAAGTCCTTGTGGTCCGTTCTCTGATGGGGTCCTCGATCCTCAACTTCTAACTGTCCAAATCCGGGTTCTCGAAAAAGATGCACGAGCGTGATAAATGGTGGAAATTCCAACCGTGGCCCAAACGGTACCGAAGAGGCATGAAAATCGAATCATGCATGGACAATTGTGTGGCAAGCAACCTGGATCTTTCTTGTTGTGTTCAGATGCCATTCCGACTCATTTCGGATCCAAAACTCTGTTATGGCGATTTTGCACTCTCTTGATCGGGACCCAATTTTGACGCGCAGGGAGAAGTGATTGCGATGCCCAAATCCATGCACGGAGTGATGTGGACATAGAGCAACTTCCCTAGCAAACGTTTGTGTGGTCCGTTCTCTGATGGGGTCCCGGATCCTCAACTTCTAACTGTCCCAATCCTGGTTCTCGAAAAAGATGCACGAGCGTGCCAAATGGCAGAAATTTCCAACCGTGGCCCAAACAGCGCCGAAATGGCATGAAATGTGAATCATGCATGGACAAATGTGTGGAAAGCAACCCGGATCTTTCTTGTTGTGTTTAGATGCGATTCGGATTTATTTCGGACCCGAAACTCTGTTATGGTGATTTTGCACTATCTTCGCCGGGACCCAACTTTGATGGGTGCTGGGAGAAGTGATTCCGATGCCCAAATCCATGCATGGAGTGATGTGGACATAGAGAAACTTCCCTAGCACAAGTCCGTGTGGTCTGTTCTCTGATGGGGTCCCAGATCCTCAACTTCTAACTATCCGAATCCGGGTTCTCGAAAAAGATGCACGAGCGTGGTAAATGGCAGAATTTTCCAACCGTGGCCCAAACGGTGCCGAAGAGGTATGAAAATCGAATCATGCATGGAAAAATGTGTGGCAAGAAACCCGGATCTTTCTTGTTGTGTTCCGATGCGATTCGGACTCATTTCGGATCTAAAACTCTGTTATGGCGATTTTGCACTATCTTGGCTGGGACCCAACTTTGACGCGCAGGGAGAAGTGATTGCAATGCCCAAATCCATGCACCAAGTGATGTGGACATAGAGCAGCTTCCCTAGCACAAGTTCGTGTGGTCCGTTCTCTGATGGGGTCTCAGATCCTCAACTTCTAACTGTCTGAATCCTGGTTCTCGAAAAAGATACACGATCGTGTCAAATTGCGAAAATTTTCAACGGTGGCCCAAACGGCACCGAAGAGGCATGAAGTTAGAATCATGCATGGACAAATGTGTGAATAGCAACCCGGATCTTTCTTGTTGTGTTTAGATGCGATTCGGATTTATTTCGGACCCGAAACTCTGTTATGGCGCTTTTTCACTATCTTCCCTAGAACCCAACTTTGACGCGCTGGGAGAAGTAATTGCGATGCCCAAATCCATGCACGGAGTGATGTGGACATAGAGCACCTTCCCTAGCACAAGTCCGTGTTGTCCATTCTTTATGGGGTCCCAGATCCTCAACTTCTAACTATCCGAATCCGGGTTCTGAAAAAAGATGCACGAGCGTGGTAAATGGCAAAAATTTCCAACCGTGGCCCAAACGACGCCGAAGAGGCATGAAAATTGAATCATGCATGGACAAATGTGTGGCAAGAAACCCAGATCTTTCTTGGTGTGTTTAGATGCAATTCGGACTCATTTCGGATCCGAAACTCTGTTATGGGGATTTTGCACTATCTTCGCCGGGACCCAACTTTGACGCGCTGGGAGAAGTGATTGCGATGCCCAAATCCAAATCATGCATGGACAAATGTGTGGCAAGAAACCTGGATCTTTCTTGTTGTGTTCAGATACAATTCGGACTCATTTTGGATTCGAAACTCTATTATGGCGATTTTGCATTATCTTGGCGCCGAGACCCAAATTTGACGCGCAGGGAGAAGTGATTGCGATGCCCAAATCCATGCACGGAGTGATGTGGACATAGAGCAACTTCCCTAGCACAAGTCCGTGTGGTCCGTTCTCTGATGGGGTCCCGGATCCTCAACTTCTACCTGTCCGAATCCTGGTTCTTGAAAAAGATGCACGAGCGTGCGAAATGGCAAAAATTTCCAAACGTGGCCCATACGGCGCCGAAGAGGCATGAAATTCGAATCATGCATGGACAAATGTGTGGACAGCAACCCGGATCTTTCTTGTTGTGTTTAGATGCGATTCGGATTTATTTCGGACTCGGAGCTCTGTTATGGCGATTTTGCACTATCTTCGTCAGGACCCAACAGTGACGCGCTCGGAGAAGTGATTGCGATGCCCAAATCCATGGATGGAGTGATGTAGACATAGATCAACTTCCCTAGCAGAAGTCCGTGTGGTCCGTTCTCCGATGGGATTCCAGATCCTCAACTTCTAATTATCTGAATTCGGGTTCTCGAAAAAGATGCACGAGCGTGGTAAATGACAGAATTTTTCAACCGTGGCCCAAACAGCACCGAAGAGGCATGAAAATCGAATCATGCATCGAAAAATGTGTGGCAAGAAACCCGGATCTTTCTTATTGTGTTCAGATGCGTTTCGAACTTATTTCGGATCCGAAACTCTCTAATGGCGATTTTGCACTATCTTGGCCGGGACCCAACTTTGACGCGCAAGGAGAAGTGATTGCGATGCCCAAATCCATGCACGGAGTGATGTGGACATAGAGAAACTTTCCTAGCACAAGTCCGTGTGCTCCGTTCTCTGAGGGGGTCCCGGATCCTCAACTTCTAACTGTTTGAATCCTGGTTCTCGAAAAAGATGCACGAGCGTGCCAAATGGTGAATGTGAGGTCCCCCTGTTCCCACCGAGCAACGGATTCGGGTACTAGCAGCGGAAGTAGCACTTCTCGCGCGGGACAGGGGTCCCACGTTCGTGGCCTCGTCCACGGATATCCGGACAAGAGACTAATCCGTCGGTTTTTCCAAAACCGAACCCGGAAAAAACTTCCCTTACCGGAAAGCACGGGCGATTCCACCAGGATAATTTTTTTTTTCTCTAACGAAGACAAGATCATTTCTGATCAAGCTGATCCAATTGTATCTTCAAGATACTAGATCAGATCAAGGAAGAATCTTGCACTTGGATCATTGGGATCAACGCTTTTTTCCCCATTCAAGAGGCACAGCCGTTGATTCCTATCCATAGAACAATTACTGTCCGGGATTTACTTTATCTATCGTATTAACAAAAGTTGAGTCTCGATTTACGGATCCATCAGTCCAGCCTAACCCCATCCGATCCCATGGGTTAGCCAACCGCCCAACCACTGTAGTGATGGGATCCAATTTGGAATTTGGTTAGGTTTTGTCCCGGGTACCAAGGAAAAGAGTTCCAAGGCCCCCTAGCCGGAAGTTCATGCAAACATAAAATTAGGCACACCACTTACACACCCAATATGAAATTACCTTATTCTTAGCATCAGCTAACTTTAAAACAATCCTTTAATGAAACTATAGTACCACTGATCACAGTCTTCCAAATTATCCGGTTGATTCTCAAATTTCCCATCATTCCTTCATCATCAGAGTATCTATGGCATCATTGGCAACTAGAACGCTCACCACCTGTCCACTCAGAGGCCGTTTCCATAGTTCCTAGCCCATAATACTCGGCAATATAATCATTTATCAAGATGGACTCTCGTTGAAGATCAGCAAGATCAACCAACAGATCCATATAAAAGAGCCATGGACTCATCCGTTGAGGACCAGCAAGGTCAGTCAACCAGATCCATGCCCGGTTTCACAAAACAACTCTTACTCCTTGTTCCAATATCTTCCTCGACGCACGCGTGGGTATCCTAGGCGACCCAGAGCCCGAGCACCGTATGGTCAGCACCCTCTAGGATCCTTCGCAGGTGACCTAGCGCTTCACTCATAGGCCGCTTCCTTGGTCCCTCATCCACCGTACCGGAAGCTCACCATTTTAATCGAACCGAGGCTGGTCAAGACCTCGGTCGACCTTGCTACGCGAGACGTCCTCCATTGACTCTTCGTCAGCAGTTGCAACTTTATCAGTTAGGTCTCCACGACCTTAATCACAAGACGGTCAAAATGCTTCCCCAGCATTCTTGACATAAAACAGCCATTTACAAACAGCATTTACAAACAGTTTACAAATACAGTTTCTATATTAACTCTCATTTTTCCACATTGTTCCTCATTAATCCACATTACTTATTCCACATTCCATTTATATGTGTACTCATCCAATCACCTCATTTTCCATCTCATCACTTCAAATTCCTTCACATCACATATCATATATTCACATCCATATCCACATCCATACATCCACATCCATATCCACATTCACATCCATACATCCACATCTACATGCTTATCTCCATTTTCACATCTTCATTTATACATCCACATCCCATATCCACATTCATACATACACATCCATATCCACATCCATACATCCACATCCACATCCACATTCACATTCATACATCCACATCTACATGCTTACCTCCATTTTCACATCCTCATTTATACATCCACATCCCATATCCACATTCATACATACACATCCATTCATCCACATCTACATCCACATACATACATACATCCACATCCACATTCACATTCACATACATCCACATCCACATTCCCATACATCCACATCTATACATCCACATTCCACATTCACATCTATACATCCACATCTACATTCACATTCACATACATCCACATCCCCATTCCCATTCACATCTATACATCCACATCTACATCCACATACATACATACATCCACATCCACATCCACATTCACATTCACATACATCCACATCCACATTCCCATACATCCACATCTATACATCCACATTCCACATTCACATCTATACATCCACATCTACATTCACATTCACATACATCCACATCTACATTCACATTCACATACATCCACATCCACATTCCACATTCACATCTATACATCCACATTCCACATTCACATCTATACATCCACATCTACATTCGCATTCACATACATCCACATCTACATTCACATTCACATACATCCACATCCACATTCCACATTCACATCTATACATCCACATCTACATCCACATTCACATACATCCACATCCACATTCCCATTCACATCTATACATCCACATCCATTCACATCTATACATCCACATCTACATCCACATTCACATCTATGCATATATATCTTCATGCATATATATCTTCATGCATATATCCATTTTCACGTTCATACATCCACACTCCCATCTCCACATCCACACATCCACATACATACATCCATTTCCACATTCCCATTTATATAACCCCATATACCTTCACATCTAATCTTTTACATCACATCCATTCTTGCCCTATCACAACCCATATACATCTTATCCTATCACATACACTTCTTACCTCATCCCCCCATACACATCTTAATTCATCTTATCACCTCCTAACTTATTTCATAAGCATCTTATCACCTCTTATCACACCTCTTATCACATCTCTTATCACCTCCTAACTTATTTCATAAGCATCTTATCACACCTCTTATCACATCCTATCATATCTCTTATCTATTTATAGAATACAAGAGAATTCTTACATTTGATATAAGATTTCTTTACACATTTATTTATGAATAAATTCTATTTAAGGAGATTAATACTTTCAAGTAAAAATCAATCTTTTATGCATCTTCCTATGCATAATAAATTCTATTTAAGGAGATTAATACTTTCAAGTAAAAATCAATCTTTTATGCATCTTCCTATGCATAAATTCATTTTTAATGAAAATGACACTTTTGAATTAAATTTTAATCTTTTATGCATTTTTCTATACATAAATTCAATTTAGATGAGAATGACACTTTTGAATTAAAAAAATCAATCTTTTATGCATCTTCTTATGCATAAATTCAATTTGGTAGGAATTACACTTTTAGAATAAAAAAATTTCTCTTATGCATCTAAGTTAAGCATAAAATCCATTTATGAGGAAAATCACACTTTTAGTATAAAAAGAATATCTTTTATGCATACCTATATGCATGAAATTCAATTATGATAAAAGTCGCACTTTTATAATAAAATAATCAACTTTTATGCATACCTCTATGCATGAAATCCAATATGATAAAAGTAACACTTTTGATATAAAAATTTTTCCATTATGCATACTTCTATGCATGAAATAAAAATGGTAAAAATAACACTTTTGATATAAAAATTTATCCATTATGCATACTTCTATGCATGAAATAAAAATGGTAAAAATAACACTTTTGATATAAAAATTTATCCATTATGCCTAATATTAAAATTCAATTTCTCCATGATTGTAATGAAATTCTTTCAATTAATCTAGGATGATAATTCCTAGAATATGGTAGGAAGTCCTCTTTTTATGCTTTGAATGAGATTATTTTATGCATAATTTTTATAAAAATTTTACCATAGCTCCGCTGCTATGACTGATAAATCTCAATTTTTCTAAGGGATAATGCTTATCATTAAGGAACTAATTAAATTGATCTCTAATTGGATTATTAATCCATAATGGATTGAATCAACAATATACATAAACTAAAAGCATAGAAAAAAGCCATTAATTTGGCCTCAAGCATAGCTTAATCTTGGGTTAAGGAAAAGCTTTATGAAAAGCTTGATTTGGATTGAGAACGGGTCATGAGTATGACCATTTCTTGAGTGAGAGAGAGAATTTACATAAGAATCATTAGAATTTAAACATAAATGAAAATTAACTTCAATAGCATTTATTAAATTATGTAACTCTTCACTACTATTCAAACTTCAATAGCATTTAAAAAAAAAACCATACCAATTAAACTTCTCAAGCTTGAGAGGGGTTGAGAAGAGAGAAATATTGAGAAATTATAGAAAGATCAATATTCACTAATTACCTTACAACTTGCTTGATTCTTTGTTCACGGTAGAGGCCCCCAACCAATCAATTGGTTAAGTATGTTGATGGAGCCACTAATGGGGATTGAAGAAAGAGGGAAGCTCCAAAAACTAGTGAATTATTAAATGAATTCACAGTTCTTGGCTTAGGTGGAGTAGAGTAACGATGCATAAACACTATATATTTTTCAACAAGGGGGAGGCTTCTATTTATAGGAAAAATTGAGCTCCTAACCAAACAAACTGATTCTAGAATTTTCTAAATCAGTTTGGTCAATATTTGACCATTTTTAGGTCAGTTAAGCTAACTTTTTGGAACTAGACTTAAATGAGGAGAGAGGAGAGATGAAATATCTCAATTTTTATGAGTTTAAAACTCATTCAAGCATGTGAAATATGCACCTCCTTTAAAGAACTCCCCTTCCTTACATATGTCATATTTTTAATATTGCTCATAGTTTTTTACTAATAAACCTTGTACATTTTCAACTCTTCATCTTATGTGAAATATGCACCTCCTTTAAAGAACTCCTCTTCCTTACATATGTCATACTTTTAATATTGCTCATAATTTTTTACTAATAAACCTTGTACATTTTCAACTCTTCATCTTATGTGAAATATGCACCTCCTTTAAAGAACTCCTCTTCCTTACATATGTCATACTTTTAATATTGCTCATAATTTTTTACTAATAAACCTTGTACATTTTCAACTCTTCATCTTATGTGAGCATTTACTCATTTTTGGGTATCTTCTTTTTCAAATTGGATTTATCTCCTCCCTACACATGGATTGATGCTATTGGCCCATAGGAACCTTAATTGGACCATAATCCAAAAATTTCTGAAAATCTAGACCCTTAGACTAAGGTCCTTTATACACATTTCTAATTAATTCCAATTGCACATTGGAAAGTTCTTTTTTGAATTTCTGTTTCAGGGGAACTTATTTTAATAAGATGAGATAATTTTCTATCTAAAAATATTAAAAATCTGAATATTCTCTCTCTAGAATATTTTCTCTCTCTAGGTTAAAACAGTTAGAAACAAGTCTTTTATATTTCTAAAGAGGGATTGATTATAGAAGAAGATACTAGACATCAAAAAGGGGTTTGGGGGAGGAATCTTACATTCTGCCCCACTTAAAAAACGCGAGATATCCTCATCTCGCAAACTGGGATAATTTCGCAAGATGCACGAATTATGAGACTTAGAGAAAAATTTAAATCAGGATTAACCACCAAGAAAAAGTCTCAAAGAGAGCAAGATTCAAGATAAGAACAAGATTTAAACTTTATTCATTCTCGGAACTTATACAGTAAAGATAGAAGAACTCTTTACACTTCCATAAGCCCGTCCATCATATGATCACAAAAGCAGCACTCACAAGCTGCACAAGTATAGGGTAACTCATCTATGGGAATGATTCTGCTGGTTATTGCCGCACCTATCTCAGTGGTATGAGGTGATCTAACAAAAGGACCTCTGAGAGGCAAGCCAAAAACGGGGTAAAGGCATATCTTCTCATGAGGAAGAAAACACGCCAATAAGAAGACCCGCTCAGAAAACCCAGGATGCCTTGATCTCATGACGCAGTAGTATCGGGGACCCAAACCCAAGGCTTCAATAACCATGGCCAAGCAGACATTGTTGCGAAAGTGCTGCTGACCCCAGGGTGTTACCCTAGTTATGTCTTGATAGGTCCGCCATTTGGTCTGCGCTACAGAAGTTCCCAAGTGAGGGAAAAGTGAGCGCTCATACTGTTCTATAAAATCCTTCTTCACAGACTCACTTGCGTCTTGAAGGTGAGGAATCATTATGGATAAAACTAATTCTTGTTGCCAAGCCATGAAGGAGATTAGGAAGAAAGGAGATCGATGGGAGTAAGATTACTGTGAGCGACAAGTAAAAGTTACGACTTATATAAAGGAAGGAGCTAGCGTAACTTAGAAGCCAACGGTAGCTTGCCACTGAAGTTTTACCGTCTTTCCATGATTTGGGTTTGGCACAATTTTCTATAGAAGGCATTAAGAACTTTGAGATGAGGAGATAAAAGAAGTTCGTAAGTTAAATCACCTACTTTCTTTGGTCCACAATATCTGGGAGATAACTTCTTATACTTCCCAAGAGATAAAGAACTTCTTTTGGGTCGTACTCGAGACCAAAACCTTGATATCCAAAACATCGATTCTCACTTCTGAACTCGTTGTTCTGAATCCTTAAAACAGGTGGGACTCTTGAGAAGTATTCAGGAAAAAGGTTCTTCCTTTTTTAAACAGAATCTTTCTTTTATTTTAGAGAGGGAATAATTATAAGATCAAAAAGGGAGATTCTTACTCCTGTATACCTCGAAGGCTGGGGGAGAATCTTACATTCTACCCCACTTAAAAAGTGCGAGATGTCCTCATCTCAACTCTTTTTCTTAAGATCCAATTTTATTCTGGGGTTCCTTATATTCTGGTCAACCCAACAGAATACTGGGATAAATATCCCTTAGAACTCATCATTAAATAACAATTCATTCAGATCATATCATTCATATCTTTAACATGATAAAGGTCCATTAGACCGAAAAATTTCCTTCTGAGCATTCCTCCACGGGAATTTCAGTCAAGTAAGTTCTCAATTTGTCATCCCTTAACTTGATCTAACGGTCAAGTGTTAACAGTAGCAATTTGACAGCACAATCCACTAATCTCATAGTGATTTGCTGAATCATTTTCATCATTTATCATTACAGGGACTCGTCCCAATCATCCACCTTGTGGTTTCGCTCAGCTTATTACATTTCAATCCATTTTCAGGGATCATCATTTTTCAATCAGAATCCAAATCAATTCATCGGTTTCCAAACAGAACTAAAAATCATATCAACCACATTCGAAATCATTATCTGGATAGCATTAACGCTTATAATTTCAAGTCTTAGATTTACTCGTATATACTGTCAGTAAAGAGCTGCAGTTATACTCTCGGTATATACGGTAGTCACGGCCCTTGGAATTATAAGGTAAATACCATCATGTCTAGGCCTCAAGCAAGTCAGGGATTCTATATAATTGCGGTACTTCCATCTGAAGACCCAATTACCAATTTACGAATTTCAGTTTGAGTATCAAATTGTATGAATTATATCACACAATTACAACCTTTTTTGTGCTTCTTGATAAATTTTTGACATATTTGGTTTCTCAGTTGATCTTTATTAGCCAAATGCTCTGATACCAACTGTGAGGTCCCCCTGTTCCCACCGAGCAACGGATTCGGGTACTAGCAGCGGAAGTAGCACTTCTCGCGCGGGACAGGGGTCCCACGTTCGTGGCCTCGTCCACGGATATCCGGACAAGAGACTAATCCGTCGGTTTTTCCAAAACCGAACCCGGAAAAAACTTCCCTTACCGGAAAGCACGGGCGATTCCACCAGGATAATTTTTTTTTTCTAACGAAGACAAGATCATTTCTGATCAAGCTGATCCAATTGTATCTTCAAGATACTAGATCAGATCAAGGAAGAAACTTGCACTTGGATCATTGGGATCAACGCTTTTTTCCCCATTCAAGAGGCACAGCCGTTGATTCCTATCCATAGAACAATTACTGTCCGGGATTTACTTTATCTATCGTATTAACAAAAGTTGAGTCTCGATTTACGGATCCATCAGTCCAGCCTAACCCCATCCGATCCCATGGGTTAGCCAACCGCCCAACCACTGTAGTGATGGGATCCAATTTGGAATTTGGTTAGGTTTTGTCCCGGGTACCAAGGAACAGAGTTCCAAGGCCCCCTAGCCGGAAGTTCATGCAAACATAAAATTAGGCACACCACTTACACACCCAATATGAAATTACCTTATTCTTAGCATCAGCTAACTTTAAAACAATCCTTTAATGAAACTATAGTACCACTGATCACAGTCTTCCAAATTATCCGGTTGATTCTCAAATTTCCCATCATTCCTTCATCATCAGAGTATCTATGGCATCATTGGCAACTAGAACGCTCACCACCTGTCCACTCAGAGGCCGTTTCCATAGTTCCTAGCCCATAATACTCGGCAATATAATCATTTATCAAGATGGACTCTCGTTGAAGATCAGCAAGATCAACCAACAGATCCATATAAAAGAGCCATGGACTCATCCGTTGAGGACCAGCAAGGTCAGTCAACCAGATCCATGCCCGGTTTCACAAAACAACTCTTACTCCTTGTTCCAATATCTTCCTCGACGCACGCGTGGGTATCCTAGGCGACCCAGAGCCCGAGCACCGTATGGTCAGCACCCTCTAGGATCCTTCGCAGGTGACCTAGCGCTTCACTCATAGGCCGCTTCCTTGGTCCCTCATCCACCGTACCGGAAGCTCACCATTTTAATCGAACCGAGGCTGGTCAAGACCTCGGTCGACCTTGCTACGCGAGACGTCCTCCATTGACTCTCCGTCAGCAGTTGCAACTTTATCAGTTAGGTCTCCACGACCTTAATCACAAGACGGTCAAAATGCTTCCCCAGCATTCTTGACATAAAACAGCCATTTACAAACAGCATTTACAAACAGTTTACAAATACAGTTTCTATATTAACTCTCATTTTTCCACATTGTTCCTCATTAATCCACATTACTTATTCCACATTCCATTTATATGTGTACTCATCCAATCACCTCATTTTCCATCTCATCACTTCAAATTCCTTCACATCACATATCATATATTCACATCCATATCCACATCCATACATCCACATCCATATCCACATTCACATCCATACATCCACATCTACATGCTTATCTCCATTTTCACATCTTCATTTATACATCCACATCCCATATCCACATTCATACATACACATCCATATCCACATCCATACATCCACATCCACATCCACATTCACATTCATACATCCACATCTACATGCTTACCTCCATTTTCACATCCTCATTTATACATCCACATCCCATATCCACATTCATACATACACATCCATTCATCCACATCTACATCCACATACATACATACATCCACATCCACATTCACATTCACATACATCCACATCCACATTCCCATACATCCACATCTATACATCCACATTCCACATTCACATCTATACATCCACATCTACATTCACATTCACATACATCCACATCCCCATTCCCATTCACATCTATACATCCACATCTACATCCACATACATACATACATCCACATCCACATCCACATTCACATTCACATACATCCACATCCACATTCCCATACATCCACATCTATACATCCACATTCCACATTCACATCTATACATCCACATCTACATTCACATTCACATACATCCACATCTACATTCACATTCACATACATCCACATCCACATTCCACATTCACATCTATACATCCACATTCCACATTCACATCTATACATCCACATCTACATTCGCATTCACATACATCCACATCTACATTCACATTCACATACATCCACATCCACATTCCACATTCACATCTATACATCCACATCTACATCCACATTCACATACATCCACATCCACATTCCCATTCACATCTATACATCCACATCCATTCACATCTATACATCCACATCTACATCCACATTCACATCTATGCATATATATCTTCATGCATATATCCATTTTCACGTTCATACATCCACACTCCCATCTCCACATCCACACATCCACATACATACATCCATTTCCACATTCCCATTTATATAACCCCATATACCTTCACATCTAATCTTTTACATCACATCCATTCTCGCCCTATCACAACCCATATACATCTTATCCTATCACATACACTTCTTACCTCATCCCCCCATACACATCTTAATTCATCTTATCACCTCCTAACTTATTTCATAAGCATCTTATCACCTCTTATCACACCTCTTATCACATCTCTTATCACCTCCTAACTTATTTCATAAGCATCTTATCACACCTCTTATCACATCCTATCATATCTCTTATCTATTTATAGAATACAAGAGAATTCTTACATTTGATATAAGATTTCTTTACACATTTATTTATGAATAAATTCTATTTAAGGAGATTAATACTTTCAAGTAAAAATCAATCTTTTATGCATCTTCCTATGCATAATAAATTCTATTTAAGGAGATTAATACTTTCAAGTAAAAATCAATCTTTTATGCATCTTCCTATGCATAAATTCATTTTTAATGAAAATGACACTTTTGAATTAAATTTTAATCTTTTATGCATTTTTCTATACATAAATTCAATTTAGATGAGAATGACACTTTTGAATTAAAAAATCAATCTTTTATGCATCTTCTTATGCATAAATTCAATTTGGTAGGAATTACACTTTTAGAATAAAAAAATTTCTCTTATGCATGTAAGTTAAGCATAAAATCCATTTATGAGGAAAATCACACTTTTAGTATAAAAAGAATATCTTTTATGCATACCTATATGCATGAAATTCAATTATGATAAAAGTCACACTTTTATAATAAAATAATCAACTTTTATGCATACCTCTATGCATGAAATCCAATATGATAAAAGTAACACTTTTGATATAAAAATTTTTCCATTATGCATACTTCTATGCATGGAATAAAAATGGTAAAAATAACACTTTTGATATAAAAATTTATCCATTATGCATACTTCTATGCATGAAATAAAAATGGTAAAAATAACACTTTTGATATAAAAATTTATCCATTATGCCTAATATTAAAATTCAATTTCTCCATGATTGTAATGAAATTCTTTCAATTAATCTAGGATGATAATTCCTAGAATATGGTAGGAAGTCCTCTTTTTATGCTTTGAATGAGATTATTTTATGCATAATTTTTATAAAAATTTTACCATAGCTCCGCTGCTATGACTGATAAATCTCAATTTTTCTAAGGGATAATGCTTATCATTAAGGAACTAATTAAATTGATCTCTAATTGGATTATTAATCCATAATGGATTGAATCAACAATATACATAAACTAAAAGCATAGAAAAAAGCCATTAATTTGGCCTCAAGCATAGCTTAATCTTGGGTTAAGGAAAAGCTTTATGAAAAGCTTGATTTGGATTGAGAACGGGTCATGAGTATGACCATTTCTTGAGTGAGAGAGAGAATTTACATAAGAATCATTAGAATTTAAACATAAATGAAAATTAACTTCAATAGCATTTATTAAATTATGTAACTCTTCACTACTATTCAAACTTCAATAGCATTTAAAAAAAAAACCATACCAATTAAACTTCTCAAGCTTGAGAGGGGTTGAGAAGAGAGAAATATTGAGAAATTATAGAAAGATCAATATTCACTAATTACCTTACAACTTGCTTGATTCTTTGTTCACGGTAGAGGCCCCCAACCAATCAATTGGTTAAGTATGTTGATGGAGCCACTAATGGGGATTGAAGAAAGAGGGAAGCTCCAAAAACTAGTGAATTATTAAATGAATTCACAGTTCTTGGCTTAGGTGGAGTAGAGTAACGATGCATAAACACTATATATTTTTCAACAAGGGGGAGGCTTCTATTTATAGGAAAAATTGAGCTCCTAACCAAACAAACTGATTCTAGAATTTTCTAAATCAGTTTGGTCAATATTTGACCATTTTTAGGTCAGTTAAGCTAACTTTTTGGAACTAGACTTAAATGAGGAGAGAGGAGAGATGAAATATCTCAATTTTTATGAGTTTAAAACTCATTCAAGCATGTGAAATATGCACCTCCTTTAAAGAACTCCCCTTCCTTACATATGTCATATTTTTAATATTGCTCATAGTTTTTTACTAATAAACCTTGTACATTTTCAACTCTTCATCTTATGTGAAATATGCACCTCCTTTAAAGAACTCCTCTTCCTTACATATGTCATACTTTTAATATTGCTCATAATTTTTTACTAATAAACCTTGTACATTTTCAACTCTTCATCTTATGTGAAATATGCACCTCCTTTAAAGAACTCCTCTTCCTTACATATGTCATACTTTTAATATTGCTCATAATTTTTTACTAATAAACCTTGTACATTTTCAACTCTTCATCTTATGTGAGCATTTACTCATTTTTGGGTATCTTCTTTTTCAAATTGGATTTATCTCCTCCCTACACATGGATTGATGCTATTGGCCCATAGGAACCTTAATTGGACCATAATCCAAAAATTTCTGAAAATCTAGACCCTTAGACTAAGGTCCTTTATACACATTTCTAATTAATTCCAATTGCACATTGGAAAGTTCTTTTTTGAATTTCTGTTTCAGGGGAACTTATTTTAATAAGATGAGATAATTTTCTATCTAAAAATATTAAAAATCTGAATATTCTCTCTCTAGAATATTTTCTCTCTCTAGGTTAAAACAGTTAGAAACAAGTCTTTTATATTTCTAAAGAGGGATTGATTATAGAAGAAGATACTAGACATCAAAAAGGGGTTTGGGGGAGGAATCTTACAGTGAAAATTTTCAACCGTGGCCCAAACGGCGCCGAAGAGGCATGAAATTAGAATCATGCATGGACAAATGTGTGGAAAGTAACCCGGATCTTTTTTGTTGTGTTTAGATGCGATTCGAATTTATTTCGGACCCGCAACTCTGTTATGGCAATTTTGCACTATCTTCGCTGGGACCTAACTTTGACGAACTCGGAGAAGTGATTGCGATGCCCAAATCCATGCACCGAGTGATGTGGAACTAGAGCAACTTCCCTAGCATAAGTCCGTGTGGTCCGTTCTCTGATGGGGTCCCAGATCCTCAACTTCTAACTATCCGAATCCGGGTTCTCAAAAAGAGATGCACGAGCGTGGTAAATGGCGAAATGTCCAACCGTGTCCCAAACGGCACCGAAGAGGCATGAAAATTGAATCATGCAAGGACAAATGTGTGGCCACAACCCGGATCTTTCTTGTTGTGTTCAGATGCAATTTGGACACATTTTGGATCCGAAACTCTGTTATGGAGATTTTGCACTATCTTCGCCGCCGGGACCCAACTTTGACGCGCTGGGAGAAGTGATTGCGATGCCCAAATCCATGCACGGAGTGATGTGGACATAGAGCAACTTCACTAGTACAAGTCCGTGTGGTCCGTTCCTCTGATGGGGTCCTGGATCCTCAACTTCTAACTGTCTAAATCCGGGTTCTCAAAGAAGATGCACGAGCGTGATAAATGGTGGAAATTTCCAACCGTGGCCCAAACAGTGCCGAAGAGGCATGAAAATCGAATCATGCATGGACAAATGTGTGGTAAGCAACCTGGATCTTTCTTGTTGTGTTCAGATGCAAGTCGGACTCATTTCGGATCCGAAACTCTGTTAGGGCGATTTTGCACTATCTTTGCCCCGGGACCCAACTTTGACGCGCAGGGAGAAGTGATTGCGATGCCCAAATCCGTGCACGGAGTGATGTGGACATAGAGCAACTTCCCTAGCACAAGTTCGTGTGGTCCGTTCTCTGATGGGGTCTCGGATCCTCAACTTCTAACAGTCCGAATCCTGGATCTCGAAAAAGATGCACGAGCGTGCCAAATGGCGGAAATTTCCAACCGTGGCCCAAACGGCGCCGAAGAGGCATGAAATTCGAATCATGCATGGACAAATGTGTGGAAAGAAACCCGGATCTCTTTATTGTTGCGTTTAGATGCGATTCGGATTTATTTCGGACCCGGAGCTCTGTTATGGCAATTTTGCACTATCTTCGTCGGGACCCAACTTTGACGCGCTGGGAGAGGTGATTGCGATGCCTAAATCCATGCACGTAGTGATGTAGACATAGAGCAACTTCCCTAGCACAAATCCGTGTGGTCACTTTGACACACTCGGAGAAGTGATTGCGATGCCCAAATCCATGCACGGAGTGATGTGGAACTAGAGCAACTTTTCTAGCACAAGTCTGTGTGGTCCGTTCTCTGATGGGGTCCCAGATCCTTAACTTCTAACTATCCGAATCCGGGTTCTCAAAAAGAGATGCACGAGCGTGGTAAAAATGAAAATGTCCAACCGTGGCCCAAACGGCACCGAAGAGGCATGAAAATTGAATCATGCAAGGACAAATGTGTGGCCACAACCCGGATCTTTCTTGTTGTGTTCAGATGCAATTTGGACACATTTCGGATCCGAAACTCTGTTATGGCGATTTTGCACTATCTTCGCCGCCGGGACCCAACTTTGACGCGCTGGGAGAAGTGATTGCGATGCCCAAATCCATGCACGGAGTGATGTGGACATAGAGCAACTTCACTAGTACAAGTCCGTGTGGTCCGTTCCTCTGATGGGGTCCTGGATCCTCAACTTCTAACTGTCCAAATCCGGGTTCTCAGAAAAGATGCACGAGCGTGATAAATGGTGGAAATTTCCAACTATGGCCCAAACAATGCCGAAGAGGCATGAAAATCGAATCATGCATGGACAAATGTGTGGCAAGCAACCTCGATCTTTCTTGTTGTGTTCAGATGCAAGTCGGACTCATTTCGGATCCGAAACTCTGTTATGGCGATTTTGCACTATCTTTGCCGGGACCCAACTTTGACGTGCAGGGAGAAGTGATTGCAATGCCCAAATCCATGCACGGAGTGGTGTGGACATAGAGCAACTTCCCTAGCACAAGTTCGTGTGGTCCGTTCTCTGATGGGGTCCCGGATCCTCAACTTCTAACTGTCCGAATCCTGGTTCTCGAAAAAGATGCACGAGCGTGCCAAATGGCGGAAATTTCCAACCGTGGCCCCAAACGCCGCCGAAGAGGCATGAAATTCGAATCATGCATGGACAAATGTGTGGAAAGCAACCCGGATCTCTTTCTTGTTGCGTTTAGATGCGATTCAGATTTATTTCAGACCCGGAGCTCTGTTATGGCGATTTTGCACTATCTTCGCCGGGACCCAACTTTGACGCGCTGGGAGAAGTGATCGCGATGCCTAAATCCATGCACGGAGTGATGTAGACATAGAGCAACTTCCCTAGCAGCACAAGTCCGTGTGGTCCGTTCTATGATGGAATCCCAGATCCTCAACTTCTAACTATCCGAATCCGGGTTCTCGAAAAAGATGCACGAGCGTGGTAAATGGCGGAATTTTAAAACCGTGGCCCAAACAGCGCCGAAGAGGCATGAAAATCGAATCATGCATGGATAAATGTGTGGCAAGCAACCCGCATCTTTCTTGTTGTGTTCAGATGCGATTTGAACTCATTTCGGATCCGAAACTCTGTTATGGCGATTTTGCACTATCTTGGCCGGGACCCAACTTTGATGCGCAAGGAGAAGTGATTGCGATGCCCAAATCCATGCACGGAGTGATGTGGACATAGAGCAACTTCCCTAGCACAAGTCCTTGTGGTCCGTTCTCTGATGGGGTCCCGGATCCTTAACTTCTAACTGTCCGAATCTTGGTTCTCGAAAAAGATGCACGAGCGTGCCAAATGGTGAAAATTTTCAACCGTGGCCCAAACGGCGCCGAAGAGGCATGAAATTAGAATCATGCATGGACAAATGTGTGGAAAGCAACCCAGATCTTTCTTGTTGTGTTTAGATGCGATTCCGATTTATTTCGGACCCGAAACTCTGTTATGGCGATTTTGCACTATCTTCACTGGGACCCAACTTTGACGTGCTGGGAGAAGTGATTGCGATGCCCAAATCCATGCACGGAGTGATGTGGACCTAAATCAACTTCCCTAGCACAAGTCCGTGTGGTCCGTTCTCAGATGGGGTCCCAGATCCTCAACGTCTAACTATCCGAATCCAGGTTCTTAAAAAAGATGCACGAGCGTGGTAAATGGCGGAAATGTCCAACCGTGGCCCAAACGACGCCGAAGAGGCATGAAAATTGAATCATGCATGGACAAAAGAGTGGAAAGCAACCGGGATCTTTTTTGTTGTGTTTAGATGCGATTCAAATTTATTTCGGACCCGCAACTCTGTTATGGCGATTTTGCACTATCTTCGCTGGGACCTAACTTTGACGCACTCGGAGAAGTGATTGCGATGCCCAAATCCATGCACGGAGTGATGTGGAACTAGAGCAACTTTACCAGCACAAGTCCGTGTGGTCCGTTCTCTGATGGGGTCCCAGATCCTCAACTTCTAACTATCCGAATCCGGGTTCTCAAAAAGAGATGCACGAGCGTGGTAAAAGGCGAAAATGTCCAACCGTGGCCCAAACGGCACCGAAGAGGCATGAAAATTGAATCATGCAAGGATAAATGTGTGGCCACAACCCGGATCTTTCTTGTTGTGTTCAGATGCAATTTGGACACATTTCGGATCCGAAACTCTGTTATGGCGATTTTGCACTATCTTCGCCGCCGGGACCCAACTTTGACGCGCTGGGAGAAGTGATTGCGATGCCCAAATCCATGCACGGAGTGATGTGGACATAGAGCAACTTCACTAGTACAAGTCCGTGTGGTCCGTTCCTCTGATGGGGTCCTGGATCCTCAACTTCTAACTGTCCAAATCCGGGTTCTCAGAAAAGATGCACGAGCGTGATAAATGGTGGAAATTTCCAACTGTGGCCCAAACAATGCCGAAGAGGCATGAAAATCGAATCATGCATGGACAAATGTGTGGCAAGCAACCTGGATCTTTCTTGTTGTGTTCAGATGCAAGTCGGACTCATTTCGGATCCGAAACTCTGTTATGGCGATTTTGCACTATCTTAGCCGGGACCCAAGTTTGACGCGCAGGGAGAAGTGATTGCGATGCCCAAATCCATGCCCGGAGTGATGTGGACATAGAGCAACTTCCCTAGCACAAGTTCGTGTGGTCCGTTTTCTGATGGGGTCCCTGATCCTCAACTTCTAACTGTCCGAATCCTGGTTCTCGAAAAAGATGCACGAGCGTGCCAAATGGCGGAAATTTCCAACCGTGGCCCAAACGGCACGGAAGAGGCATGAAATTCGAATCATGCATGGACAAATGTGTGGAAAGCAACCCGGATCTCTTTCTTGTTGCATTTAGATGCGATTCGGATTTATTTCAGACCCGAGCTCTGTTATGGCGATTTTGTACTATCTTCACCGGGACCCAACTTTGACGCGCTGGGAGAAGTGATCGCGATGCCTAAATCCATGCACGGAGTGATGTAGACATAGAGAAACTTCCCTAGCAGCACAAGTCCGTGTGGTCCGTTCTCTGATGGGATCCCAGATCCTCAACTTCTAACTATCCGAATCCGGGTTCTCAAAAAAGATGCACGAGCGTGGTAAATGGCAGAATTTTAAAACCGTGGCCCAAACAGCGCCGAAGAGGCATGAAAATCGAATCATGCATGGACAAATGTGTGGCAAGCAACCCGGATCTTTCTTGTTATGTTCAGATGCGATTTGAACTCATTTCGGATCCGAAACTCTGTTATGGCGATTTTGCACTATCTTGGCCGGGACCCAACTTTGATGCGCAAGGAGAAGTGATTGCGATGCCCAAATCCATGCACGGAGTGATGTTGACATAGAGAAACTTCCCTAGCACAAGTCCTTGTGGTCTGTTCTCTGATGGGGTCCCGGATCCTCAACTTCTAACTGTCCGAATCCTTGTTCTCGAAAAAGATGCACGAGCGTGCCAAATGGTGAAAATTTTCAACCGTGGCCCAAACGGCGCCGAAGAGGCATGAAATTAGAATCATGCATGGACAAATGTGTGGAAAGCAACCCAGATCTTTCTTGTTTGTGTTTAGATGCGATTCGGATTTATTTCGGACCCGAAACTCTGTTATGGCAATTTTGCACTATCTTCACTGGGACCCAACTTTGACGCGCTGGGAGAAGTGATTGCGATGCCCAAATCCATGCACGGAGTGATGTGGACATAGAGCAACTTCCCTAGTACAAGTCCGTGTGGTCCCTTCTCTGATGGAGTCCCGGATCCTCAACTTCTAACTGTCCAAATCTCTCGTTCTCGAAAAAGATGCAGGAGCGTGCCAAATGGTGGAAATTTCCAACCGTGGCCCAAACGGTGCCGAAAGGGCATGAAATTCGAATCATGCATGGACAAATGTGTGGAAAGCACCCGGATCTTTCTTGTTGTGTTTAGATGCGATTCAAATTTATTCCGGACCCGAAGCTCTGTTATGGCGATTTTGCACTATCTTCGCCCCGAGACCCAACTTTGACGCTAGGAGAAGTGATTGCGATACCCAAACCCATGCATGGAGTGATGTGGACATAGAGCAACTTCCCTAGCACAAGTCCGTGTGGTCCGTTCTCTGATGGGGTCCCACATCCTCAACTTCCAACTATCCAAATCCGGGTTCTCGAAAAAGATGCACGAGCGTGGTAAATGGTGGAATTTTCCAACCGTGGCCCAAACGGCGCCAAAGAGACATGAAAATCAAATCATGCATGGACAAATGTGTGGCAAGCAACCTGGATCTTTCTTGTTGTGTTCAGATGCGATTCGGACTCATTTTGGATCCGAAACTCTGTTATGGCGATTTTGCACTATCTTGGCCAGGACCCAACTTTGACGTGCAGAGAGAAGTGATTGCGATGCCCAAATCCATGCACGGAGTGATGTGGACATAGAGCAACTTCCCTAGCACAAGTCGGTGTGGTCCGTTCTCTGATAGGGTCCCGGATTCTCAACTTCTATCTGTGCGAATCCTGGTTCTCGAAAAAGATGCACGAGCGTTCCAAATGGTGAAAATTTCCAACCGTGGCCCAAACGGCACCGAAGAGGCATGAAATTAGAATCATGCATGGATAAATGTGTGGAAAGCAACCCGGATCTTTCTTGTTGTGTTTAGATGGGATTCGGATTTATTTCGGACCCGAAACTCTGTTATGGCGATTTTGCACTATCTTCGCTGGGACCCGACTTTGACGCGCTCGCAGAAGTGATTGCGATGCCCAAATCCATGCACGGAGTGATGTGGACATAGAGCAACATCGCTAGCACAAGTCCGTGTGATCCGTTCTCTGATGGGGTCCCAGATCCTCAACTTCTAACTATCCGAATCCGGGTTCTCAAAAAAGATGCACGAGCGTGGTAAATGGCGAAAATTTCCAACCGTGGCCCAAACGGCGCCGAAGAGGCATGAAAATTGTATCATGCATGGATAAATGTGTGGCAACAATCTGGATCTTTCTTATTGTGTTCAGATGCAATTCCGACTCATTTCGGATCCGAAACTCTGTTATGGCGATTTTGCACTATCTTTGCCGGCCGGCGGGACCCAACTTTGACGCGCTGGGAGAAGTGATTGCGATGCCCAAATCCATGCACGGAGTGATGTGGACATAGAGCAACTTCCCTAGCACAAGTCCTTGTAGCCCGTTCTCTGATGGGGTCCCGGATCCTCAACTTCTAACTGTCCAAATCCGGATTCTCGAAAAAGATGCACGAGCGTGCCAAATTGCGGAAATTTCCAACCGTGGCCCAAACGGTGCCGAAGAGGCATGAAATTCGAATCATGCATGGACAAATGTATGGAAAGAAACCCGGATCTTTCTTGATGTGTTTAGATGCGATTCGGATTTATTTCGGACCCGAAACTTTGTTATGGCAATTTTGCACTATCTTCACCGAGACCCAACTTTGACACGCTGGGAGAAGTGATTGCGATGCCGAAATCCATGCACGGAGTGATGTGGACATAGATCAACTTCCCTAGCACAAGTCCGTGTGGTCCGTTCTCTGATAGGGTCGCGGATCCTCAACTTCTAACTGTCTGAATCCTGCTTCTCGAAAAAGATGCACGAGCGTGCCAAATGGCGAAAATTTCCAACCGTGGCCCAAACGGCGCCGAAGGACATGAAATTCGAATCAAGCATGGACAAATGTGTGGAAAGAAAACCGGATCTTTCTCGTTGTGTTTAGATGCGATTCTGATTTATTCCAGACCCGAAGCTCTGTTATGCGATTTTGCACTATCTTCGCCGGGACCCAACTTTGATGCGCTGGGAGAAGTGATTGCGATGCCCAAATCCATACACGGAGTGATGTGGACATAGAGCAACTTCCCTAGCACAAGTCCGTGTGGTCCGTTCTCTGATGGGATCCCGGATCCTCAACTTCTAACTGTCCGAATCCGGGTTCTCGAAAAAGATGCACGAGTGAGCCAAATGGCGGAAACTTCCAAACGTGGCCCAAACAGCGTCGAAGAGGCATGAAAATTGAATCATGCATGGACAAATGTGTGGCAACAATCCCGATCTTTGTTGTTGTGTTCAGATGCAATTCGGACTCATTTCGGATCCGAAACTCTGTTATGGCGATTTTGCACTATCTTCGCCGCCGGGACCCAACTTTGACGCGCTGGAAGAAGTGATTGCGATGCCCAAACCCATGCACGGAGTGATGTGGACATAGAGCAACTTCACTAGTACAAGTCCGTGTGGTCCGTTCTCTGATGGGGTCCTGGATCCTCAACTTCTAACTGTCCAAATTCGGGTTCTCGAAAAAGATGCACGAGCATGATAAATGGCAAAAATTTTCAACCGTGGCCCAAACGGTGCCGAAGAGGCATGAAAATCGAATTATGCATGGACAAATGTGTGGCAAGCAACCTGGATCTTTCTTGTTGTGTTCAGATGCGATTCAGACTCATTTCGGATCCGAAACTGTGTTATGGCGATTTTGCACTATCTCGGCCGGGACCCAATTTTGACGCGCAGGGAGAAGTGATTGCTATGACCAAATCCATGCACTGAGTGATGTGGACATAGAGCAACTTCCCTAGCACAAGTCCATGTGGTCCGTTCTCTGATGGGGTCCCGGATCCTCAACTTCTAACTGTCCAAATCCTGGTTCTCGAAAAAGATGCACGAGCGTGCCAAATGGCGGAAATTTCCAACTGTGGCCCAAACGGTGCCGAAGAGGCATAAAATTTGAATCATGCATTGACAAATGTGTGGAAAGCAACCCGGATCTTTCTTGTTGTGTTTAGATGCAATTCGGATTTATTTCAGACCCGAAACTCTGTTATGGCGATTTTGCACTATCTTCGCCGGGACCCAACTTTGATGCACTGGGAGAAGTGATTGCGATGCCCAAATCCATGTATGGAGTGATGTGGACATAGATCAACTTCCCTAGCACAAGTCCGTGTAGTCCGTTCTCTGATGGGGTCGTGGATCCTCAACTTCTAACTGTCCAAATTCGGGTTCTCGAAAAAAATGCACGAGCGTGATAAATGGCGGAAATTTCCAACCGTGGCCCAAACGGTGCCGAAGAGGCATGAAAATCGAATTATGCATGGACAAATGTGTGGCAAGCAACCTGGATCTTTCTTGTTGTGTTCAGATGCGATTCAGACTCATTTCGGATCCGAAACTCTGTTATGACGATTTTGCACTATCTTCGCCGCCGGGACCCAACTTTGACGCGCTGGAAGAAGTGATTGCGATGCCCAAACCCATGCACGGAGTGATGTGGACATAGAGCAACTTCACTAGTACAAGTCCGTGTGGTCCGTTCTCTGATGGGGTCCTGGATCCTCAACTTCTAACTGTCCAAATTCGGGTTCTCGAAAAAGATGCACGAGCATGATAAATGGCAAAAATTTTCAACCGTGGCCCAAACGGTGCCGAAGAGGCATGAAAATCGAATTATGCATGGACAAATGTGTGGCAAGCAACCTGGATCTTTCTTGTTGTGTTCAGATGCGATTCAGACTCATTTCGGATCCGAAACTGTGTTATGGCGATTTTGCACTATCTCGGCCGGGACCCAATTTTGACGCGCAGGGAGAAGTGATTGCTATGACCAAATCCATGCACTGAGTGATGTGGACATAGAGCAACTTCCCTAGCACAAGTCCATGTGGTCCGTTCTCTGATGGGGTCCCGGATCCTCAACTTCTAACTGTCCAAATCCTGGTTCTCGAAAAAGATGCACGAGCGTGCCAAATGGCGGAAATTTCCAACTGTGGCCCAAACGGTGCCGAAGAGGCATAAAATTTGAATCATGCATTGACAAATGTGTGGAAAGCAACCCGGATCTTTCTTGTTGTGTTTAGATGCAATTCGGATTTATTTCAGACCCGAAACTCTGTTATGGCGATTTTGCACTATCTTCGCCGGGACCCAACTTTGATGCGCTGGGAGAAGTGATTGCGATGCCCAAATCCATGTATGGAGTGATGTGGACATAGATCAACTTCCCTAGCACAAGTCCGTGTGGTCCGTTCTCTGATGGGGTCGTGGATCCTCAACTTCTAACTGTCCAAATTCGGGTTCTCGAAAAAAATGCACGAGCGTGATAAATGGCGGAAATTTCCAACCGTGGCCCAAACGGTGCCGAAGAGGCATGAAAATCGAATTATGCATGGACAAATGTGTGGCAAGCAACCTGGATCTTTCTTGTTGTGTTCAGATGCGATTCAGACTCATTTCGGATCCGAAACTCTGTTATGACGATTTTGCACTATCTTGGCCGGCTCCCAATTTTGACGCGCAGGGAGAAGTGATTGCTATGACCAAATCCATGCACTGAGTGATGTGGACATAGAACAACTTCCCTAGCACAAGTCCACGTGGTCCGTTCTCTGATGGGGTCCCGGATCCTCAACTTCTAACTGTCCAAATCCTGGTTCTCGAAGAAGATGCACGAGCGTGCCAAATGCCAAAAATTGCCAACCGTGGCCCAAACGGGGCGGAAGAGGCATGAAATTCGAATCATGCATGGACAAATGTGTGGAAAGCAACCCGGATCTTTCTTGTTGTGTTTAGATGCGATTCGGATTTGTTTCGGACCCGAAACTCTGTTATGGAGATTTTGCACTATCTTCGCCGGGACCCAACTTTGACGCGCTAAGAGAAGTGATTGCGATGCCCAAATCCATGCACGGAGTGATGTGGACATAGATCAACTTCCCTAGCACAAGTCCGTGTGGTCCGTTCTCTGATGAGGTCCTCAACTGCTAACTATCTGAATCCGGGTTCTTGAAAAAGATACACGAGCGTGGTAAATGGCAGAATTTTCCAACCGTGGCCCAAACGGCACCGAAGAGGCATGAAAATCGAATCATACATGGACAAATGTGTGGCAAGCAACCCGAATCTTTCTTGTTGTGTTCAGATGCTATTCGGACTCATTTCGGATCCGAAACTCTGTTAGGCGATTTTGCACTATCTTGGCCGGGACCCAACTTTGACGCGCAGGGAGAAGTGATTGCGATGCCCAAATCCATGCACGGAGTGATGTGGACATAGAGAAACTTCCCTAGGACAAGTCCGTGTGGTCCCTTCTCTGATGGGGTCCCGGATCCTCAACTTCTAACTGTCCGAATCCTGGTTCTCGAAAAAGATGCAGGAGCGTGCCAAATGGCAAAAATTTCCAACCGTGCCCCAAACAGCGCCGAAGAGGCATGAAATTAGAATCATGCATGGAAAAATGTGTGGAAAGCAACCTGGATCTTTCTTGTTGTGTTCAGATGCAATGCAAACTTATTTCGTATGCGAAACTTTGTTATGGTGATTTTGCACTATCTTCGCCGGGACCCAACTTTGACGCGCTAGGAGAAGTGATTGCGATGCCCAAATCCATGCACGGAGTGATCTGGACATAGAGAAAATTCACTAGTATAAGTCCATGTTGTCCGTTCTCTGATGGGGTCCCAGATCCTCAACTTCTAACTATCCGGATCTGGGTTCTCAAAAAAGATGCACGAGCATGATAAATGGCGAAAATTTCTAACCGTGGCCCAAACAACGCCGAAGAGGCATGAAAACCGAATCATGCATGGACAAATGTGTGGCAAGCAACCTGGATCTTTCTTGTTGTGTTTAGATGCGATTCGGACTCATTGCGGATCCGAAACTCTGTTATGGCGATTTTGCACTATCTTCGCCGGGACCCAACTTTGACGTGCTGGGAGAAGTAATTGCGATGCCCAAACCCATGCACGGAGTGATGTGGACATAGAGCAACTTTCCTAGCACAAGTCCGTGTGGTCCGTTCTCTGATGGGGTCCCAGATCCTCAACTTCTAACTATCCGAATCCCGCTTCTCGAAAAAGATGCACGAGCGTGGTAAATGGCAGAATTTTCCAACCGTGGCCCAAACAGTGCCGAAGAGGCATGAAAATCGAATCATGCATGCACAAATGTGTGGCAAGCAACCCGGATCTTTCTTGTTGTGTTCAGATGCGATTCGGGCTCATTTCGGATCCGAAACTCTATTTTGGGATTTTGCACTATCTTGGCCGGGACCCAAATTTGACGCGTAGGGAGAAGTGATTGCGATGCCCAAATCCATGCACGGAGTGATTTGGACATAGAGCAACTTCCCTAGCACAAGTCCGTGTGGTCCGTTCTCTGATGGGGTCCGGGATCCTCAACTTCTAACTGTCCGAATCCTGGTTCTCGAAAAAGATGCACGAGCGTGCCAAGTAGTGAAAATATCCAACCGTGGCCCAAAGAGCGCCGAAGCGGCATGAAATTAGAATCATGCATGGATAAATGTGTGGAAAGCAACCCGGATCTTTCTTGTTGTGTTTAGATGCGATTCGGATTTATTTCAGACCCAAAACTCTGTTATGGCGATTTTGCACTATCTTGGGCGGGACCCAACTTTTACGCGCTGGGAGAAGTGATTCCGATGCTCAAATCCAGGCACGGAGTGATGTGGACATAGACCAACTTCCCTAGCACAAGTCCGTGTGATCCGTTCTCTGATGGGATCCCAGATCCTCAACTTCTAACTATCCGAATCCGGGTTCTCAAAAAAGATGCACGAGCGTGGTAAATGGCATAATTTTCCAACCGTGGCCCAAATGGCACCGAAGAGGCATGAAAATCGAATCATACATGGACAAATGTGTGGCAAGCAACCCGGATCTTTCTAGTTGTGTTCAGATGCTATTCGGACTCATTTCGGATCCGAAACTCTGTTAGGCGATTTTGCACTATCTTGGCCGGGACCCAACTTTGACGCGCAGGGAGAAGTGATTGCGATGCCCAAATCCATGCACGAAGTGATGTGGACATAGAGCAACTTCACTAGTACAAGTCCGTGTGGTCCGTTCTCTGATGGGGTCCCAGATCCTCAACTTCTAACTATACGAATCTGGGTTCTTGAAAAAGATGCACGAGCGTGATAAATGGCGAAAATTTCTAACGGTGGCCCAAACAGCGCTGAAGAGGCATGAAAAGGGAATCATGCATGGACATATGTGTGGTAAGCAACCTGGATCTTTCTTGTTGTGTTCAGATGCGATTCGGACTCATTGCGGATCCGAAACTCTATTATGGTGATTTTGCACTATCTTGGCCGGGACCCAACTTTGACGCGGAGAGAGAAGTGATTGTGATGATCAAATCCATGCACGGAGTGATGTGGACATAGAGGAACTTCCCTAGCACAAGTCTGTGTGGTCCGTTCTCTGATGGGGTCCCGGATCCTCAACTTCTAACTGTCCAAATCCTGGTTCTCGAAAAGGATGCACGAGCGTGCCAAATGGCGGAAATTTCCAACCGTGGCCCAAACGGCACCGAAGAGGCATGAGACTCGAATCATGCATGGACAAATGTGTGGAAAGCAACCCGGATCTTTCTTGTTGTGTTTAGATGCGATTCGGATTTATTTCGGACCCGAAACTCTGTTATGGCGATTTTGCACTATCTTCGCCGGGACCCAACTTTGACGCACTAAGAGAAGTGATTGCGATGCCCAAATCCATGCACGGAGTGATGTGGACATAGATCAACTTCCCTAGCACAAGTTCGTGTGGTCCGTTCTCTAATGGGGTCCCAGATCCTCAACTTCTAACTATCTGAATCCGGGTTCTCGAAAAAGATACACGAGCGTGGTAGATGGCGGAATTTTCCAACCGTGGCCCAAACGGCGCTGAAGAGGCATGAAAATCGAATCATGCATGCACAAATGTGTGGCAAGCAACCCGGATCTTTCTTGTTGTGTTCAGATGCGATTCCCACTCATTTCGGATCCGAAGCTCTGTTATGGAGATTTTGCACTATCTTGGTCGGGACCCAACTTTGACGCGCAGGGAGAAGTGATTGCGATGCCCAAATCCATGCACGGAGTGATGTGGACATAGAGCAACTTCCCTAGCACAAGTCCGTGTGTTCCGTTCTCTGATAAGGTCCTGGATCCTGAACTTCTAACTGTCCGAATCCTGGTTCTCGAAAAAGATGCACGAGCGTGCCAAGTAGCGAAAATTTCCAACCGTGGCCCAGACAGCGCGGAAGAGGCATGAAATTAGAATCATGCATGGACAAATGTCTGGAAAGTAACCCGAATCTTTCTTGTTGTGTTTAGATGCGATTCGGATTTATTTCGGACCCGAAACTCTGTTATGGCGATTTTGCACTATCTTTGCTGGGACCCAACTTTGACACGCTGGGAGAAGTGATTGCGATGCTCAAATCCATGCACGGAGTGATGTGGACATAGAGCAACTTCCCTAGCACAAGTCCGTCTGGTCCGTTCTTTGATGGGATCCCAGATCCTCAAGTTCTAACTATCCGAATCCGGGTTCTCAAAAAAGATGCACGAGTGTGGTAAATGGCAAAAATTTCCAACCGTGGCCCAAACGACGCCGAAGAGGCATGAAAATTGAATCATGCATGGACAGATGTGTGGCAACAATCTGGATCTTTCTTGTTGTGTTCAGATGCAATTCGGACTCATTTCAGATCCGAAGCGATTGCGATGCCCAAATCCATGCACGGAGTGATGTGGACATAGAGCAACTTCCCGACACAAGTCCTTGTCGTCCGTTCTCAGATGGAGTCCCGGATCCTCAACTTCTAACTGTCCAAATCCGGGTTCTCGAAAAAGATGCACGAGCGTGCCAATTGGCGAAAATTTCCAACCGTGGCCCAAACGGCGCCGAAGAGGCATGAAATTCGAACCATGCATGGACAAATGTGTGGAAAGCAACCCGGATCTTTCTTGTTGTGTTTAGATGCGATTCGGAGTCACTGCGGATCCGAAACTCTGTTATGGCGATTTTGCACTATCTTGGCTGGGACCCAACTTTGACGCGCTGGGAGAAGTGATTGCGATGCCCAAATCCATGCACGGAGTGATGTGGACATAGAGAAACTTCCCTAGCATAAGTCCGTGTGGTCCGTTCTCTGATGGGGTCCCGGATCCTCAACTTCTGACTGTCCGAATCCTGGTTCTTGAAAAAGATGCACGAGCGTGCCAAATGGCAAAAATTTCCAACCGTGGCCCAAACGGCGCCGAGAGGGCATGAAATTCGAATCATGCATGGACAAATGTGTGGAAAGCAACCCGGATCTTTCTTGTTGTGTTTAGATGCGATTCGGATTTATTCCGGACCCGAAGCTCTGTTATGGCGATTTTGCACTATCTTGGCCGGGACCCATTTTTGATGCACTGAGAGAAGTGATTGCGATGCCAAAACCCATGAACGAAGTGATGTGGACATAGAGAAACTTCCTTAGCACAAGTCCGTGTGGTCTGTTCTCTGATGGGGTCCCAAATCCTCAACTTCTAACTATCCGAATCCGGGTTCTCGAAAAAGATGCACGAGTGTGGTAAATGGTGGAATTTTCCAACCGTGGCCCAAACGGTACCGAAGAGGCATGAAAATCGAATCATGCATGGACAAATGTGTGGCAAGCAACTTGGATCTTTCTTGTTGTGTTCAGATGCCATCCGACTCATTTCGGATCCGAAACTCTGTTATGGCGATTTTGCACTATCTTGGCCGGGACCCAACTTTGACGTGCAGAGACAAGTGATTGCGATGCCCAAATCCATGCACGGAGTGACGTGGACATAGAGAAACTTCCCTAGCAAAAGTCGGTGTGGTCCGTTCTCTGATGGGGTCCCGGATCCTCAACTTCTAGCTGTCCGAATACTGGTTCTCGAAAAAGATGCACGAGCGTGCCAAATGGCGAAAATTTCCAACCGTGGCCCAAACGTTGCCGAAAGGGCATGAAATTCGAATCATGGATGGAAAAATGTGTGGAAAGAAACCCGGATCTTTTTTGTTGTGTTTAGATGCGATTTGGATTTATTCCGGACCCGAAGCTCTGTTATGGCGATTTTGCACTATCTTCGCCGGGACCCAACTTTGACGCGCTGGGAGAAGTGAATGCGATGCCCAAGCCCATGCACAGAGTGATGTGGACATAGAGAGCAACTTCCCTAGCACAAGTTCGTGTGGTCGGTTCTCTGATGGGGTCCCAGATCCTCAACTTCTAACTATCCGAATCCCGGTTCTCGACGAAAAAGATGCACGAGCATGGTAAATGGTGGAATTTTCCAACCGTGGCCCAAACGGCGCCGAAGAGGCATGAAAATCGAATCATGCATGGAAAAATGTGTGGAAAGCAACCCGGATCTTTCTTGTTGTGTTCAGATGCGATTCGAACTCATTTCGGATCCGAAACTCTGTTATGGTGATTTTGCACTATCTTGGCCGGGACCCAACTTTGACGTGCAGAGAGAACTGATTGCGATGCCCAAATCCATGCACGGAGTGATGTGGACATAGAGCAACTTCCCTAGCACAAGTCGGTGTGGTCCGTTCTCTGATAGGGTCCCGGATTCTCAACTTCTAATTGTCCGAATCCTGGTTCTCGAAAAAGATGCACGAGCATGCCAAATGGCGAAAATTTCCAACCGTGGCCCAAACGGGCCTGACGAGGCATGAAATTAGAATCATGCATGGAGAAATGTGTGGAAAGCAACCCGGATCTTCCTTGTATTTAGATGTGATTCGGATTTATTTCGGACCCGACACTCTGTTATCGCGATTTTGCACTATCTTCGCTGGGACCCGACTTTGACGCGCTCGGAGAAGTGATTACGATGCCCAAATCTATGCACGGAGTGATGTGGACATAAAGTAACTTCGCTAGCACAAGACCGTGTGGTCCGTTCTCTGATGGGGTCCCAAATCCTCAACTTCTAACTATCCGAATCCGGGTAAATGGCAAAAATTTCCAACCGTGGCCCAAACGACGCCGAAGAGGCATGAAAATTGAATCATGCATGGATAAATGTGTGGCAACAATCCGAATCTTTCTTGTTTTGTTCAGATGCAATTCGGACTCATTTCGGATCCGAAACTCTATTATGGCGATTTTGCACTATCTTCGCCGCCGGGACCCAACTTTGACGCACTGGGAGCAGTGATTGCGATGCCCAAATCCATGCACGGAGTGATGTGGACATAGAGCAACTTCACTAGTACAAGTCCGTGTGGTCCGTTCTCTCATGGGGACCTGGATCCTCAACTTCTAACTGTCCAAATTCGGGTTCTCGAAAAAGATGCACGAGCGTGATAAATGGCAAAAATTTCCAACCCCGTGGCCCAAACGGTGCCGAAGAGGCATGAAAACCGAATCATGCATGGACAAATCTGTGGCAAGCAACCTGGATCTTTCTTGTTGTGTTCAGATGCGATTTTGCACTATCTTGGCCGGGACCCAACTTTGACGCACAGGGAAAAGTGATTGCGATGACCAAATCCATGCACGGAGTGATGTGGACATAGAGGAACTTCCCTAGCACAAGTCTGTGTGGTCCGTTCTCTGATGGGGTCCCGGATCCTCAACTTCTAACTGTCCAAATCCTGGTTCTCGAAAAAGATACACGAGCATGCCAAATGGTGGAAATTTCCAACCGTGGCCCAAATGGCGCCGAAGAGGCATGAAATTCGAATCATGCATGGACAAATGTGTGGAAAGCAACACGGATCTTTCTTGTTGTGTTTAGATGCGATTCAGATTTATTTCGGACCCGAAACTCTGTTATGGCAATTTTGCGCTATCTTCGTAGGGACCCAACTTTGACGCGCTGGGAGAACTGATTGCGATGCCCAAATCCATGCACGGAGTGATGTAGACATAGAGCAACTTCCCTAGCACAAGTCCGTGTGGTCCGTTCTCTGATGGGGTTCCAGATCCTCAACTTCTAACTATCTGAATCCGGGTTCTCGAAAAAGATGCACGAGCGTGGTAAATGACGGAATTTTCCAACCGTGGCCCAAACGGCGCCGAAGAGGCATAAAAATCGAATCATGCATGGACAAATGTATGGCAAGCAACCTGGATCTTTCTTGCTGTGTTCACATGCAATTCGGACTCATTTCGGATCCAAAACTTTGTTATGGCGATTTTGCACTATCTTGGCCGGGACCCAACTTTGACGTGCAGGGAGAAGTGATTACGATGCCCAAATCCATGCACGGAGTGATGTGGACATAGAGCAACTTCCCTAGCACAAGTCTCTGTGGTCCGTTCTCTGATGGGGTCCCGAATCCTCAACTTCTAACTATCCGAATCCGGGTTCTCGAAAAAGATGCACGAGCGTGGTAAATGGTGGAATTTTCCAACTGTGGCCCAAACGGCGCCGAAGAGGCATGAAAATCGAATCTTGCATGTACAAATGTGTGGCAAGCAACTCGGATCTTTCTTGTTGTGTTCAGATGCGATTCGGACTCATTTCGGATCCAAAACTCTGTTATGGTGATTTTGCACTATCTTGGCCGGGACCCAACTTTGACGTGCATAGAGAAGTGATTGCGATGCCCAAATCCATGCAGGGAGTGATGTGGACATAGAGCAACTTTCCTAGCACAAGTCGGTGTGGTCCGTTCTCTGATAGGGTCCCGGATTCTCATGTTCTAACTATCCGAATCCTAGTTCTCGAAAAAGATGCACGAGCGTGCCAATGGCGAAAATTTCCAACCGTGGCCCAAACAGCGCCGAAGAGGCATCAAATTAGAATCATGCATGGACAAATGTGTGGAAAGCAACCCGGATCTTTCTTGTTGTGTTTAGATGCGATTCCGATTTATTTCGAACCCGAAACTCTGTTATGGCAATTTTGCACTATCTTTGCTGGGACCCAATTTTGACGCACTGGGAGAAGTGATTGCGATGCTCAAATCCATGCACGGAGTGATGTGGACATAGAGAAACTTCCCTAGCACAAGTCCATGTGGTCCGTTCTCTGATGGGATCCCAGATCCTCAACTTCTAACTATCCGAATCCGAGTTCTCAAGAAAGATGCACGAGCGTGGTAAATGGCAGAAATTTCCTACTGTGGTCCAAATGGCACCGAAGAGGCATGAAAATTGAATCATGCATGGAAGAATGTATGGCAAGCAACCCGGATCTTTCTTCTTGTGTTCAGATGCAATTCGAACTCATTTCAGATCCAAAACTCTATTATGGCGATTTTGCACTATCTTCGCCAGGACCCAACTTTAACGCACTAGGAGAAGTGATTGTGCGATGCCCAAATCCATGCACAGAGTGATGTGGACATAGAGCAACTTCACTAGTACAAGTCCGTGTGGTGCGTTCTCTTATGGGGTCCTAGATCCTCACCTTCTAACTGTCCGAATCTGGGTTCTCGAAAAAGATTCACGAGCGTGATAAATGGCGAAAATTTCTAACCGTGGCCCAAACAGTGCCGAAGAGGCATGAAAACAGAATCATGCATGGACAAATGTGTGGCAAGCAACCTGGATCTTTCTTGTTGTGTTCAGATGCGATTCGGACTCATTTCGGATCCGAAACTCTGTTATGGCGATTTTGCACTATCTTGGCCGAGACCCAACTTTGACGTGCAGAGAGAAGTGATTGCGATGCCCAAATCCATGCACGGAGTGATGTGAACATAGAGAAACTTCCCTAGCACAAGTCGGTGTGGTCTGTTCTCTGATAGGCTCCCGGATTCTCAACTTCTAACTGTCCGAATCCTGGTTCTCAAAAAAGATGCACGAGCGTGCCAAATGGCGAAAATTTCCAACCGTGGACCAAACGGCGCCGAAGAGGCATGAAATTAAAATCATGCATGGATAAATGTGTGGAAAGCAACCCAAATCTTTCTTGTTGTGTTTAGATGTGATTCGGATTTATTTCGGACCCGAAACTCTTTTATGGCGATTTTGCACTATCTTCGCTGGGACCCGACTTTGACACGCTCGGAGAAGTGATTGCGATGCCCAAATCCATGCACGGAGTGATATGGACATAGAGCAACTTCCCTAGCACAAGTCCGTGTGGTCCGTTCTCTGATGGGGTCCTAGGTCCTCAACTTCTAACTATCCGAATCCGGGTTCTCAAAGAAGATGCATGAGCGTGGTAAATGCCGAAAATTTCCAACCGTGGCCCAAACGACGCCGAAGAGGCATGAAAATTGAATCATGCATGGACAAATGTGTGGCAACAATCCGGATCTTTCTTGTTGTGTTCAGATGCAATTCGGACTCATTTCGGATCCGAAACTCTGTTATGGCGATTTTGCACTATCTTCGCCGGCGCAACCCAACTTTGACGCACTGGGAGAAGTGATTGCGATGCCCATATCCATGCACGGAGGGATGTAGACATAGAGCAACTTCACTAGTACAAGTCCGTGTGGTCCGTTCTCTGATAACTGTCCAAATCCGGGTTCTGGAAAAAGATGCACGAGCGTGATAAATGGAAAAAATTTCCAACCGTGGCCCAAACGGTGCTGAAGAGGCATGAAAATCGAATTATGCATGGACAAATGTGTGCCAAGCAACCCGGATCTTTCTTGTTGTGTTGAGATACGATTCGGACTCATTTCGGATCCGAAACTCTGTTATGGCGATTTTGCACTATCTTGGCCCCGGGACCCAACTTTGACGCGCAGGGAGAAGTGATTGCGATGCCCAAATCCATGCACGGAGTGATGTGGACATAGAGCAACTTCCCTAGCACAAGTTCGTGTGGTCCGTTCTCTGATGGGGTCCCGGATCCTCAACTTTTTACTGTCTGAATCCTGGTTCTCGAAAAAGATGCTCGAGCGTGCCAAATGGTGAAAATTTCCAACCGTGGCACAAACAGCGCCGAAGAGGCATGAAATTAGAATCATGCATGAACAAATGTGTGGAAAGCAACTCGGATCTTTCTTGTTGTGTATAGATGCGATTCGGATTTATTTCGGACCCGAAACTCTGTTATGGCGATTTTTCACTATCTTCGCTGGGACCCAACTTTGACGCGCTGCGAGAAGTAATTGCGATGCCCAAATCCATGCACGGAGTGATGTGGACATAGAGCAACTTCCCTAGCACAAGTCCGTGTGGTCCGTTCTCTGATGGGGTCCCAGATCCTCAACTTCTAACTATCCGAATTCAGGTTCTCAAAAAAGATGCACGAGCGTGGTAAATGGCAGAAATTTCCAACCGTGGCCCAAACGGCGCCGAAGAGGCATGAAAATTGAATCATGCATGGACAAATGTGTGGCAAGCAACCCGGATCTTTCTTGTTGTGTTCAGATGCGATTCGGACTCATTTCGGATCCGAAACTCTGTTATGGGGATTTTGCACTATCTTCACCGGGACCCAACTTTGACGCGCTGGGAGAAGTGATTGCGATGCCCAAATCCAAATCATACATGGACAAATGTGTGGCAAGCAACCCGGATCTTTCTTGTTGTGTTCAGATGCGATTTGGACTCATTTCGCATCCGAAACTCTGTTATGGCGATTTTGCACTATCTTGGCCGGTGGGACCCAACGTTGACGCGCAGGGAGAAGTGATTGCGATGCCCAAATCCATGCACGGAGTTATGTGGACATAGAGCAACTTCCCTAGCACAAGTCCGTGTGGTCCGTTCTTTGATGGGGTCCCGGATCCTCAACTTCTAACTGTCCGAATCCTGGTTCTTGAAAAAGATGCACGAGCATGCCAAATGGCGGAAATTTCCAAACGTGGCCCAAACGGCACCGAAGAGGCATGAAATTCGAATCATGCATGGACAAATGTGTGAAAAGCAAACCAGATCTTTCTTGTTGTGTTTAGATGCGATTCAGATTTATTTCGGACCCAGAGCTCTGTTATGGCGATTTTGCACTATCTTCGTCGGGACCCAAGTTTGACGCGCTGGGAGAAGTGATTGAAATGCCCAAATCCATGCACGGAGTGATGTAGACATAGATCAACTTCCCTAGCACAAGTCCATGTGGTCCGTTCTCTGATGGGATCCCAGATCCTCAACTTGTAACTATCCGAATCCGAGTTCTCGAAAAAGATGCACGAGCGTGGTAAATGGCAGAATTTTCCAACCGTGGCCCAAACAGCGCTGAAGAGGCATGAGAATCGAATCATGCATGGACAAATAGGTGGCAAGCAACCCGGATCTTTCTTGTTGTGTTCAGATGCGATTCGAACTCATTTCGGATCCGAAACTCTGTTATGGCGATTTTGCACTATCTTGGCCGGGACCCAACTTTGATGCGCAAGGAGAAGTGATTGCGATGTCCAAATCCATGCACGGAGTGATGTGGCCATAGAGAAACTTTTCTAGCACAAGTCTGTGTGGTCCGTTCTCTGATGGGGTCCCGGATCCTCAACTTCTAACTGTCCGAATCAAGGTTCTCGAAAAAGATGCACGAGCGTGTCAAATGGCGAAAATTTTCAACTGTGGCCCAAACGGCGCCGAAGAGGCATGAAATTAGAATCATGCATGGATAAATGTGTGGAAAGCAACCCAGATCTTTCTTGTTGTGTTTAGATGCGATTCGGATTTATTTCGGACCCGCAACTCTGCTATGGCAATTTTGCACTATCTTCACTGGGACCCAACTTTGACGCGCTGCTGGGAGAAGTGATTGCGATGCCCAAATCCATGCACGAAGTGATGTGGACCTAGAGGAACTTCCCTAGCACAAGTCCATGTGGTCCGTTCTCAGATGGGGTCCCAAATCCTCAATTTCTAACTATCCGAATCCGAGTTCCTAAAAAAGATGCACGAGCGTGGTAAATGGCCGAAATGTCCAACCGTGGCCCAAACGGCACCGAAGAGGCATGAGATTCGAATCATGCATGGACAAATGTGTGGCCATAACTTGGATCTTTCTTGTTGTGTTCAAATGCAATTTGGACTCATTTCGGATCCGAAACTCTGTTATGGTGATTTTGTACTATCTTCGCCGTCGGGACCCAACTTTGATGCGCTGGGAGAAGTGATTGCGATGCCCAAATCCATGCACGGAGTGATGTGGACATAGAGCAACTTCACCAGTACAAGTCCTTGTGGTCCGTTCTCTGATGGGGTCCTGGATCCTCAACTTCTAACTGTCCAAATCCGGGTTCTCGAAAAAGATGCACGAGCATGATAAATGGTGAAAATTTCCAACCGTGGCCCAAACGGTATCGAAGAGGCATGAAAATCAAATCATGCATGGACAAATGTGTGGCAAGCAACCTGGATCTTTCTTGTTGTGTTCAGATGCCATTCCGACCCATTTCGGATCCGAAACTCTGTTATGGCGATTTTGCACTATCTTGATCGGGACCAAATTTTGACGTGCAGGGAGAAGTGATTGCGATGCCCAAATCCATGCACGGAGTGATGTGGACATAGAGCAACTTCCCTAGCACAAGTCCGTGTGGTCCGTTCTCTGATGGGGTCTCGGATCCTCAACTTCTAACTGTCCGAATCCTGGTTCTCGAAAAAGATGCACGAGCGTGCCAAATGGCAAAAATTTATAACCGTGGCCCAAACGGGGCTGAAGAGGCATGAAATTAGAATCATGCATGGATAAATGTGTGGAAAGCAACCCGGATCTTCCTTGTATTTAGATGTGATTCGGATTTATTTCGGACCCGAAACTCTGTTATGGCGATTTTGCACTATCTTCGCTGGGACCTGACGTTGACGCGCTCGGAGAAGTGATTACGATGCCGAAATCTATGCACGGAGTGATGTGGACATAAAGCAACTTCGCTAGCACAAGACCGTGTGGTCCGCTCTCTGATGGGGTCCCAGATCCTCAACTTCTAACTATCCGAATCCGGGTTCTCAAAAAAGATGCACGAGCGTGGTAAATGGCGAAAATTTCCAACCGTGGCCCAAACGACGCCGAAGAGGCATGAAAATTGAATCATGCATGGACAAATGTGTGGCAACAATCCGAATCTTTCTTGTTTTTGTTCAGATGCAATTCGGACTCATTTCGGATCCGAAACTCTGTTATGGCGATTTTGCACTATCTCCGCCGCCGGGACCCAACTTTGACGCGCTGGGAGAAGTGATTGCGATGCCCAAATCCATGCACGAAGTGATGTGGACATAGAGCAACTTCACTAGTACAAGTCCGTGTGGTCCGTTCTCTCATGGGGTCCTGGATCCTCAACTTCTAACTGTCCAAATCCGGGTTCTCGAAAAAGATGCACGAGCGTGATAAATGGCCGAAACTTCCAACCGTGGCCCAAACGGTGCCGAAGAGGCATAAAAACCGAATCATGCATGGACAAATCTGTGGTAAGCAACCTGGATCTTTCTTGTTGTGTTCAGATGCCATTCCGACTCATCACGGATCCGAAACTCTGTTATGGCGATTTTGAACTATCTTGACCGGGACCCAATTTTGACGCGCAGGGAGAAGTGATTGCGATGCCCAAATCCATGCACGGAGTGATGTGGACATAGAGCAACTTCCCTAGCACAAGTTCGTGTGGTTCGTTCTCTGATGGGGTCCCGGATCCTCAACTTCTAACTGTCCGAATCCTGGTTCTCGAAAAAGATGCACGAGCGTGCCAAATGGCAGAAATTTCCAACCGTGGCCCAAACAGCGCTGAAATGGCATGAAATGCAAATCATGCATGGACAAATGTGTGGAAAGCAACCCGGATCTTTCTTGTTGTGTTTAGATGCGATTCGGATTTATTTCGGACCCGAAACTCTGTTATGGTGATTTTGCACTATCTTCGCCGGGACCCAACTTTGACGCGCGCTGGGAGAAGTGATTGCGATGACCAAATCCATGCATGGAGTGATGTGGACATAGAGAAACTTTCCTAGCACAAGTCCGTGTGGTCTGTTCTCTGATGGGGTCCCAGATCCTCAACTTCTAACTATCCGAATCCGGTTTCTCGAAAAAGATGCACGAGCGTGGTAAATGGCGGAATTTTCCAACCGTGGCCCAAACGGTGCCGAAGAGGTATGAAAATCGAATCATGCATGGAAAAATGTGTGGCAAGAAACCCGGATCTTTCTTGTTGTGTTCAGATGAGATTCGGACTCATTTCGGATCTAAGACTCTGTTATGGCGATTTTGCAGTATCTTGGCTGGGACCCAACTTTGATGCGCAGGGAGAAGTGATTGCAATGCCCAAATCCATGCACGGAGTGATGTGGACATAGAGCAACTTCCCTAGCACAAGTCCGTGTGGTCCGTTCTCTGATGGGGTCTCGGATCCTCAACTTCTAACTGTCCGAATCCTGGTTCTCGAAAAAGATGCACGAGCGTGCCAAATGGCGAAAATTTCCAACCGTGGCCCAAACGGAAGAGGCATGAAATTAGAATCATGCATGGATAAATTTGTGGAAAGCAACCCGGATCTTCCTTGTATTTAGATGTGATTCGGATTTATTTCGGACCCGAAACTCTGTTATGGCGATTTTGCACTATCTTCGCTGGGACCCGACTTTGACGCGCTCGGAGAAGTGATTACGATGCCCAAATCTATGCACGGAGTGATAAGGACATAAAGCAACTTCTAACTATCCGTTCTCTCATGGGGTCCCAGATCATCAACTTCTAACTATCCGAATCCGAGTTCTCAAGAAAGATGCACGAGCGTGGTAAATGGCAGAAATTTCCTACCGTGGCCCAAATGGCACCGAAGAGGCATGAAAATTATATCATGCATGGAAGAATGTGTGGCAAGCAACCCGGATCTTTCTTGTTGTGTTCAGATGCAATTCGGACTCATTTCAGATCCAAAACTCTATTATGGCGATTTTGCACTATCTTCGCCCCGGGACCCAACTTTGACGCACTAGGAGAAGTGATTGCGATGCCCAAATCCATGCATAGAGTGATGTGGACATAGAGCAACTTCACTAGTACAAGTCCGTGTGGTGCGTTCTCTTATGGGGTCCTAGAGATCCTCACCTTCTAACTGTCCGAATCTGGGTTCTCGAAAAAGATGCACGAGCGTGATAAATGGCGAAAATTTCTAACCGTGGCCCAAACAGCGCCGAAGAGGCATGAAAACTGAATCATGCATGGACAAATGTGTGGCAAGCAACTTGGATCTTTCTTGTTGTGTTTAGATGCGATTCGGACTCATTGCGGATCCGAAACTGTGTTATGGCGATTTTGCACTATCTTGGCCGGGACCCAACTTTGACGCGCACGGAGAAGTGATTACGTTGCCCAAATCCATGCACGGAGTGATGTGGACAAAGAGAAACTTTCCTAGCACAAGTTCGTGTGGTCCGTTCTCTGATGAGGTCCCGGATCCTCAACTTCTAACTGTCCGAATCCTGGTTCTCGAAAAAGATACACGAGCGTGCCAAATGGCAGAAATTTCCAACCGTGGCCCAAACGGTGCCGAAAGGGCATGAAATTCAAATCATGCATGGACAAATGTGTGGAAAGCAACCCAGATCTTTCTTGTTGTGTTTAGATGCGATTCAAATTTATTCCGGACCCGAAGCTTTATTATGGCGATTTTGCACTATCTTCGCCGAGACCCATCTTTGACGCGCTGGGAGAAGTGATTGCGATGCCCAAACCCATGCACGGAGTGATGTGGACACAAAGCAACTTCCCTAGCACAAGTCCGTGTGGTCCGTTCTTTGATGGGGTCCCAAATCCTCAACTTCTAACTATCCGAATCTCGGTTCTCGAAAAAGATGCACGAGCGTGGTAAATGGCGGAATTTTCAACCGTGGCCCAAACGGCGCCGAAGAGGCATGAAAATCGAATCATCCATGGACAAATGTGTGGCAAGCAACCCCGTTCTTTGTTGTTGTGTTCAAATGCGATTCGGACTCATTTCGGATCCGAAACTCTGTTATGGCGATTTTGCACTATCTTGGCCGGGACCCAACTTTGACGTGCAGAGAGAAGTGATTGCGATGCCCAAATCCATGCACGGAGTGATGTGGACATAGAGAAACTTCCCTAGCACAAGTCAGTGTGGTCTGTTCTCTGATAGGCTCCCGGATTCTCAACTTCTAACTGTCCGAATCCTGGTTGTCAAAAAAGATGCACGAGCGTGCCAAATGGCGAAAATTTCCAACCGTGGTCCAAACGGCACCGAAGAGGCATGAAATTAAAATCATGCATGGATAAATGTGTGGAAAGCAACCTAAATCTTTCTTGTTGTGTTTAGATGTGATTCGGATTTATTTCGGACCCGAAACTCTTTTATGGCGATTTTTCACTATCTTCGCTGGGACCCGACTTTAAAGCGCTCGGAGAAGTGATTGCGATGCCCAAATCCATGCACGGAGTGATGTGGACATAGAGCAACTTCCCTAGCACAAGTCCGTGTGGTCCGTTCTCTGATGGGGTCCTAGGTGCTCAACTTCTAACTATCCGAATCCGGTTTCTCAAAGAAGATGCATGAGCGTGGTAAATGCCAAAAATTTTCAACCGTGGCCCAAACGGCGCCGAAGAGGCATGAAAATTGAATCATGCATGGACAAATGTGTGGCAACAATCCGGATCTTTCTTGTTGTGTTCAGATGCAATTCGGACTCATTTCGGATCCGAAACTCTGTTATGGCGATTTTGCACTATCTTCGCCGCCGCAACCCAACTTTGACGCGCTGGGAGAAGTGATTGCGATGCCCATATCCATGCACGGAGTGATGTAGACATAGAGCAACTTCACTAGTACAAGTCCGTGTGGTCCGTTCTCTGATAACTGTCCAAATCCGGGTTCTCGAAAAAGATGCACGAGCGTGATAAATGGAAAAAATTTCCAACCGTGGCCCAAACGGTGCTGAAGAGGCATGAAAATCGAATTATGCATGGACAAATGTGTGCCAAGCAACCCGGATCTTTCTTGTTGTGTTGAGATACGATTCGGACTCATTTCGGATCCGAAACTCTGTTATGGCGATTTTGCACTATCTTGGCCCCGGGACCCAAATTTGATGCGCAGGGAGAAGTGATTGCGATGCCCAAATCCATGCACGGAGTGATGTGGACATAGAGCAACTTCCCTAGCACAAGTCCGTGTGGTCTGTTCTCTGATGGGGTCCCGGATCCTCAACTTCTAACTGTCCGAATCCTGGTTCTCGAAAAAGATGCACGAGCGTACCAAATGGCGAAAATTTCCAACCGTGGGCCCAAAGAGCGCCGAAGAGGCATGAAATTAGAATCATGCATGAACAAATGTGTGGAAAGCAACCCGGATCTTTCTTGTTGTGTATAGATGCGATTCGGATTTATTTCGGACCCGAAACTCTGTTATGGCAAATTTTTCACTATCTTCGCTCGGACCCAACTTTGACGTGCTGGGAGAAGTAATTGCGATGCCCAAATCCATGCACGGAGTGATGTGGACATAGAGCAACTTCCCTAGCACAAGTCCGTGTGGTCCGTTCTCTGATGGGATCCCAGATCCTCAACTTCTAACTATCCGAATTCAGGTTCTCAAAAAAGATGCACGAGCGTGGTAAATGGTAGAAATTTCAAACCGTGGCCCAAACGGCGCCGAAGAGGCATGAAAATTGAATCATGCATGGACAAATGTGTGGCAAGCAATCCGGATCTTTCTTGTTGTGTTCAGATGCGATTCGGACTCATTTCGGATCCGAAACTCTGTTATGGGGATTTTGCACTATCTTCACCGGGACCCAACTTTGACGCGCTGGGAGAAGTGATTGCGATGCCCAAATCCAAATCATACATGGACAAATGTGTGTTAAGCAACCTGGATCTTTCTTGTTGTGTTCAGATGCGATTTGGACTCATTTCGGATCCGAGACTCTGTTATGGCGATTTTGCACTATCTTGGCGATTTTGCACTATCTTGGCCGGCGGGACCCAACGTTGACGCGCAGGGAGAAGTGATTGCGATGCCCAAATCCATGCACGGAGTTATGTGGACATAGAGCAACTTCCCTAGCACAAGTCCGTGTAGTCCGTTCTTTGATGGGGTCCCGGATCCTCAACTTCTAACTATCCGAATCCTGGTTCTTGAAAAAGATGCACCAGCATGCCAAATGGCGGAAATTTCCAAACGTGGCCCAAACGGCACCGAAGAGGCATGAAATTCGAATCATGCATGGACAAATTTGTGAAAAGCAACCCGGATCTTTCTTGTTGTGTTTAGATGCGATTCGGATTTATTCCCGACCCGAAGCTTTGTTATGGCGATTTTGCACTATCTTCACCGAGACCCAACTTTGACGCGCTGGGAGAAGTGATTGTTGCGATGCCCAAACCCATGCACGGAGTGATGTGGACATAGAGCAACTTCCCTAGCACAAGTCCGTGTGGTGCGTTCTTTGATGGGGTCCCAAATCCTCAACTTCTAACTATCCGAATCTGGGTTCTCGAAAAAGATGTACGAGCGTGGTAAATGGCGGAATTTTTCAACCGTGGCCCAAACGGCGCCGAAGAGGCATGAAAATCGAATCATGCATGGACAAATGTGTGGCAAGCAACCCGGTTCTTTCTTGTTGTGTTCCAATGCGATTCGGACTCATTTCGGATCCGAAACTCTGTTATGGCGATTTTGCACTATCTTGGCCGGGACCCAACTTTGACGTGCAGAGAGAAGTGATTGCGATGCCCAAATCCATGCACGGAGTGATGTGGACATAGAGAAACTTCCCTAGCACAAGTCAGTGTGGTCTGTTCTCTGATAGGCTCCCGGATTCTCAACTTCTAACTGTCCGAATCCTGGTTGTCAAAAAAGATGCACGAGCGTGCCAAATGGCGAAAATTTCCAACCGTGGTCCAAACGGCACCGAAGAGGCATGAAATTAAAATCATGCATGGATAAATGTGTGGAAAGCAACCTAAATCTTTCTTGTTGTGTTTAGATGTGATTCGGATTTATTTCGGACCCGAAACTCTTTTATGGCGATTTTTCACTATCTTCGCTGGGACCCGACTTTGACGCGCTCGGAGAAGTGATTGCGATGCCCAAATCCATGCACGGAGTGATGTGGACATAGAGCAACTTCCCTAGCACAAGTCCGTGTGGTCCGTTCTCTGATGGGGTCCTAGGTCCTCAACTTCTAACTATCCGAATCCGGTTTCTCAAAGAAGATGCATGAGCGTGGTAAATGCCAAAAATTTCCAACCGTGGCCCAAACGGCGCCGAAGAGGCATGAAAATTGAATCATGCATGGACAAATGTGTGGCAACAATCCGGATCTTTCTTGTTGTGTTCAGATGCAATTCGGACTCATTTCGGATCCGAAACTCTGTTATGGCGATTTTGCACTATCTTCGCCGCCGCGACCCAACTTTGACGCGCTGGGAAAAGTGATTGCGATGCCCATATCCATGCACGGCATGATGTGGACATAGAGCAACTTCACTAGTACAAGTCCGTGTGGTCCGTTTTCTGATAACTATCCAAATCCGGGTTCTGGAAAAAGATGCACGAGCGTGATAAATGGCGAAAATTTCCAACCGCCGTGGCCCAAACGGTGCCGAAGAGGCATGAAAATTGAAGTATGCATGGACAAATGTGTGCCAAGCAACCCCGATCTTTCTTGTTGTGTTGAGATACGATTCGGACTCATTTCGGATCCGAAACTCTGTTATGGCGATTTTGCTTTATCTGGACCCGGGACCCAAATTTGACGCGCAGGGAGAAGTGATTGCGATGCCCAAATCCATGCACGGAGTGATGTGGAAATAGAGCAACTTCCGTAGCACAAGTCCGTGTGGTCCGTTCTCTGATGGGGTCCCAGATCCTCAACTTCTAACTGTCCGAATCCTGGTCCTCGAAAAAGATGCACGAGCATGCCAAATGGCGAAAATTTCCAACCGTGGCCCAAAGAGCGCCGAAGAGGCATGAAATTAGAATCATGCATGAACAAATGTGTGGAAAGCAACCCGGATCTTTCTTGTTGTGTATAGATGCGATTCGGATTTATTTCGGACCCGAAACTCTGTTATGGCAATTTTTTCACTATCTTCGCTCGGACCCAACTTTCACGCGCTGGGAGAAGTAATTGCGATGCCCAAATCCATGCACGGAGTGATGTGGACATAGAGCAACTTCCCTAGCACAAGTTCGTGTGGTCCGTTCTCTGATGGGGTCCCAAATCCTCAACTTCTAACTATCCGAATTCAGGTTCTCAAAAAAGATGCACGAGCGTGGTAAATGGCAGAAATTTCAAACCGTGGCCCAAACGGCGCCGAAGAGGCATGAAAATTGAATCATGCATGGACAAATGTGTGGCAAGCAATCCGGATCTTTCTTGTTGTGTTCAGATGCGATTCGGACTCATTTCGGATCCGAAACTCTGTTATGGGGATTTTGCACTATCTTTACCGGGACCCAACGTTGACGCGCAGGGAGAAGTGATTGCGATGCCCAAATCCATGCACGGAGTTATGTGGACATAGAGCAACTTCCCTAGCACAAGTCCGTGTGGTCCGTTCTTTGATGGGGTCCCGGATCCTCAACTTCTAACTATCCAAATTCTGGTTCTTGAAAAAGATGCACGAGCATGCCAAATGGCGGAAATTTCCAAACGTGGCCCAAACAGCACCGAAGAGGCATGAAATTCGAATCATGCATGGACAAATGTGTGAAAAGCAACCCGGATCTTTCTTGTTGTGTTTGGATGCGATTCGGATTTATTCCGGACCCGAAGCTTTGTTATGGCGATTTTGCACTATCTTCGCCGAGACCCAACTTTGACGCGCTGGGAGAAGTGATTGGGATGCCCAAACCCATGAACGGAGTGATGTGGACATAGAGCAACTTCCCTAGCACAAGTCTGTGAGGTCCTTTCTTTGATGGGGTCCCAAATCCTCAACTTCTAACTATCCGAATCTCGGTTCTCGAAAAAGATGCACGAGCGTGGTAAATGGCGGAATTTTTCAACCGTGGCCCAAACGGCGCCGAAGAGGCATGAAAATCGAATCATGCATGGACAAATGTGTGGCAAGCAACCCGGTTCTTTCTTGTTGTGTTCAAATGCGATTCGGACTCATTTCGGATCCGAAACTCTGTTATGGCGATTTTGCACTATCTTGGCCGGGACCCAACTTTGACGTGCAGAGAGAAGTGATTGCGATGCCCAAATCCATGCACGGAGTGATGTGGACATAGAGAAACTTCCCTAGCACAAGTCAGTGTGGTCTGTTCTCTGATAGGCTCCCGGATTCTCAACTTCTAACTGTCCGAATCCTGGTTCTCAAAAAAGATGCACGAGCGTGCCAAATGGCGAAAATTTCCAACCGTGGTCCAAACGGCACCGAAGAGGCATGAAATTAAAATCATGCATGGATAAATGTGTGGAAAGCAACCTAAATCTTTCTTGTTGTGTTTAGATGTAATTCGTATTTATTTCGGACCCGAAACTCTTTTATAGCGATTTTTCACTATCTTCGCTGGGACCCGACTTTGACGCGCTCGGAGAAGTGATTGCGATGCCCAAATCCATGCACGGAGTGATGTGGACATAGAGCAACTTCCCTAGCACAAGTCCGTGTGGTCCGTTCTCTGATGGGGTCCTAGGCCCTCAACTTCTAGCTATCCGAATCCGGTTTCTCAAAGAAGATGCATGAGCGTGGTAAATGCCAAAAATTTCCAACCGTGGCCCAAACGGCGCCGAAGAGGCATGAAAATTGAATCATGCATGGACAAATGTGTGGCAACAATCCGGATCTTTCTTGTTGTGTTCAGATGCAATTCGGACTCATTTCGGATCCGAAACTCTGTTATGGCGATTTTGCACTATCTTCGCCGCCGCGACCCAACTTTGACGTGCTGGGAAAAGTGATTGCGATGCCCATATCCATGCACGGCATGATGTGGACATAGAGCAACTTCACTAGTACAAGTCCGTGTGGTCCGTTTTCTGATAACATGTCCAAATCTGGGTTCTGGAAAAAGATGCACGAGCGTGATAAATGGTGAAAATTTCCAACCGTGGCCCAAACGGTGCCGAAGAGGCATGAAAATCGAATTATGCATGGACAAATGTGTGCCAAGCAACCCTGATCTTTCTTGTTGTGTTGAGATACGATTCGGACTCATTTCGGATCCGAAACTCTGTTATGGCGATTTTGCACTATCTTGGCCCCGGGACCCAAATTTGATGCGCAGGGAGAAGTAATTGCGATGCCCAAATCCATGCACGGAGTGATGTGGACATAGAGCAACTTCCCTAGCACAAGTCCGTGTGGTCTGTTCTCTGATGGGGTCCCGGATCCTCAACTTCTAACTGTCCGAATCCTGGTTCTCGAAAAAGATGCACGAGCGTACCAAATGGCGAAAATTTCCAACCGTGGGCCCAAAGAGCGCCGAAGAGGCATGAAATTATAATCATGCATGAACAAATGTGTGGAAAGCAACCCGGATCTTTCTTGTTGTGTATAGATGCGATTCGGATTTATTTCGGACCCGAAACTCTGTTATGGCAATTTTTTCACTATCTTCGCTCGGACCCAACTTTGACGCGCTGGGAGAAGTAATTGCGATGCCCAAATCCATGCACGGAGTGATGTGGACATAGAGCAACTTCCCTAGCACAAGTCCGTGTGGTCCGTTCTCTGATGGGATCCCAGATCCTCAACTTCTAACTATCCGAATTCAGGTTCTCAAAAAAGATGCACGAGCGTGGTAAATGGCAGAAATTTCAAACCGTGGCCCAAACGGCGCCGAAGAGGCATGAAAATTGAATCATGCATGGACAAATGTGTGGCAAGCAATCCGGATCTTTCTTGTTGTGTTCAGATGCGATTCGGACTCATTTCGGATCCGAAACTCTGTTATGGGGATTTTGCACTATCTTCACCGGGACCCAACTTTGACGCGCTGGGAGAAGTGATTGCGATGCCCAAATCCAAATCATACATGGACAAATGTGTGGCAAGCAACCTGGATCTTTCTTGTTGTGTTCAGATGCGATTTGGACTCATTTCGGATCCGAGACTCTGTTATGGCGATTTTGCACTATCTTGGCGATTTTGCACTATCTTGGCCGGCGGGACCCAACGTTGACGCGCAGGGAGAAGTGATTGCGATGCCCAAATCCATGCACGGAGTTATGTGGACATAGAGCAACTTCCCTAGCACAAGTCCGTGTGGTCCGTTCTTTGATGGGGTCCCGGATCCTCAACTTCTAACTATCCGAATCCTGGTTCTTGAAAAAGATGCACCAGCATGCCAAATGGCGGAAATTTCCAAACGTGGCCCAAACGGCACCGAAGAGGCATGAAATTCGAATCATGCATGGAAAAATGTGTGAAAAGCAACCCGGATCTTTCTTGTTGTGTTTAGATGCGATTCAGATTTATTCCGGACCCGAAGCTTTGTTATGGCGATTTTGCACTATCTTCGTCGAGACCCAACTTTGACGCGCTGGGAGAAGTGATTGCGATGCCCAAACCCATGCACGGAGTGATGTGGACATAGAGCAACTTCCCTAGCACAAGTCCGTGTGGTGCGTTCTTTGATGGGGTCGCAAATCATCAACTTCTAACTATCCGAATCTCGGTTCTCGAAAAAGATGCACGAGCGTGGTAAATGGCGGAATTTTTCAACCGTGGCCCAAACGGCGCCGAAGAGGCATGAAAATCGAATCATGCATGGACAAATGTGTGGCAAGCAACCCGGTTCTTTCTTGTTGTGTTCAAATGCGATTCGGACTCATTTCGGATCCGAAACTCTGTTATGGCGATTTTGCACTATCTTGGCCGGGACCCAACTTTGACGTGCAGAGAGAAGTGATTGCGATGCCCAAATCCATGCGCGGAGTGATGTGGACATAGAGAAACTTGCCTAGCACAAGTCAGTGTGGTCTGTTCTCTGATAGGCTCCCGGATTCTCAACTTCTAACTGTCCAAATCCTGGTTCTCAAAAAAGATGCACGAGCGTGCCAAATGGCGAAAATTTCCAACCGTGGTCCAAACGGCACCGAAGAGGCATGAAATTAAATTCATGCATGGATAAATGTGTGGAAAGCAACCTAAATCTTTCTTGTTGTGTTTAGATGTGATTCGGATTTATTTCGGACCCGAAACTCTTTTATGGCGATTTTTCACTATCTTCGCAGGGACCCGACTTTGACGCGCTCGGAGAAGTGATTGCGATGCCCAAATCCATGCACGGAGTGATGTGGACATAGAGCAACTTCCCTAGCACAAGTCCGTGTGGTCCGTTCTCTGATGGGGTCCTAGGTCCTCAACTTCTAACTATCCGAATCCGGTTTCTCAAAGAAGATGCATGAGCGTGGTAAATGCCAAAAATTTCCAACCGTGGCCCAAACGGCACCGAAGAGGCATGAAAATTGAATCCTGCATGGACAAATGTGTGGCAACAATCCGGATCTTTCTTGTTGTGTTCAGATGCAATTCGGACTCATTTCGGATCCGAAACTCTGTTATGGCGATTTTGCACTATCTTCGCCGCCGCGACCCAACTTTGACGCGCTGGGAAAAGTGATTGCGATGCCCATATCCATGCACGGCATGATGTGGACATAGAGCAACTTCACTAGTACAAGTCGGTGTGGTCCGTTTTCTGATAACTGTCCAAATCCGGGTTCTGGAGAAAGATGCACGAGCGTGATAAATGGCGAAAATTTCCAACCGTGGCCCAAACGGTGCCGAAGAGGCATGAAAATCGAATTATGCATGGACAAATGTGTGCCAAGCAACCCCGATCTTTCTTGTTGTGTTGAGATACGATTCGGACTCATTTTTGATCCGAAACTCTATTATGGCGATTTTGCACTATCTTGGCCCCGGGACCCAAATTTGACGCGCAGGGAGAAGTGATTGCGATGCCCAAATCCATGCACGGAGTGATGTGGACATAGAGCAACTTCCCTAGCACAAGTCCGTGTGGTCCGTTCTCTGATGGGGTCCCGGATCCTCAACTTCTAACCGTCCGAATCCTGGTTCTCGAAAAAGATGCACGAGCGTGCCAAATGGCGAAAATTTCCAACCGTGGCCCAAAGAGCGCCGAAGAGGCATGAAATTAGAATCATGCATGAACAAATGTGTGGAAAGCAACCCGGATCTTTCTTGTTGTGTATAGATGCGATTCGGATTTATTTCGGATCCGAAACTCTGTTATGGCAATTTTTTCACTATCTTCGCTCGGACCCAACTTTGACGCGCTAGGAGAAGTAATTGCGATGCCCAAATCCATGCACGGAGTGATGTGGACATAGAGCAACTTTCCTAGCACAAGTCCGTGTGGTCCGTTCTCTGATGGGGTCCCAGATCCTCAACTTCTAACTATCCGAATTCAGGTTCTCAAAAAAGATGCACGAGCGTGGTAAATGGCAGAAATTTTAAACCGTGGCCCAAACGGCGCCGAAGAGGCATGAAAATCGAATCATGCATGGACAAATGTGTGGCAAGCAATCCGGATCTTTCTTGTTGTGTTCAGATGCGATTCGGACTCATTTCAGATCCGAAACTTTGTTATGGGGATTTTGCACTATCTTCACCGGGACCTAACTTTGACGCGCTGGGAGAAGTGATTGCGATGCCCAAATCCAAATCATACATAGACAAATGTGTGGCAAGCAACCTGGATCTTTCTAGTTGTGTTCAGATGCGATTTGGACTCATTTCGGATCCGAAACTCTGTTATGACGATTTTGCACTATCTTGGCCGGCGGGACCCAACGTTGACGCGCAGGGAGAAGTGATTGCGATGCCTAAATCCATGCACGGAGTTATGTGGACATAGAGAAACTTCCCTAGCACAAGTCCTGTGGTCCGTTCTTTGATGGGGTCGCGGATCCTCAACTTCTAACTATCCGAATCCTGGTTCTTGAAAAAGATGCACGAGCATGCAAAATGGCGGAAATTTCCAAACGTGGCCCAAACGGCACCGAAGAGGCATGAAATTCGAATCATGCATGGACAAATGTGTGAAAAGCAACCCGGATCTTTCTTGTTGTGTTTAGATGCGATTCGGATTTATTTCGGACCCGGAGCTCTGTTATGGCGATTTTGCACTATCTTCGTCGGGACCCAAGTTTGACGCGCTGGGAGAAGTGATTGAAATGCCCAAATCCATGCACGGAGTGATGTAGACATAGATCAACTTCCCTAGCACAAGTCCAGGTGGTCCGTTCTCTGATGGGATCCGAGATCCTCAACTTGTAACTATCCCAATCCGAGTTCTCGAAAAAGATGCATGAGCGTGGTAAATGGCGGAATTGTCCAACCGTGGCCCAAACAGCGCCGAAGAGGCATGAGAATCGAATCATGCGTGGACAAATGTGTGGCAAGCAACCTGGATCTTCTTGTTGTGTTCAGATGCGGTTCGGACTCATTTCGGATCCGAAACTCTATTATGGCGATTTTGCACTATCTTGGCCGAGACCCAATTTTGACGCGCAAGGAGAAGTGATTGCGATGCCCAAATCCATGCACGGAGTGATGTGGCCATAGAGAAACTTCCCTAGCACAAGTCCGTGTGGTCTGTTCTCTGATAGGCTCCCGGATTCTCAACTTCTAACTGTCCGAATCCTGGTTCTCAAAAAAGATGCACGAGCGTGCCAAATGGCGAAAATTTCCAACCGTGGACCAAACGGCGCCGAAGAGGCATGAAATTAAAATCATGCATGGATAAATGTGTGGAAAGCAACCCAAATCTTTCTTGTTGTGTTTAGATGTGATTCGGATTTTTTTCGGACCCGAAACTCTTTTATGGCGATTTTGCACTATCTTCGCTGGGACCCGACTTTGACGCGCTCGGAGAAGTGATTGCGATGCCCAAATCCATGCACGGAGTGATGTGGACATAGAGCAACTTCCCTAGCACAAGTCCGTGTGGTCCGTTCTCTGATGGGGTCCTAGGTCCTCAACTTCTAACTATCCGAATCCGGGTTCTCAAAGAAGATGCATGAGCGTGGTAAATGCCGAAAATTTCCAACCGTGGCCCAAACGGCGCCGAAGAGGCATGAAAATTCAATCATGCATGGACAAATGTGTGGCAACAATCCGGATCTTTCTTGTTGTGTTCAGATGCAATTCGGACTCATTTCGGATCCGAAACTCTGTTATGGCGATTTTGCACTATCTTCGCCGCCGCGACCCAACTTTGACGCGCTGGGAAAAGTGATTGCGATGCCCATATCCATGCACGGAGTGATGTGGACATAGAGCAACTTCACTAGTACAAGTCCGTGTGGTCTGTTTTCTGATAACTGTCCAAATCCGAGTTCTGGAAAAAGATGCACGAGCGTGATAAATGGCAAAAATTTCCAACCGCCGTGGCCCAAACGGTGCCGAAGAGGCATGAAAATCGAATTATGCATGGACAAATGTGTGCCAAGCAACCCGGATCTTTCTTGTTGTGTTCAGATACGATTCCGACTCATTTCGGATCCGAAACTCTGTGATTGCGATTTTGCACTATCTTGGCCCCGGGACCCAACTTTGACGCGCAGGGAGAAGTGATTGCGATGCCCAAATCCATGCACGGAGTGATGTGGACATAGAGCAACTTCCCTAGCACAAGTCCGTGTGGTCCGTTCTCTGATGGGGTCCTAGGTCCTCAACTTCTAACTATCCGAATCCGGTTTCTCAAAGAAGATGCATGAGCGTGGTAAATGCCAAATATTTCCAACCATGGCCCAAACGGCGCCGAAGAGGCATGAAAATTGAATCATGCATGGACAAATGTGTGGCAACAATCCGGATCTTTCTTGTTGTGTTCAGATGCAATTCGGACTCATTTCGGATCCGAAACTCTGTTATGGCGATTTTGCACTATCTTCGCCGCCGCGACCCAACTTTGACGCGCTGGAAAAAGTGATTGCGATGCCCATATCCATGCACGGCATGATGTGGACATAGAGCAACTTCACTAGTACAAGTCCGTGTGGTCCGTTTCTGATAACTGTCCAAATCCGGGTTCTGGAAAAAGATGCACGAGCGTGATAAATGGCGAAAATTTCCAACCGTGGCCCAAACGGTGCCGAAGAGGCATGAAAATCGAATTATGCATGGACAAATGTGTGCCAAGCAACCCCGATCTTTCTTGTTGTGTTGAGATACGATTCGGACTCATTTCGGATCCGAAACTCTGTTATGGCGATTTTGCACTATCTTGGCCCCGGGACCCAAATTTGACGCGCAGGGAAAAGTGATTGCGATGCCCAAATCCATGCACGGAGTGATGTGGACATAGAGCAACTTCCCTAGCACAAGTTCGTGTGGTCCGTTCTCTGATGGGGTCCCGGATCCTCAACTTCTAACTGTCCGAATCCTGGTTCTCGAAAAAGATGCACGAGCGTGCCAAATGGCGAAAATTTCCAACCGTGGCCCAAAGAGCGCCGAAGAGGCATGAAATTAGAATCATGCATGAACAAATGTGTGGAAAGCAACCCGGATCTTTCTTGTTGTGTATAGATGCGATTCGGATTTATTTCGGATCCGAAACTCTGTTATGGCAATTTTTTCACTATCTTCGCTCGGACCCAACTTTGACGCGCTGGGAGAAGTAATTGCGATGCCCAAATCCATGCACGGAGTGATGTGGACATAGAGCAACTTCCCTAGCACAAGTCTGTGTGGTCCGTTCTCTGATGGGGTCCCAGATCCTCAACTTCTAACTATCCGAATTCAGGTTCTCAAAAAAGATGCACGAGCATGGTAAATGGCAGAAATTTTAAACCGTGGCCCAAACGGCGCCGAAGAGGCATGAAAATTGAATCATGCATGGAAAAATGTGTGGCAAGCCATCCGGATCTTTCTTGTTGTGTTCAGATGCGATTCGGACTAATTTCAGATCCGAAACTCTGTTATGGGGATTTTGCACTATCTTCACCGGGACCCAACTTTGACGCGCTGGGAGAAGTGATTGCGATGCCCAAATCCAAATCATACATGGACAAATGTGTGGCAAGCAACCTGGATCTTTCTTGTTGTGTTCAGATGCGATTTGGACTCATTTCGGATCTGAAACTCTGTTGTGGCGATTTTGCACTATCTTGGCCGGCGGGACCCAACGTTGACGCGCAGGGAGAAGTGATCGCGATGCCTAAATCCATGCACGGAGTTATGTGGAAATAGAGAAACTTCCCTAGCACAAGTCCGTGTGGTCCGTTCTTTGATGGGGTCGCGGATCCTCAACTTCTAACTATCCGAATCCTGGTTCTTGAAAAAGATGCACGAGCATGCAAAATGGTGGAAATTTCCAAACGTGGCCCAAACGGCACCGAAGAGGCATGAAATTCGAATCATGCATGGACAAATGTGTGAAAAGCAACCCGGATCTTTCTTGTTGTGTTTAGATGCGATTCGGATTTATTTCGGACCCGGAGCTCTGTTATGGCGATTTTGCACTATCTTCGTCGGGACCCAAGTTTGACGCGCTGGGAGAAGTGATTGAAATGCCCAAATCCATGCACGGAGTGATGTAGACATAGATCGACTTCCCTAGCACAAGTCCAGGTGGTCCGTTCTCTGATGGGATCCGAGATCCTCAACTTGTAACTATCCCAATCCGAGTTCTCGAAAAAGATGCATGAGCGTGGTAAATGGCGGAATTGTCCAACCGTGGCCCAAACAGCGCCGAAGAGGCATGAGAATCGAATCATGCGTGGACAAATGTGTGGCAAGCAACCTGGATCTTCTTGTTGTGTTCAGATGCGGTTCGGACTCATTTCGGATCCGAAACTCTGTTATGGCGATTTTGCACTATCTTGGCCGAGACCCAACTTTGACACGCAAGGAGAAGTGATTGCGATGCCCAAATCCATGCACGGAGTGATGTGGCCATAGACAAACTTCCCTAGCACAAGTCCGTGTGGTCTGTTCTCTGATAGGCTCCCGGATTCTCAACTTCTAACTGTCCGAATCCTGGTTCTCAAAAAAGATGCACGAGCGTGCCAAATGGCGAAAATTTCCAACCGTGGACCAAACGGCGCCAAAGAGGCATGAAATTAAAATCATGCATGGATAAATGTGTGGAAAGCAGCCCAAATCTTTCTTGTTGTGTTTAGATGTGATTCGGATTTATTTCGGACCCGAAACTCTGTTATGGCGATTTTGCACTATCTTCGCTGGGACCCGACTTTGACGCGCTCGGAGAAGTGATTGCGATGCCCAAATCCATGCACGGAGTGATGTGGACATAGAGCAACTTCCCTAGCACAAGTCCGTGTGGTCCGTTCTCTGATGGGGTCCTAGGTCCTCAACTTCTAACTATCCGAATCCGGGTTCTCAAAGAAGATGCATGAGCGTGGTAAATGCCGAAAATTTCCAACCGTGGCCCAAACGGCGCCGAAGAGGCATGAAAATTGAATCATGCATGGACATATGTGTGGCAACAATCCGGATCTTTCTTGTTGTGTTCAGATGCAATTCGGACTCATTTCGGATCCGAAACTCTGTTATGGCGATTTTGCACTATCTTCGGCGCCGCGACCCATTTTTGACGCGCTGGGAAAAGTGATTGCGATGCCCATATCCATGCACGGAGTGATGTGGACATAGAGCAACTTCACTAGTACAAGTCCGTGTGGTCTGTTTTCTGATAACTGTCCAAATCCGGGTTCTGGAAAAAGATGCACGAGCGTGATAAATGGCAAAAATTTCCAACCGTCGTGGCCCAAACGGTGCCGAAGAGGCATGAAAATCGAATTATGCATGGACAAATGTGTGCCAAGCAACCCGGATCTTTCTTGTTGTGTTCAGATACGATTCGGACTCATTTCGGATCCGAAACTCTGTGATGGCGATTTTGCACTATCTTGGCCCCGGGACCCAACTTTGACGCGCAGGGAGAAGTGATTGTGATGCCCAAATCCATGCACGGAGTGATGTGGACATAGAGCAACTTCCGTAGCACAAGTCTGTGTGGTCCGTTCTCTGATGGGGTCCCGGATCCTCAACTTCTAATTGTCCGAATCCTCGTTCTCGAAAAAGATGCACGAGCGTGCCAAATGGCTAAAATTTCCAACCGTGACCCAAAGAGCGCCAAAGAGGCATGAAATCATGCATGAACAAATGTGTGGAAAGCAACCCGGATCTTTCTTGTTGTGTATAGATGCGATTCGGATTTACCGAAACTCTGTTATGGCGATTTTTTCACTATCTTCGCTGGGACCCAACTTTGACGCGCTGGGAGAAGTAATTGCGATGCCCAAATCCATGCACGGAGTGATGTGGACATAGAGCAACTTTCCTAGCACAAGTCCGTGTGGTCCGTTCTCTGATGGGGTCCCAGATCCTCAACTTCTAACTATCCGAATTCAGGTTCTTAAAAAAGATGCACGAGCGTGGTAAATGGCAGAAATTTCCAACCGTGGCCCAAACGGCGCCGAAGAGGCATGAAAATTGAATCATGCATGGACAAATGTGTGGCAAGCAACCCGGATCTTTCTTGTGTTCAGATGCGATTCGGACTCATTTCGGATCCGAAACTCTGTTATGGGGATTTCGCACTATCTTCGCTGGGACCCAACTTTGACGCGCTGGGAGAAGTGATTGCAATGCCCAAATCCAAATCATACATGGACAGATGTGTGGCAAGCAACCCGGATCTTTCTTGTTGTGTTCAAATGCGATTTGGTATCATTTCGGATCGGAAACTCTGTTATGGCGATTTTGCACTATCTTTGGCCGGCGGGACCCAACCTTGACGCGCAGGGAGAAGTGATTGCGATGCCCAAATCCATGCACGGAGTTATGTGGACATAGAGCAACTTCCCTAGCACAAGTCCGTGTCGTCCGTTCTTTGATGGGGTCCCGGATCCTCAACTTCTAACTATCCGAATCCTTGTTCTTGAAAAAGATGCACGAGCATGCCAAATGGCGGAAATTTCCAAACGTGGCCCCAACGGCACCGAAGAGGCATGAAATTGAAATCATGCATGGACAAATGTGTGAAAAGCAACCCGGATCTTTCTTGTTGTGTTTAGATGCGATTCGGATTTATTTCGGACCCGGAGCTCTGTTATGGCGATTTTGCACTATCTTCGTCGGGACCCAAGTTTGACGCGCTGGGAGAAGTGATTGAAATGCCCAAATCCATGCAAGGAGTGATGTAGACATAGATAAAGTTCCCTAGCACAAGTCCATGTGGTCCGTTCTCTGATGGGATCCCAGATCCTCAACTTGTAACTATCCGAATCCGAGTTCTCCAAAAAGATGCACGAGCGTGGTAAATGGCGGAATTTTCCAACCGTGGCCCAAACAGCGCCGAAGAGGCATGAGAATCAAATCATGCATGGACAAATGTGTGGGAAGCAACCCGGATCTTTCTTGTTGTGTTCAGATGCGATTCGAACTCATTTCGGATCCGAAACTCTGTTATGGCGATTTTGCACTATCTTGGCCGGGACCCAACTTTGATGCGCAAGGAGAAGTGATTGCGATGCCCAAATCCATGCACAGAGTGATGTGGCCATAGAGAAACTTCCTAGCACAAGTCCGTGTGGTCCGTTCTCTGATGGGGTCCCGGATCCTCAACTTCTAACTATCCAAATCCTAGTTCTGGAAAAAGATGCACGAGCGTGCCAAATGGTGAAAATTTTCAACCGTGGCTCAATTGGCGCCGAAGAGGCATGAAATTAGAATCATGCATGAACAAATGTGTGGAAAGCTGTAGGATCCCTGTTCCCACCGAGCAACGGATTCGGGGTACTAGCAGCGGAAGTAGCACTTCTCGCGCGGGACAGGGGTCCCACACTCGGGGCCTCGCCCACGGATATCCGGACAAGAGACTAATCCGTCGGTTTGTCCAAAACCGAAACCGAAAAAACTTCCTTTACCCGGAAAGCACGGCGATTCCACCAGGATAACTCTTTACTCTAACGTAGTCAAGATCATTACTGATCAAACTGATCTCACTGCACCTTTAACGGTACTTGGTCAAATCAAGAAAGAACTTGCACTTGGATCATTGGGATCAACGCTTTTTTCCCCATCAAGAGGCACAGCCGTTGATTCCTATCCATAGAACAATTTCTATCCGGGATTTACTTTATCTATCGTAATAATAGAAATTAAATCTCGATTTACGGATCCATCAGTCCAGCCTAACCCCATCCGATCCCATGGGTTAGCCAACCGCCCAACCACTGTAGTGATGGGATCCAATTTGGAATTTGGTTAGGTTTTGTCCCGGGTACCAAGGAAAAGAGTTCCAAGGCCCCCTAGCCGGAAGTTCATGCAAACATAAAACTAGTCATACCACTTACACACCCAATATGAAATTGCCTTTTTCTTAGCATCAACTAGCTTTAAAACAATCCTTTAATAAAACCATTATGTCACTGATGACAATCCTCAAAGTCTCTGGTTGAATCCTTATTTCCAGTCATTCTTTCATCGGTATACTTATGGCATCATTGGCAACCAAAACGCTCACCACCTGTTCTCTCAGGGGCCTTTTCCATGGTTCCTAGCTCATAGTAACCGGCAATATATTCATATAATAGAATGGAGTCTCCGTGGAAGATCAGCAAGATCAACCCACAGATCCATATAAAAGAGCCATGGACTCATCTGTTGAGGACCAGCAAGGTCAATCAACCAGATCCATGCCCGGTTTCAGAAAACAACTCTTACTCCTTATTCCAATATCTTCCACGACGCACGTGTGGGTATCTTCGGCGACCCAGAGCCCGAGCACCGTATGGTCAGCACCCTCTAGGATCCTTCGCAGGTGACCTAGCGCTTCACTCATAGGCCGCTTCCTTGGTCCCTCATCCACCGTACCGGAAGCTCACCATTTAAATCGAGTCGAGGCTGGTCAAGACCTCGATCGACCTTGCTACGGGAGACGTCCTCCATTGACTCTCCGTCAGCAGTTGCAACTTTAACAGTTAGGTCTTCATGACCTTAATTCCACAAGACGGTCAAAATGCTTCCCCAGCATTCATGACATAAAACAGTCATTTACAAACAGTCACAAAATACAGTTTCTAAATCGAACTCTTGTCTTTCCATATTATCCACTCTCGGACCACATAACTTATTCCACATTCCATTCAGTGTGTACTCGTTCTCATCCATTCACTCATATAGACTACATTATCTCACATACATCTTCATATTCATTATTCTACATACATATCCATGTTCGTACGTCCACATCATACATCCAATTTCACATTCATACATACGCATCTACATGCATACATCCACATCTACATTCATACATCCATACCTCCATTTCCACATCCACACATCCACATTCATATTCATACATCCACATTCACATGTATACATCCATTTTCGCATCCTCATTCATACATCCACATTCACATACATACATCCACATCCGTATCTACATCCATACATTCACATCCACATCAACATTCACATTCATACATATACATCTACATACATACATACACATCCGTATCTACATCCATACATCCACATCCACATCAACATTCACATTCATACATATACATCTACATGTATACATCCACATCACATTCATACAACCATATTACATCCAATCTCGTCCTAACACATCCCATATACATCTTAACACATCCTAACTCATCTTAACACATTCTATCACATCTCATACACATCTTATCACATCTTTTTACATCTCATACACCTCTTATCACATCCTATCACTTTCCATACGCATCTTATCAAATCTTATCACATCTCATACACATCTTATCACATCTTTTTACATCTCATACACCTCTTATCACATCCTATCACTTTCCATACGCATCTTATCAATTCTTATCACATCTCATACACATCTTATCACATCTTTTTACATCTCATACACCTCTTATCACATCCTATCACTTTCCATACGCATCTTATCAATTCTTATCACATCTCATACACCTCTTATCACATCCTATCACTTTCCATACGCATCTTATCAATTCTTATCACATCTCATACACCTCTTATCACATCCTATCACTTTCCATACGCATCTTATCAATTCTTATCACATCTCATACACCTCTTATCACATCTTATCACATTTCATATCTTTTTTTTAAAAAAAAAAGAGAATTCTTATATTTGATATAAGATTTCTCTACACATTTATTTATACATAAATTCCATTTAAGGAGACTAACACTTTCGAAATTAAAATCAATCTTTTATGCATCTTCTTATGCATAATTTCAATTTGGTAGGGAATTATACTTTTAGAATAAAAGAATTTCTCTTATGCATCTAAGTTAAGCATAAAATCCATTTATGAGGAAAATCACACTTTTAGTATAAAAAGAATATCTTTTATGCATACCTATATGCATGAAATCCAATATGATAAAAGTAACACTTTTGATATAAAAATTTTTCCTTTATGCATACTTCTATGCATGAAAATTAAAAATGATAAAAGTAACACTTTTGATATAAAAATTTTCCTTTATGCATACTTCTATGCATGAAAATTAAAAATGATAAAAGTAACACTTTTGATATAAAAATTTTCTTTTATGCATACTTTTATGCATGAAAATTAAAAATGATAAAAGTAACACTTTTGATATAAAAATTTTCTTTTATGCATACTTTTATGCATGAAAATTAAAAATGATAAAAGTAACACTTTTGATATAAAAATTTTCCTTTATGCATACTTCTATGCATGAAATTTAAAAATGATAAAAGTAACACTTTTGATATAAAAAAAATTTCCTTTATGCATACTTCTATGCATGAAAATTAAAAATGATAAAAGTAACACTTTTGATATAAATTTTTTTTTTCTTTTATGCATACTTCTATGCATGAAAATTAAAAATGATAAAAGTAACACTTTTGATATAAAAAAATTTTCCTTTATGCATACTTCTATGCATGAAAATAAAAATGATAAAAATAACACTTTTGATATAAAAATTTAACCATTATGCATACTTCTATGCATGAAATAAAAATGGTAAAAATAACACTTTTGATATAAAAAATTATCCTTTATGCATACTTCTATGCATGAAAATAAAAATTGATAAAAATAACACTTTTGATATAAAAATTTATCCTTTATGCATGATATTAAAATTCAATGTCTCCATGATTATAATGAAATTCTTTCAATTAATCTAGGATGATAATTCCTAGAATATGGTAGGAAGTCCTCTTTTTATGCTTTGAATGAAATTATTTTATGCATAATTTTTATAAAAATTTTGCCATAGCTTCGCTGCTATGACTGATAAATCTCAATTTTTCTAAGGGATAATGCTTATCATTAAAGAAATAATTAAAATAATCTCTAATTGGATTATTAATCCATAATGGATTGAATCATTAATATACATAAACTAAAAGCATAGAAAAAAGCCATTAATTTGGCCTCAAGCATAGCTTAATCTTGGTTTAGGAAAAGCTTTATGAAAAGCTTGATTTGGATTGAGAATGGGTCATGAGTATGACCATTTCTTGAGTGAGAGAGAGAATTTACATAAAAATCATTAGAATTTAAACATAAATGAAAATTAACTTCAATAGCATTATGTAACTCTTCACTACTATTCAAACTTCAATAGCATTTAAAAAAAACCATACCAATTAAACTTCTCAAGCTTGAGAGGGGTTGAGAAGAGAGAAACATTGAGAAATTATAGAAAGATCAATATTCACTAATTACCTTATAACTTGCTTGATTCTTTGTTCACGGTAGAGGCCCCCAACCAATCAATTGGTTAAGTATGTTGATGGAGCCACTAATGGGGATTGAAGAAAGAGGGAAGCTCCAAAAACTAGTGAATTATTAAATGAATTCACAGTTCTTGGCTTAGGTGGAGTAGAGTAACGATGCATAAACACTATATATTTTTCAACAAGGGGGAGGCTTCTATTTATAGGAAAAATTGAGCTCCTAACCAAACAAACTGATTCTAGAATTTTCTAAATCAGTTTGGTCAATATTTGACCATTTTTAGGTCAGTTAAGGTAACTTTTTGGAACTAGACTTAAATGAGGAGAGAGGAGAGATGAAATATCTCAATTTTTATGAGTTTAAAACTCATTCAAGCATGTGAAATATGCACCTCCTTTAAAGAACTCCCCTTCCTTACATATGTGTCAAAATGGAATCATTATACCCAAAATATCTCATATTTTTAATATTGCTCATAGTTTTTTTACTAATAAACCTTGTACATTTTCAACTCTTCATCTTATGTGAAATATGCACCTCCTTTAAAGAACTCCCCTTCCTTACATATGTCATACTTTTAATATTGCTCATAATTTTTTACTAATAAACCTTGTACATTTTCAACTCTTCATCTTATGTGAAATATGCACCTCCTTTAAAGAACTCCCCTTCCTTACATATGTCATACTTTTAATATTGCTCATAATTTTTTACTAATAAACCTTGTACATTTTCAACTCTTCATCTTATGTGAGCATTTACTCATTTTTGGGTATCTTCTTTTACAAAATTGGATTTATCTCCTCTCTACACATGGATTGATGCTATTGGCCCATAGGAACCTTAATTGGACCATAATCCAAAAATTTCTGAAAATCTAGACCCTTAGGCTAAGGTCCTTTATACACATTTCCGATTAATTCCAATTGCACATTGGAAAATTCTTTTTGAATTTCTGTTTCAGGGGAACTTATTTTAATAGGATGAGATATTTTTCTATCCAAAAATATTCAAAATCTGAATATTCTCTTTCTAGAATATTTTCTCTCTCTAGGTTAAAACAGTTAGAAACAAGTCTTTTATATTTCTGAAGAGGAATTGATTACAGGGGAAGATGCTGGACATTTTGAGAGGCTGGGGAGGAATCTTACATTCTACCCCACTTAAAAAACGCGAGATGTCCTCATCTCGCAACTTGTGATAATTTCGCAAGATTCACGAATATGAGACTTAGAGAAAAATTTTAATCAAGATTAACCACCAAGATAAGTCTTAAAGAGAGCAAGATTCAAAATACGAACAAGATTTAAACTTTATTCATTCTCGGAACTTATACAGTAAAGATAGAGGAACTCTTTACACCTCCATAAGCCCGTCCATCATATGGTCACAAAAGCAGTCCTCACAAGCTGCACAAGTATAAGGTAACTCATCTATTGGAATGATTCTGTGGGTTATTGCTGCGCCTATCTCAGTGGTATGAGGTGTTCTAACAAAAGGACCTCTGAGAGGCAAGCCAAAAACGGGGTAAAGGCATATCTTCTCATGAGGAAGAAAACACGCCAGTAAGAAGACCCGCTCAGAAAACCCAGGATGCCTTGATCTCATGACGCAGTAGTATCGGGGACCCAAACCCAAAGCTTCAATAACCATGGCTAAGCGGACATTGTTACGAAAATGTTGCTGACCCCAGGGTGTTACCCTAGTTATGTCTTGATAGGTCCGCCATTTGGTCTGCGCTACAGAAGTTCCTAGGTGAGGAAAAAGTGAGCGCTCATACTGTTCTATAAAATCCTTCTTCACAGACTCACTTGCGTCTTGAAGGTGAGGAATCATTATGGATAAAACTAGTTCTTGTTGCCAAGCCATGAAGGAGATTAAGAAAGAGAGGAGATCGATGGGAGTAAGATTACTGTGAATGACAAGTAAAAGTTACGACTTATATAAAGGAAGGAGTTAGCGTAACTTAGAAGCCAACGGTAACTTGCCACTGAAGTTTTACCGTCTTTCCATGATTTGGGTTTGGCACATTTTTCTATAGAAGGCATTCAGAACTTTGAGATGAGGAGATAAAAGAAGTTCGTAAGCTAAATCACCTACTTCCTTTGGTCCACAATATCTGGGAGATAACTTCTTATACTTCCCAAGAGATAAAGAACTTCTTTTGGGCCGTACTCGAGACCAAAACCTTGATATCCAAAACATCGATTCTCACTTCTGAACTCGTTGTTCTGAATCCTTAAAAAAGGTGGGACTCTTGAGAAGTATTCAGGAAAAAGGTTCTTCCTTTTTTAAACAGAATCTTCTTATTATTTTAGAGAGAGAATAATTATAAGATCATAAAGGGAGATTCTTACTCCTGTATACCTCTAAGGTTGGGGGAGGAATCTTACATTCTACCCCACTTAAAAGGTGCAAGATGTCCTCATCTCGCAAGTAGAGGACAACTTTTTTTTACTTAAGATCCAATTTATTCTGGGGTTCCTTATATTCCGGTCAACCCAACAGAATATGGGGATAAATATCCCTTATATAGAATTCATCAATAACAATTCATTCAAATCATATCATTCATATCTTTAACACGATAATGGTCCATTAGACCGAAAAATTTTCTTCTGAACATTCCTCCACAGGAATTTTAGTCAAGCAAGTTCTCAATTTGTCATCCCTTAACTTGATCCACCAAGTCAAGTATTAATAGTAGCAATCTGACAGCACAATCCACTAATCTCATAGTGATTTGCTGAAATCATTATCATCATTCCAGTTATGAATATCATCACAAGGACTCATCCCATTCATCCTCATTGAAGCTTATTACATTTCAACCAAATTTCAGGGATCATCATTTTTCAATCAGAATCCAAATCAATTCATCAATTCTCAAACAGAATTAAAAATCATATCAACCACATTCAAAATCATCCTCTGGATAGCATTAACGCTTATAATTTCAAGTCTTAGATTTACTCGTATATACTGTCGGTAAAGAGCTGCAGTTATACCCTCGGTATATACGGATAGTCATGATACTCGAAACTATAAGGTAAATACCATCATGTCTAGGTCTCAAGCAAGTCAGGGTTCCATACAATTGCGGTACTTCCAATTGAAGACCCAATTACTAATTTACGAATTTCAATTTGAATTAACAATTTGTATGAATTATATCAAACAATTACAACCTTTTTGTGCGTCTTGATAAACTTTTGACATAATTTTCTCCTCAGTTGATCTTATTGGAGATTTATGACTTAAGTCTGATAAATAGATTTTTCTTTATCCGATCGTCCGTAAAAAAAAACATTTGTATATTTATATACAAGTTGCAATAATTACATAGAGTGGCTCGGCTCCAAAATTCAAAATCTCTTCGAGAGACGCATAAGACGACGGTACTGGGCCATAGTCATGCCCAGTTACATAAGTTCTCTAACTGCGAAGGGAGTTATTATTTTCTCCTTAGGGATAAATCGACTAAGGAGTCTATAAATTCGACATGAAAGTCTAAAATTTCGAGGTGTCGAATGATATAGAATGACACCACGCACCATTTTCAGCTTTAACAGGATCATAGTTAATGAGAGATTGTGCCACAGCATTGTACGGCGGTTGCAATGGGCGTGGACATATTGCCCTGCAAACCACTTATGTTGTATTCTCTCCGCTGGGGTAGGAAAATATAAATCCGCGAAATGGCGTGCGAGTCTTGCTCGGCTTGTTTGAGTTGAAGCGGAAGAGATGAGATGCTCGAAGGCAAATGCAATCATATCTTGAGACTGGGTGAGGTCGGAAATACCAGATAAATGTGGAACTTCCATCTATAAAAACAATTTCTTTGATTAAAATTTCTCCATTAAAGAAGCTTACGGAATGAAAATACATTATGAAAATGTTGTTTCTGAATTCTTATTACCAATTTCAGATAAGAATTTAATTATCCTTATTAGCTTTCAATTTCGCTCTGATACCAACTGTAGGATCCCTGTTCCCACCGAGCAACGGATTCGGGGTACTAGCAGCGGAAGTAGCACTTCTCGCGCGGGACAGGGGTCCCACACTCGGGGCCTCGCCCACGGATATCCGGACAAGAGACTAATCCGTCGGTTTGTCCAAAACCGAAACCGAAAAAACTTCCTTTACCCGGAAAGCACGGCGATTCCACCAGGATAACTCTTTACTCTAACGTAGTCAAGATCATTACTGATCAAACTGATCTCACTGCACCTTTAACGGTACTTGGTCAAATCAAGAAAGAACTTGCACTTGGATCATTGGGATCAACGCTTTTTTCCCCATCAAGAGGCACAGCCGTTGATTCCTATCCATAGAACAATTTCTATCCGGGATTTACTTTATCTATCGTAATAATAGAAATTAAATCTCGATTTACGGATCCATCAGTCCAGCCTAACCCCATCCGATCCCATGGGTTAGCCAACCGCCCAACCACTGTAGTGATGGGATCCAATTTGGAATTTGGTTAGGTTTTGTCCCGGGTACCAAGGAAAAGAGTTCCAAGGCCCCCTAGCCGGAAGTTCATGCAAACATAAAACTAGTCATACCACTTACACACCCAATATGAAATTGCCTTTTTCTTAGCATCAACTAGCTTTAAAACAATCCTTTAATAAAACCATTATGTCACTGATGACAATCCTCAAAGTCTCTGGTTGAATCCTTATTTCCAGTCATTCTTTCATCGGTATACTTATGGCATCATTGGCAACCAAAACGCTCACCACCTGTTCTCTCAGGGGCCTTTTCCATGGTTCCTAGCTCATAGTAACCGGCAATATATTCATATAATAGAATGGAGTCTCCGTGGAAGATCAGCAAGATCAACCCACAGATCCATATAAAAGAGCCATGGACTCATCTGTTGAGGACCAGCAAGGTCAATCAACCAGATCCATGCCCGGTTTCAGAAAACAACTCTTACTCCTTATTCCAATATCTTCCACGACGCACGTGTGGGTATCTTCGGCGACCCAGAGCCCGAGCACCGTATGGTCAGCACCCTCTAGGATCCTTCGCAGGTGACCTAGCGCTTCACTCATAGGCCGCTTCCTTGGTCCCTCATCCACCGTACCGGAAGCTCACCATTTAAATCGAGTCGAGGCTGGTCAAGACCTCGATCGACCTTGCTACGCGAGACGTCCTCCATTGACTCTCCGTCAGCAGTTGCAACTTTAACAGTTAGGTCTTCATGACCTTAATTCCACAAGACGGTCAAAATGCTTCCCCAGCATTCATGACATAAAACAGTCATTTACAAACAGTCACAAAATACAGTTTCTAAATCGAACTCTTGTCTTTCCATATTATCCACTCTCGGACCACATAACTTATTCCACATTCCATTCAGTGTGTACTCGTTCTCATCCATTCACTCATATAGACTACATTATCTCACATACATCTTCATATTCATTATTCTACATACATATCCATGTTCGTACGTCCACATCATACATCCAATTTCACATTCATACATACGCATCTACATGCATACATCCACATCTACATTCATACATCCATACCTCCATTTCCACATCCACACATCCACATTCATATTCATACATCCACATTCACATGTATACATCCATTTTCGCATCCTCATTCATACATCCACATTCACATACATACATCCACATCCGTATCTACATCCATACATTCACATCCACATCAACATTCACATTCATACATATACATCTACATACATACATACACATCCGTATCTACATCCATACATCCACATCCACATCAACATTCACATTCATACATATACATCTACATGTATACATCCACATCACATTCATACAACCATATTACATCCAATCTCGTCCTAACACATCCCATATACATCTTAACACATCCTAACTCATCTTAACACATTCTATCACATCTCATACACATCTTATCACATCTTTTTACATCTCATACACCTCTTATCACATCCTATCACTTTCCATACGCATCTTATCAAATCTTATCACATCTCATACACATCTTATCACATCTTTTTACATCTCATACACCTCTTATCACATCCTATCACTTTCCATACGCATCTTATCAATTCTTATCACATCTCATACACATCTTATCACATCTTTTTACATCTCATACACCTCTTATCACATCCTATCACTTTCCATACGCATCTTATCAATTCTTATCACATCTCATACACCTCTTATCACATCCTATCACTTTCCATACGCATCTTATCAATTCTTATCACATCTCATACACCTCTTATCACATCCTATCACTTTCCATACGCATCTTATCAATTCTTATCACATCTCATACACCTCTTATCACATCTTATCACATTTCATATCTTTTTTTTAAAAAAAAAAGAGAATTCTTATATTTGATATAAGATTTCTCTACACATTTATTTATACATAAATTCCATTTAAGGAGACTAACACTTTCGAAATTAAAATCAATCTTTTATGCATCTTCTTATGCATAATTTCAATTTGGTAGGGAATTATACTTTTAGAATAAAAGAATTTCTCTTATGCATCTAAGTTAAGCATAAAATCCATTTATGAGGAAAATCACACTTTTAGTATAAAAAGAATATCTTTTATGCATACCTATATGCATGAAATCCAATATGATAAAAGTAACACTTTTGATATAAAAATTTTTCCTTTATGCATACTTCTATGCATGAAAATTAAAAATGATAAAAGTAACACTTTTGATATAAAAATTTTCCTTTATGCATACTTCTATGCATGAAAATTAAAAATGATAAAAGTAACACTTTTGATATAAAAATTTTCTTTTATGCATACTTTTATGCATGAAAATTAAAAATGATAAAAGTAACACTTTTGATATAAAAATTTTCTTTTATGCATACTTTTATGCATGAAAATTAAAAATGATAAAAGTAACACTTTTGATATAAAAATTTTCCTTTATGCATACTTCTATGCATGAAATTTAAAAATGATAAAAGTAACACTTTTGATATAAAAAAAATTTCCTTTATGCATACTTCTATGCATGAAAATTAAAAATGATAAAAGTAACACTTTTGATATAAATTTTTTTTTTCTTTTATGCATACTTCTATGCATGAAAATTAAAAATGATAAAAGTAACACTTTTGATATAAAAAAATTTTCCTTTATGCATACTTCTATGCATGAAAATAAAAATGATAAAAATAACACTTTTGATATAAAAATTTAACCATTATGCATACTTCTATGCATGAAATAAAAATGGTAAAAATAACACTTTTGATATAAAAAATTATCCTTTATGCATACTTCTATGCATGAAAATAAAAATTGATAAAAATAACACTTTTGATATAAAAATTTATCCTTTGTGCATGATATTAAAATTCAATGTCTCCATGATTATAATGAAATTCTTTCAATTAATCTAGGATGATAATTCCTAGAATATGGTAGGAAGTCCTCTTTTTATGCTTTGAATGAAATTATTTTATGCATAATTTTTATAAAAATTTTGCCATAGCTTCGCTGCTATGACTGATAAATCTCAATTTTTCTAAGGGATAATGCTTATCATTAAAGAAATAATTAAAATAATCTCTAATTGGATTATTAATCCATAATGGATTGAATCATTAATATACATAAACTAAAAGCATAGAAAAAAGCCATTAATTTGGCCTCAAGCATAGCTTAATCTTGGTTTAGGAAAAGCTTTATGAAAAGCTTGATTTGGATTGAGAATGGGTCATGAGTATGACCATTTCTTGAGTGAGAGAGAGAATTTACATAAAAATCATTAGAATTTAAACATAAATGAAAATTAACTTCAATAGCATTATGTAACTCTTCACTACTATTCAAACTTCAATAGCATTTAAAAAAAACCATACCAATTAAACTTCTCAAGCTTGAGAGGGGTTGAGAAGAGAGAAACATTGAGAAATTATAGAAAGATCAATATTCACTAATTACCTTATAACTTGCTTGATTCTTTGTTCACGGTAGAGGCCCCCAACCAATCAATTGGTTAAGTATGTTGATGGAGCCACTAATGGGGATTGAAGAAAGAGGGAAGCTCCAAAAACTAGTGAATTATTAAATGAATTCACAGTTCTTGGCTTAGGTGGAGTAGAGTAACGATGCATAAACACTATATATTTTTCAACAAGGGGGAGGCTTCTATTTATAGGAAAAATTGAGCTCCTAACCAAACAAACTGATTCTAGAATTTTCTAAATCAGTTTGGTCAATATTTGACCATTTTTAGGTCAGTTAAGGTAACTTTTTGGAACTAGACTTAAATGAGGAGAGAGGAGAGATGAAATATCTCAATTTTTATGAGTTTAAAACTCATTCAAGCATGTGAAATATGCACCTCCTTTAAAGAACTCCCCTTCCTTACATATGTGTCAAAATGGAATCATTATACCCAAAATATCTCATATTTTTAATATTGCTCATAGTTTTTTTACTAATAAACCTTGTACATTTTCAACTCTTCATCTTATGTGAAATATGCACCTCCTTTAAAGAACTCCCCTTCCTTACATATGTCATACTTTTAATATTGCTCATAATTTTTTACTAATAAACCTTGTACATTTTCAACTCTTCATCTTATGTGAAATATGCACCTCCTTTAAAGAACTCCCCTTCCTTACATATGTCATACTTTTAATATTGCTCATAATTTTTTACTAATAAACCTTGTACATTTTCAACTCTTCATCTTATGTGAGCATTTACTCATTTTTGGGTATCTTCTTTTACAAAATTGGATTTATCTCCTCTCTACACATGGATTGATGCTATTGGCCCATAGGAACCTTAATTGGACCATAATCCAAAAATTTCTGAAAATCTAGACCCTTAGGCTAAGGTCCTTTATACACATTTCCGATTAATTCCAATTGCACATTGGAAAATTCTTTTTGAATTTCTGTTTCAGGGGAACTTATTTTAATAGGATGAGATATTTTTCTATCCAAAAATATTCAAAATCTGAATATTCTCTTTCTAGAATATTTTCTCTCTCTAGGTTAAAACAGTTAGAAACAAGTCTTTTATATTTCTGAAGAGGAATTGATTACAGGGGAAGATGCTGGACATTTTGAGAGGCTGGGGAGGAATCTTACAAAAGCAACCCAGATCTTTCTTGTTGTGTTTAGATGCGATTCGGATTTATTTCCGACCCGAAATATGTTATGGCGATTTTGCACTATCTTCGCTGGGACCCAACTTTGACGCGCTGGGAGAAGTGATTGCGATGCCCAAATCCATGCACGGAGTGATGTGGACATAGAGCAACTTCCCTAGCACAAGTCTGTGTGGTCCGTTCTCTGATGGGGTCCTAGGTCCTCAACTTCTAACTATCCGAATCCGGGTTCTCAAAAAAGATGCATGAGCGTGGTAAATGCCGAAAATTTCCAACCGTGGCCCAAACGGCGCCGTAGAGGCATGAAAATTGAATCATGCATGGACATATGTGTGGCAACAATCCGGATCTTTCTTGTTGTGTTCAGATGCAATTCGGAATCATTTCGGATCCGAAACTCTGTTATGGCGATTTTGTACTATCTTCGGCGCCGCGACCCAACTTTGACGCGCTGGGAAAAGTGATTGCGATGCCCATATCCATGCACGGAGTGATGTGGACATAGAGCAACTTCACTAGTACAAGTCCGTGTGGTCTGTTTTCTGATAACTGTCCAAATATCATGCATGGACAAATGTGTGGCAACAATCCGGATCTTTCTTGTTGTGTTCAGATGCAATTCGGACTCATTTCGGATCCGAAACTCTGTTATGGTGATTTTGCACTATCTTCGCCGCCGCGACCCAACTTTGACGCGCTGGAAAAAGTGATTGCGATGCCCATATCCATGCACGGCATGATGTGGACATAGAGCAACTTCACTAGTACAAGTCCGTGTGGTCCGTTTTCTGATAACTGTCCAAATCCGGGTTCTGGAAAAAGATGCACGAGCGTGATAAATGGCAAAAAATTCCAACCGTGGCCCAAACGGTGCCGAAGAGGCATGAAAATCGAATTATGCATGGACAAATGTGTGCCAAGCAACCCCGATCTTTCTTGTTGTGTTGAGATACGATTCGGACTCATTTCGGATCCGAAACTCTGTTATGGCGATTTTGCACTATCTTGGCCCCGGGACCCAAATTTGACGCGCAGGGAGTAGTGATTGCGATGCCCAAATCCATGCACGGAGTGATGTGGACATAGAGCAACTTCCCTAGCACAAGTCCGTGTGGTCCGTTCTCTGATGGGGTCCCGGATCCTCAACTTCTAACTGTCCGAATCCTGGTTCTCGAAAAAGATGCACGAGCGTGCCAAATGGCGAAAATTTCCAACCCTGGCCCAAAGAGCGCCGAAGAGGCATGAAATTAGAATCATGCATGAACAAATGTGTGGAAAGCAACCCGGATCTTTCTTGTTGTGTATAGATGCGATTCGGATTTATTTCGGATCCGAAACTCTGTTATGGCAATTTTTTCACTATCTTCGCTCGGACCCAACTTTGACGCGCTGGGAGAAGTAATGGCGATGCCCAAATCCATGCACGGAGTGATGTGGACATAGAGCAACTTCCCTAGCACAAGTCCGTGTGGTCCGTTCTCTGATGGGGTCCCAGATCCTCAACTTCTAACTATCCGAATTCAGGTTCTCAAAAAAGATGCACGAGCGTGGTAAATGGCAGAAATTTTAAACCGTGGCCCAAACGGCGCCGAAGAGGCATGAAAATTGAATCATGCATGGAAAAATGTGTGGCAAGCAATCCGGATCTTTCTTGTTGTGTTCAGATGCGATTCGGACTAATTTCAGATCCGAAACTCTGTTATGGGGATTTTGCACTATCTTCACCGGGACCCAACTTTGACGCACTGGGAGAAGTGATTGCGATGCCCAAATCCAAATCATACATGGACAAATGTGTGGCAAGCAACCTGGATCTTTCTTGTTGTGTTCAGATGCGATTTGGACTCATTTCGGATCCGAAACTCTGTTGTGGCGATTTTGCACTATCTTGGCCGGCGGGACCCAACGTTGACACGCAGGGAGAAGTGATTGCGATGCCCAAATCCATGCACGGAGTTATGTGGACATAGAGAAACTTCCTTAGCACAAGTCCGTGTGGTCCGTTCTTTGATGGGGTCGCGGATCCTCAACTTCTAACTATCCGAATCCTGGTTCTTGAAAAAGATGCACGAGCATGCAAAATGGCGGAAATTTCCAAACGTGGCCCAAACGGCACCGAAGAGGCATGAAATTCGAATCATGCATAGACAAATGTGTGAAAAGCAACCCGGATCTTTCTTGTTGTGTTTAGATGCGATTCGGATTTATTTCGGACCCGGAGCTCTGTTATGGCGATTTTGCACTATCTTCGTCGGGACCCAAGTTTGACGCGCTGGGAGAAGTGATTGAAATGCCCAAATCCATGCACGGAGTGATGTAGACATAGATCAACTTCCCTAGCACAAGTCCAGGTAGTCCGTTCTCTAATGGGATCCGAGATCCTCAACTTGTAACTATCCCAATCCGAGTTCTCGAAAAAGATGCATGAGCGTGGTAAATGGCGGAATTGTCCAACCGTGGCCCAAACAGCGCCGAAGAGGCATGAGAATCGAATCATGCGTGGACAAATGTGTGGCAAGCAACCTGGATCTTCTTGTTGTGTTCAGATGCGATTCAGACTCATTTCGGATCCGAAACTCTGTTATGGCGATTTTGCACTATCTTGGCCGAGACCCAACTTTGACGCGCAAGGAGAAGTGATTGCGATGCCCAAATCCATGCACGGAGTGATGTGGCCATAGAGAAACTTCCCTAGCACAAGTCCGTGTGGTCTGTTCTCTGATAGGCTCCCGGATTCTCAACTTCTAACTGTCCGAATCCTGGTTCTCAAAAAAGATGCACGAGCGTGCCAAATGGCGAAAATTTCCAACCGTGGACCAAACGGCGCCGAAGAGGCATGAAATTAAAATCATGCATGGATAAATGTGTGGAAAGCAACCCAAATCTTTCTTGTTGTGTTTAGATGTGATTCGGATTTATTTCGGACCCGAAACTCTTTTATGGCGATTTTGCACTATCTTCGTTGGGACCCGACTTTGACGCGCTCGGAGAAGTGATTGCGATGCCCAAATCCATGCACGGAGTGATGTGGACATAGAGCAACTTCCCTAGCACAAGTCCGTGTGGTCCGTTCTCTAATGGGGTCCTAGGTCCTCAACTTCTAACTATCCGAATCTGGGTTCTCAAAGAAGATGCATGAGCGTGGTAAATGCCAAAAATTTCCAACCGTGGCCCAAACGGCGCCGAAGAGGCATGAAAATTGAATCATGCATGGACATATGTGTGGCAACAATCCGGATCTTTCTTGTTGTGTTCAGATGCAATTCGGACTCATTTCGGATCCGAAACTCTGTTATGGCGATTTTGCACTATCTTCGGCGCCGCGACCCAACTTTGACGCGCTGGGAAAAGTGATTGCGATGCCCATATCCATGCACGGAGTGATGTGGACATAGAGCAACTTCACTAGTACAAGTCCGTGTGGTCTGTTTTCTGATAACTGTCCAAATCCGGGTTCTGGAAAAAGATGCACGAGCGTGATAAATGGCAAAAATTTCCAACCGTCGTGGCTAAACGGTGCCGAAGAGGCATGAAAATCGAATTATGCATGGACAAATGTGTGCCAAGCAACCCGGATCTTTCTTGTTGTGTTTTGATACGATTCGGACTCATTTCGGATCCGAAACTCTGTGATGGCGATTTTGCACTATCTTGGCCCCGGGACCCAACTTTGACGCGCAGGGAGAAGTGATTGCGATGCCCAAATCCATGCACGGAGTGATGTGGACATAGAGCAACTTCCCTAGCACAAGTCTGTGTGGTCCGTTCTCTGATGGGGTCCCGGATCCTCAACTTCTAATTGTCCGAATCCTCGTTCTCGAAAAAGATGCACGAGCGTGCCAAATGGCGAAAATTTCCAACCGTGACCCAAAGAGCGCCAAAGAGGCATGAAATCATGCATGAACAAATGTGTGGAAAGCAACCCGGATCTTTCTTGTTGTGTATAGATGCGATTCGGATTTACCGAAACTCTGTTATGGCGATTTTTTCACTATCTTCGCTGGGACCCAACTTTGACGCGCTGGGAGAAGTAATTGCGATGCCCAAATCCATGCACGGAGTGATGTGGACATAGAGCAACTTTCCTAGCACAAGTCCGTGTGGTCCGTTCTCTGATGGGGTCCCAGATCCTCAACTTCTAACTATCCGCATTCAGGTTCTTAAAAAAGATGCACGAGCGTGGTAAATGGCAGAAATTTCCAACCGTGGCCCAAACGGCGCCGAAGAGGCATGAAAATTGAATCATGCATGGACAAATGTGTGGCAAGCAACCCGGATCTTTCTTGTGTTCAGATGCGATTCGGACTCATTTCGGATCCGAAACTCTGTTATGGGGATTTCGCACTATCTTCGCTGGGACCCAACTTTGACGCGCTGGGAGAAGTGATTGCGATGCCCAAATCCAAATCATACATGGACAAATGTGTGGCAAGCAACCCGGATCTTTCTTGTTGTGTTCAAATGCCATTTGGACTCATTTCGGATCGGAAACTCTGTTATGGCGATTTTGCACTATCTTTGGCCGGCGGGACCCAACCTTGACGCGCAGGGAGAAGTGATTGCGATGCCCAAATCCATGCACGAAGTTATGTGGACATAGAGCAACTTCCCTAGCACAAGTCCGTGTCGTCCGTTCTTTGATGGGGTCCCGGATCCTCAACTTCTAACTATCCGAATCCTTGTTCTTGAAAAAGATGCACGAGCATGCCAAATGGCGGAAATTTCCAAACGTGGCCCCAACGGCACCGAAGAGGCATGAAATTGAAATCATGCATGGACAAATGTGTGAAAAGCAACCCGGATCTTTCTTGTTGTGTTTAGATGCGATTCGTATTTATTTCGGACCCGGAGCTCTGTTATGGCGATTTTGCACTATCTTCGTCGGGACCCAAGTTTGACGCGTTGGGAGAAGTGATTGAAATGCCCAAATCCATGCAAGGAGTGATGTAGACATAGATGAACTTCCCTAGCACAAGTCCATGTGGTCCGTTCTCTGATGGGATCCCAGATCCTCAACTTGTAACTATCCGAATCCGAGTTCTCCAAAAAGATGCACGAGCGTGGTAAATGGCGGAATTTTCCAACCGTGGCCCAAACAGCGCCGAAGAGGCATGAGAATCAAATCATGCATGGACAAATGTGTGGGAAGCAACCCGGATCTTTCTTGTTGTGTTCAGATGCGATTCGAACTCATTTCGGATCCGAAACTCTGTTATGGCGATTTTGCACTATCTTGGCCGGGACCCAACTTTGATGCGCAAGGAGAAGTGATTGCGATGCCCAAATCCATGCACGGAGTGATGTGGCCATAGAGAAACTTCCTAGCACAAGTCCGTGTGGTCCGTTCTTTGATGGGGTCCCGGATCCTCAACTTCTAACTATCCGAATCCTAGTTCTGGAAAAAGATGCACGAGCGTGCCAAATGGTGAAAATTTTCAACCGTGGCTCAATTGGCGCCGAAGAGGCATGAAATTAGAATCATGCATGAACAAATGTGTGGAAAGCAACCCAGATCTTTCTTGTTGTGTTTAGATGCGATTCGGCTTTATTTCGGACCCGAAACTCTGTTATGGCGATTTTGCACTATCTTCGCTGGGACCCAACTTTGACGCGCTGGGAGAAGTGATTGCGATGCCCAAATCCATGCACGGTTTGATGTGGACATAGAGCAACTTCCCTAGCACAAGTCCGTGTGGTCCGTTCTCTGATGGGGTCCTAGGTCCTCAACTTCTAACTATCCGAATCCGGGTTCTCAAAGAAGATGCATGAGCGTGGTAAATGCCGAAAATTTCCAACCGTGGCCCAAACGGCGCCGAAGAGGCATGAAAATTGAATCATGCATGGACATATGTGTGGCAACAATCCGGATCTTTCTTGTTGTGTTCAGATGCAATTCGGACTCATTTCGGATCCGAAACTCTGTTATGGCGATTTTGCACTATCTTCGGCGCCGCGACCCAACTTTGACGCGCTGGGAAAAGTGATTGCAATGCCCATATCCATGCACGGAGTGATGTGGACATAGAGCAACTTCACTAGTACAAGTCCGTGTGGTCTGTTTTCTGATAACTGTCCAAATCCGGGTTCTCGAAAAAGATGCACGAGCGTGATAAATGGCAAAAATTTCCAACCGTCGTGGCCCAAACGGTGCCGAAGAGGCATGAAAATCGAATTATGCATGGACAAATGTGTGCCAAGCAACCCGGATCTTTCTTGTTGTGTTCAGATACGATTCGGACTCATTTCGGATCCGAAACTCTGTGATGGCGATTTTGCACTATCTTGGCCCCGGGACCCAACTTTGACGCGCAGGGAGAAGTGATTGCGATGCCCAAATCCATGCACGGAGTGATGTGGACATAGAGCAACTTCCCTAGCACAAGTCCGTGTGGTCCGTTCTCTGATGGGGTCCCGGATCCTCAACTTCTAATTGTCCGAATCCTCGTTCTCGAAAAAGATGCACGAGCGTGCCAAATGGTAAAAATTTCCAACCGTGACCCAAAGAGCGCCAAAGAGGCATGAAATCATGCATGAACAAATGTGTGGAAAGCAACCCGGATCTTTCTTGTTGTGTATAGATGCGATTCGGATTTACCGAAACTCTGTTATGGCGATTTTTTTACTATCTTCGCTGGGACCCAACTTTGACGCGCTGGGAGAAGTAATTGCGATGCCCAAATCCATGCACGGAGTGATGTGGACATAGAGCAACTTTCCTAGCACAAGTCCGTGTGGTCCGTTCTCTGATGGGGTCCCAGATCCTCAACTTCTAACTATCCGAATTCAGGTTCTTAAAAAAGATGCACGAGCGTGGTAAATGGCAGAAATTTCCAACCGTGGCCCAAACGGCGCCGAAGAGGCATGAAAATTGAATCATGCATGGACAAATGTGTGGCAAGCAACCCGGATCTTTCTTGTGTTCAGATGCGATTCGGACTCATTTCGGATCCGAAACTCTGTTATGGGGATTTCGCACTATCTTCGCTGGGACCCAACTTTTGACGCGCTGGGAGAAGTGATTGCGATGCCCAAATCCAAATCATACATGGACAAATGTGTGGCAAGCAACCCGGATCTTTCTTGTTGTGTTCAAATGCGATTTGGACTCATTTCGGATCGGAAACTCTGTTATGGCGATTTTGCACTATCTTGGCCGGCGGGACCCAACCTTGACGCGCAGGGAGAAGTGATTGCGATGCCCAAATCCATGCACGGAGTTATGTGGACATAGAGCAACTTCCCTAGCACAAGTCCGTGTCGTCCGTTCTTTGATGGGGTCCCGGATCCTCAACTTCTAACTATCCGAATCCTTGTTCTTGAAAAAGATGCACGAGCATGCCAAATGGCGGAAATTTCCAAACGTGGCCCCAACGGCACCGAAGAGGCATGAAATTGAAATCATGCATGGACAAATGTGTGAAAAGCAACCCGGATCTTTCTTGTTGTGTTTAGATGCGATTCGGATTTATTTCGAACCCGGAGCCCTGTTATGGCGATTTTGCACTATCTTCGTCGGGACCCAAGTTTGACGCGCTGGGAGAAGTGATTGAAATGCCCAAATCCATGCAAGGAGTGATGTAGACATAGATGAACTTCCCTAGCACAAGTCCATGTGGTCCGTTCTCTGATGGGATCCCAGATCCTCAACTTGTAACTATCCGAATCCGAGTTCTCCAAAAAGATGCACGAGCGTGGTAAATGGCGGAATTTTCCAACCGTGGCCCAAACAGCGCCGAAGAGGCATGAGAATCAAATCATGCATGGACAAATGTGTGGGAAGCAACCCGGATCTTTCTTGTTGTGTTCAGATGCGATTCGAACTCATTTCGGATCCGAAACTCTGTTATGGCGATTTTGCACTATCTTGGCCGGGACCCAACTTTGATGCGCAAGGAGAAGTGATTGCGATGCCCAAATCCATGCACGGAGTGATGTGGCCATAGAGAAACTTCCTAGCACAAGTTCGTGTGGTCCGTTCTCTGATGGGGTCCCGGATCCTCAACTTCTAACTATCCGAATCCTAGTTCTGGAAAAAGATGCACGAGCGTGCCAAATGGTGAAAATTTTCAACCGTGGCTCAATTGGCGCCGAAGAGGCATGAAATTAGAATCATGCATGAACAAATGTGTGGAAAGCAACCCAGATCTTTCTTGTTGTGTTTAGATGCGATTCGGATTTATTTCGGACCCGAAACTCTGTTATGGCGATTTTGCACTATCTTCGCTGGGACCCAACTTTGACGCGCTGGGAGAAGTGATTGCGATGCCCACATCCATGCACGGAGTGATGTGGACCTAGAGCAACTTCCCTAGCACAAGTCCATGTGGTCCGTTCTCAGATGGGGTCCCAGATCCTCAATTTCTAACTATCCGAATCCGGGTTCTTAAAAAAGATGCACGAGCGTGGTAAATGGCGAAAATGTCCAACCGTGGCCCAAACGGCGCCGAAGAGGCATGAGATTCGAATCATGCATGGAAAAATGTGTGGCCACAACTTGGATATTTTTTTATTGTGTTCAAATGCAATTTGGACTCATTTCGGATCCGAAACTCTGTTATGGTGATTTTGCACTATCTTCGCCGCCGGGACCCAACTTTGACGCGCTGGGAGAAGTGATTGCGATGCCCAAATCCATGCACGGAGTGATGTGGACATAGAGCAACTTCACTAGTACAAGTCCTTGTGGTCCGTTCTCTGATGGGGTCCTGGATCCTCAACTTCTAAACTGTCCAAATCCGGGTTCTCGAAAAAGATGCACGAGCGTGATAAATGGTGGAAATTTCCAACCGTGGCCCAAACGGTACCGAAGAGGCATGAAAATCGAATCATGCATGGACAAATGTGTTGCAAGCAACCTGGATCTTTCTTGTTGTGTTCAGATGCCATTCCGACTCATTTCGGATCCGAAACTCTGTTATGGCGATTTTGCACTATCTTGACCGGGACCCAATTTTGACGCGCAGGGAGAAGTGATTGCGATGCCCAAATCCATGCACGGAGTGATGTGGACATAGAGCAACTTCCCTAGCACAAGTTCGTGTGGTTCATTCTCTGATGGGGTCCCGGATCCTCAACTTCTAACTGTGCGAATCCTGGTTCTCGAAAAAGATGCACGAGCGTGCCAAATGGCAGAAATTTCCAACCGTGGCCCAAACAACGCCGAAATGGCATGAAATGCGAATCATGCATGGACAAATGTGTGGAAAGCAACCCGGATCTTTCTTGTTATGTTTAGATGCGATTCGGATTTATTTCGGACCCGAAACTCTGTTATGGTGATTTTGCACTATCTTCGTCGGGACCCAACTTTCACGCGCGCTGGGAGAAGTGATTGCGATGCCCAAATCCATGCATGGAGTGATGTGGACATAGAGAAACTTCCCTAGCACTAGTCCGTGTGGTCTGTTCTCTGATGGGGTCCGAGATCCTGAACTTCTAACTATCTGAATCCGGGTAAATGGCAGAATTTTCCAACCGTGGCCCAAACGGTGCCGAAGAGGTATGAAAATCGAATCATGCATGGAAAAATGTGTGGCAAGAAACCCGGACCTTTCTTGTTGTGTTCAGATGCGATTCGGACTCATTTCGGATCTAAGACTGTGTTATGGCGATTTTGCACTATCTTGGCTGGGACCCAACTTTGACGCGCAGGGAGAAGTGATTGCAATGCCTAAATCCATGCACGGAGTGATGTGGACATAGAGCAACTTCCCTAGCACAAGTCCGTGTGGTCCGTTCTTTGATGGGGTCTCGGATCCTCAACTTCTAACTGTCCGAATCTTGGTTCTCGAAAAAGAAACACGAGCGTGTCAAATGGCGAAAATTTTCAACGGTGGCCCAAACGGTGCCGAAGAGGCATGAAATTAGAGTCATGCATGGACAAATGTGTGAATAGCAACGCGGATCTTTCATGTTGTGTTTAGATGCGATTCGGATTTATTTCGGACCCGAAACTCTGTTATGGCGATTTTTCACTATCTTCCCTAGAACCCGACTTTGACGCGCTGGGAGAAGTAATTGCGATGCCCAAATCCATGCACGGAGTAATGTGGACACAAAGCAACTTCCCTAGCACAAGTCTGTGTGGTCCATTCTCTCATGGGGTCCCAGATGCTCAACTTCTAACTATCCGAATCCGGGTTCTGAAAAAGATGCACGAGCGTGGTAAATGGCAAAAATTTCCTACCGTGGCCCAAACGACGCCGAAGAGGCATGAAAATTGAATCATGCATGGACAAATGTGTGGCAAGAAACCCAGATCTTTCTTGTTGTGTTCAAATGCAATTTGAACTCTTTTGGGATCCGAAACTCTGTTATGGGGATTTTGCACTATCTTCGCCGGGACCCAACTTTGACGCGCTGGGAGAAGTGATTGCGATGCCCAAATCCAAATCATGCATGGAAAAATGTGTGGCAAGAAACCCGGATCTTTCTTGTTGTGTTCAGATACAATTCGGACTCATTTCGGATCCGAAACTCTATTATGGCGATTTTGCATTATCTTGGCCGAGATCCAAATTTGACGCGCAGGGAGAAGTGATTGCGATGCCCAAATCCATGCACGGAATGATGTGGACATAGAGCAACTTCCCTAGCACAAGTGCGTGTGGTCCGTTCTCTGATGGGGTCCCAGATCCTCAACTTCTAACTGTCCGAATCCTGGTTCTTGAAAAAGATACACGAGCGTGCGAAAAGGCAAAAATTTCCAAACATAGCCCAAACGGCGCCGAAGAGGCATGAAATTCGAATCATGCATGGACAAATGTGTGGAAAGCAACCCGGATCTTTCTTGTTGTGTTTAGATGTGATTCGGATTTATTTCGGACTCGGAGCTCTGTTATGGCGATTTTGCACTATCTTCGCCGGGACCCAACAACGACGCGCTCGGAGAAGTGATTGCGATGCCCAAATCCATGGACGGAGTGATGTAGACATAGATCAACTTCCCTAGCAGAAGTCCGTGTGGTCCGTTCTCTGATGGGATCCCAGATCCTCAACTTCTAACTATCTGAATCCGGGTTCTTGAAAAAGATGCACGAGCGTGGTAAATGGCAGAATTTTCCAACCGTGGCCCAAACAGCGCCGAAGATGCATGAAAATCGAATCATGCATCGAAAAATGTGTGGCAAGCAACCCGGATCTTTCTTGTTGTGTTCAGATGCGTTTCGAACTTATTTCGGATCCGAAACTCTGTTATGGCGATTTTGCACTATCTTGGCCGGGACCCAACTTTGACGCGCAAGGAGAAGTGATTGCGATGCCCAAATCCATGCACGGAGTGATGTGGACATAGAGCAACTTTCCTAGCACAAGTCCGTGTGCTCCGTTCTCTGATGGGGTCCCGGATCCTCAACTTCTAACTGTTTGAATCCTGGTTCTCGAAAAAGATGCACGAGCGTGCCAAATGGTGAAATTTTTCAACCGTGGCCCAAACGGCGCCGAAGAGGCATGAAATTAGAATCATGCATGGACAAATGTGTGCAAAGCAACCCGGATCTTTTTTGTTGTGTTTAGATGCGATTCGAATTTATTTCGGACCCGCAACTCTGTTATGGCGATTTTGCACTATCTTCGTTGGGACCTAACTTTGACGCACTCGGAGAAGTGATTGCGATGCCCAAATCCATGCACGGAGTGATGTGGAACTAGAGCAGCTTCCCTAGCACAAGTCCGTGTGGTCCGTTCTCTAATGGGGTCCCAGATCCTCAACTTCTAACTATCCGAATCCGGGTTCTCAAAAAGAGATGCACGAGATTGGTAAATGGCGAAAATGTCCAACCGTGGCCCAAACGGCACCGAAGAGGCATGAAAATTGAATCATGCAAGGACAAATGTGTGGCCACAACCCGGATCTTTCTTGTTGTGTTCAGATGCAATTTGGACACATTTCAGATCCGAAACCTTGTTATGGCGATTTTGCACTATCTTCGCCGCCGGGACCCAACTTTGACGCACTGGGAGAAGTGATTGCGATGCCCAAATCCATGCACAGAGTGATGTGGACATAGAGCAACTTCACTAGTACAAGTCCGTGTGGTCCGTTCCTCTGATGGGGTCCTGGTTCCTCAACTTCTAACTGTCCAAATCCGGGTTCTCAAAAAAGATGCACAAACGTGATAAATGGTGGAAATTTCCAACCGTGGCCCAAACAGTGCCGAAGAGGCATGAAAATTGAATCATGCATGGACAAATGTGTGGCAAGCAACCTGGATCTTTCTTGTTGTGTTCAGATGCAAGTCGGACTCATTTAGGATCCGAAACTCTGTTATGGCGATTTTGCACTATCTTTGCCGGGACCCAACTTTGATGCGCAGGGAGAAGTGATTGCGATGCCCAAATCCATGCACGGAGTGATGTGGACATAGAGCAACTTCCCTATTACAAGTTTGTGTGGTCCGTTCTCTGATGGGGTCCCGGATCCTCAACTTCTAACTGTCCGAATCCTGGTTCTCGAAAAAGATACACGAGCGTGCCAAATGGCAGAAATTTCCAACCGTGGCCCAAACAGTGCCGAAATGGCATGAAATTCGAATCATGCATGGACAAATGTGTGGAAAGCAACCCGGATATTTCTTGTTGTGTTTAGATGCGATTCAGATTTATTTCGGACCCAAAACTCTCCTATGGCGATTTTGCACTATCTTCGCCGGGACCCAACTTTGAGACGCGCTGGGAGAAGTGATTGCGATGCCCAAATCCATGCGTGGAGTGATGTGGACATAGAGAAACTTTCCTAGCACAAGTCCGTGTGGTCTGTTCTCTGATGGGGTCCCAGATCCTCAACTTCTAAGTATCCGAATCTAGGTTCTCGAAAAAGATACACGAGCGTGGTAAATGGCGGAATTTTTCAACGGTGGCCCAAACGGCACCGAAGAGGTATGAAAATCGAATCATGCATGGACAAATGTGTGGCAAGCAACTTGGATCTTTCTTGTTGTGTTCAGATGCGATTCGAACTCATTTCGGATCTGAAACTCTGTTATGGCAATTTTGCATTATCTTGGCTGGGACCCAATTTTGACGCGCAGGGAGAAGTGATTGCAATGCCCAAATCCATGCACGGAGTTATGTGGACATAGAGCAACTTTCCTAGCACAAGTCCGTGTGGTCCGTTCTCTGATGGGGTCTCCGATCTCAACTTCTAACTGTCCGAATCCTGGTTCTCGAAAAAGATACACAAGCGTGCCAAATGGCGAAAATTTCCAACGGTGGCCCAAACGGCGCCAAAGAGGCATGAAATTAGAGTCATGCATGGACAAATGTGTGAATAGCAACGCGGATCTTTCATGTTGTGTTTAGATGCGATCCGGATTTATTTCGGACCTGAAACTCTGTTATGGCGATTTTTCACTATCTTCGCTAGGACCCGACTTTGACGTGCTGGGAGAAGTAATTGCGATGCCCAAATCCATGCACGGAGTGATGTGGACATAGAGCAACTTCCCTAGCACAATTCCGTGTGGTCCATTCTCTGATGGGGTCCCAGATCCTCAACTTCTAACTATCCGAATCCGGGTTCTGAGAAAAGATGCACGAGCGTGGTAAATGGCGAAAATTTCCAACCGTGGCCCAAACGACGCCGAAGAGGCATGAAAATTGAATCATGCATGGACAAATGTGTGGCAAGAAACCCGGATCTTTCTTGTTGTGTTCAGATGCATTTCGAACTCATTTCGGATCTGAAACTTTGTTATGGGGATTTTGCACTATCTTCGCCGGGACCCAACTTTGACACGCTGGGAGAAGTGATTGCGATGCCCAAATCCAATTCATGCATGGACAAATGTGTGGCAAGCAACCCGGATCTTTCTTGTTGTGTTCAGATGCAATTCGGACTCATTTCGGATCCGAAACTCTATTATGCCGATTTTGCATTATCTTGGCCGGGACCCAAATTTGACGCGCAGGGAGAAGTGATTGCGATGCCCAAAGCCATGCACGGAGTGATGTGGACATAGAGCAACTTCCCTAGCACAAGTCCGTGTGGTCCGTTCTCTGATGGGGTCCCGGATCCTCAACTTCTAACTGTTCGAATCCTGGTTGTTGAAAAAGATGCACGAGCGTGCGAAATGGCGGAAATTTCCAAACGTGGCCCAAACGGCGCCGAAGAGGCATGAAATTTGAATCATGCATGGACAAATGTGTGGAAAGCAACCCGGATCTTTCTTGTTGTGTTTAGATGCGATTCGGATTTATTTCGGACTCGGAGCTCTGTTATGGCGATCTTGCACTATCTTTTCGGGATGCAACTATGACGCACTCGGAGAAGTGATTGCGATGTCCAAATCCATGCAGGGAGTGATGTAGACATAGATCAACATCCCTAGCACAAGTCCGTGTGGTCCGTTCTCTGATGGGATCCCAGATCCTCAACTTCTAACTATCCGAATCCGGGTTCTCGAAGAAGATGCACGAGCGTGGTAAATGGTAGAATTTTCCAACCGTGGCCCAAACAGCGCCGAAGAGGCATGAAAATCGAATCATGCATGGACAAATGTGTGGCAAGCGACCCGGATCTTTCTTGTTGTGTTCAGATGCGATTCGAACTTATTTCGGATCCGAAACTCTGTGACCCAACTTTGACGTGCAAGGAGAAGTGATTGCAATGCCCAAATCCATGCACGGAGTGATGTGGACATAGAGCAACTTTCCTAGCACAAGTCCGTGTGCTCCGTTCTCTGATGGGGTCCCATATCCTCAACTTCTAACTGTCTGAATCCTGGTTCTCGAAAAAGATGCACGAGCGTGCCAAATGGCGAAAATTTTCAACCGTGGCCCAAACGGCGCCAAAGAGGCATGAAATTAGAATTATGCATGGACAAATGTGTGGAAAGCAACCCGGATCCTTTTTGTTGTGTTTAGATGCGATTCGAATTTATTTCGGACCCGAAACTCTATTATGGCAATTTTGCACTATCTTCGCTGGGACCCAACTTTGACGCGCTGGGAGAAGTGATTGCGATGCCCAAATCCATGCACGGAGTGATGTGGACATAGAGCAACTTCCCTAGCACAAGTCCGTGTGGTCCGTTCTCTGATGGGGTCCCGGATCCTCAACTTCTAACTGTCCGAATCCTGGTTCTTGAAAAAGATGCACGAGCGTGGTAAATGGCGAAAATGTCCAACCGTGGCCCAAACGGCGCCGAAGAGGCATGAAAATTGAATCATGCAAGGACAAATGTGTGGCCACAACCCGGATCTTTCTTGTTGTGTTGAGATGCAAATTGGACACATTTCGGATCCAAAACTCTGTTATGGCGATTTTGCACTATCTTCGCCGCTGGGACCCAACTTTGACGTGCAGGGAGAAGTGATTGCGATGCCCAAATCCATGCATGGAGTGATGTGGACATAGAGCAACTTCCCTAGCACAAGTTTGTGTGGTCCGTTCCTCTGATGGGGTCCCGGATCCTCAACTTCTAACTGTCCGAATCTTGGTTCTCGAAAAAGATGCACGAGCGTGCCAAATGGCAGAAATTTCCAACCGTGGCCCAAACAGCGCCGAAATGGCATGAAATTCGAATCATGCATGGACAAATGTGTGGAAAGCAACCGGGATATTTCTTGTTGTGTTTAGATGCGATTCGGATTTATTTCGGACCCGAAACTCTCTTATGGCGATTTTGCACTATCTTCGTCGGGACCCAACTTTGAGACGCGCTGGGAGAAGTGATTGCGATGCCCAAATCCATGTGTGGAGTGATGTGGACATAGAGAAACTTCCCTAGCACAAGTGGTCTGTTCTCTGATGGGGTCCCAGATCCTCAACTTCTAACTATCCGAATCTGGGTTCTCGAAAAAGATACACGAGCGTGGTAAATGGCGGAATTTTTCAACCGTGGCCCAAACGGCGCAAAGAGGTATGAAAATCGAATCATGCATGGACAAATGTGTGGCAAGCAACCCGGATCTTTCTTGTTGTGTTCAAATGCGATTCGGACTCATTTCGGATCCGAAACTCTGTTATGGCAGTTTTGCACTATCTTGGTTGGGACTCAACTTTGACGCGCAGGGAGAAGTGATTGCGATGCCCAAATCCATGCACGGAGTGATGTAGACATAGAGCAACTTCCCTAGAATAAGTCCGTGTAGTCCGTTCTCTGATGGGGTCCCGGATCCTCAACTTCTAATTGTCCGAATCCTGGTTCTCGAAAAAGATACACGAGCGTGCCAAATGGTGAAAATTTTCAATCGTGGCCCAAACGGCGCCGAAGAGGCATGAAATTAGAATCATGCATGAACAAATGTGTGGAAAGCAACCCCGATCTTTCTTGTTGTGTTTAGATGGGATTCGGATTTATTTCGGACCCGAAACTCTGTTATGGCGATTTTGCACTATCTTCGCTGGGACCCAACTTTTTCGCGCTGGGAGGAGTGATTGCGATGCCCAAATCCATGCACGGAGTGATGTGGACATAGAGCAACTTCCCTAGCACAAGTCCGTGTGGTCCGTTCTCTGATGGGGTCCCAGATCCTCAACTTCAAACTATCCGAATCCGGGTTCTCAGAAAAGATGCACGAGCGTGGTAAATGGCGAAAATTTCCAACCGTGGCCCAAACGGCGCCGAAGAGGCATGAAAATTGAATCATGCATGGAGAAATGTGTAGCAAGTAACCCGAATCTTTCTTGTTGTATTGAGATGCAATTCGGACTCATTTCAGATCCGAAACTCTGTTATCGTGATTTTGCACTATCTTCGCCAGGACCCAACTTTGACGCGCTAAGAGAAGTGATTGCGATGCCCAAATCCATGCACGGAGTACATGGAGCAACTTCACTAGTACAAGTCCATGTGGTCCGTTCTCTGATGGGGTCCTGTATCCTCAACTTCTAACTATCTGAATTCGGGTTCTCGAGAACGATGCACGAGCGTGATAAATGGCGGAGATTTCCAACCGTGGCCCAAACGGCACCGAAGAGGCATGAAAATCGAATCATGCATGGACAAGCAACCTGTATCTTTCTTGTTGTGTTCACATACGATTCGGACTCATTTCGGATCCGAAACTCTGTTATGGCGATTTTGCACTATCTTGGCCCAGACCCAATATTGACGCGCAGGGAGAAGTGATTGCGATGCCCAAATCCATGCACGGAGTGATGTGGACATAGAGAAACTTTCCTAGCACAATTCCGTGTGGTCCGTTCTCTGATGGGGTCCCGGATCCTCAACTTCTAACTATCCGAATCCTGGTTCTCGAAAAAGATACACGAGTGTGCCAAATGGCAGAAATTTCCAACCGTGGTCCAAACGGTACCAAAAGGGCATGAAATTCGAATCATGCATGGACAAATGTGTGGAAAGCAACCCGGATCTTTCTTGTTGTGTTTAGATGCGATTCGGATTTATTCCGGACCCGAAGCTCTGTTATGGCGATTTTGCACTATCTTTGCCGAGACCCAACTTTGACGCGCTGGGAGAAGTGATTGCGATGCCCAAACCCATGCACGGAGTGATGTGGACGTAGAGCAACTTCCCTAGCACAAGTCTGTGTGGTCCGTTCTCTGATGGGGTCCTAGATCCTCAACTTCTAACTATCCGAATCCTAGTTTCCGAAAAAGATGCACGAGCGTGGTAAATGGCAGAATTTTTCAACCGTGGCCCAAACGGTGCCGAAGAGGCATGAAAATCCAATCATGCATGGACAAATGTGTGGCAAGCAACCCGAATCTTTCTTGTTGTGTTCAGATGCGATTCGGACTCATTTCGGATCCGAAACTCTGTTATGGCGATTTTGCACTATCTTGGTCGGGACCCAACTTTGACGTGCAAAGAGAAGTGATTGTGATGCCCAAATCCATGCACGGAGTGATGTGGACATAGAGGCACAAGTCGGTGTGGTCCGTTCTCTGATAGGGTCCCAGATTCTCAACTTCTAACTGTCCGAATCCTGGTTCTCGAAAAGGATGCACGAGCGTGCCAAATGGCAAAAATTTCCAACCGTGGCCCAAACGGCGCCGAAGAGGCATGAAATTAGAATCATGCATGGATAAATGTGTGGGAAGCAACCCGGATCTTGCTTGTTGTGTTTAGATGCGATTCGGATTTATTTCGGACCCGAAACTCTGTTATGGCGATTTTGCACTATCACTTCCCTAGCACAAGTCCGTGTGGTCCGTTCTCTGATGGGGTTCCAGATCCTCAACTTCTAACTATCCGAATCCGGGTTCTCAAAAAAAGATGCACGAGCATGGTAAATGGCAAAAATGTTCAACCGTGGCCCAAACGGCACCGAAGAGGCATGAAAATTGAATCATGCAAGGACAAATGTGTGGCCACAACCCGGATCTTTCTTGTTGTGTTCAGATGCAATTTGGACACATTTCGGATCCGAAACTCTGTTGTGGCAATTTTGCACTATCTTCGCCGCTGGGACCCAACTTTGACACGCTGGGAGAAGTGATTGCGATGCCCAAATCCATGCACGGAGTGATGTGGACATAGAGCAACTTCACTAGTACAAGTCCGTGTGGTCCGTTCCTCTGATGGGGTCCTGGATCCTCAACTTCTAACTGTCCAAATCCGGGTTCTCGAAAAACATGCACGAGCGTGATAAATGGTGGAAATTTCCAACCGTGGCCCAAACAGTGCCGAAGAGGCATGAAAATCGAATCATGCATGGACAAATGTGTGGCAAGCAACCTGGATCTTTGTTGTTGTGTTCAGATGCAATTCGGACTCATTTCGGATCCAAAATCTGTTATTGCAATTTTGCACTATCTTGGCCGGGATCCAACTTTGACGCGCAGGGAGAAGTGATTGCGATGCCCAAATCCATGCACGGATTGACGTGGACATAGAGCAACTTTCCTAGCACAAGTTCGTGTGGTCCGTTCTCTGCTGGCGTCCCGGATCCTCAACTTCTAACTGTCCGAATCCTGGTTCTCGAAAAAGATGCACGAGCGTGCCAAATAGAAGAAGTTTCCAACTGTGGCCCAAACAGCGCCGAAATGGCATGAAATTCAAATCATGCATGGACAAATGTGTGGAAAGCAACCCGGATATTTCTTGTTGTGTTTAGATGCGATTCGGATTTATTTCGGACCCAAAACTCTCTTATGGGGATTTTGCACTATCTTCGTCAGGACCCAACTTTGAGACGTGGAGGGAGAAGTGATTGCGATGCCCAAATTCATGCGTGGAGTGATGTGGACATAGAGCAACTTCTCTAGCACAATTCCGTGTGGTCTGTTCTCTGATGGGGTCCCAGATCCTCAACTTCTAACTATCCGAATCTGGGCTCTCAAAAAAGATACACGAGCGTGGTAAATGGCAGAATTTTCCAACCGTGGCCCAAACGGCGCCGAAGAGGCATGAAATTCGAATCATGCATGGACAAATGTGTGGAAAGCAACCCGGATCTTTCTTGTTGTGTTCAAAAAAGATTCGGATTTATTTCGGACCCGAAACTCTGTTATGGCAATTTTGCACTATCTTCGCTGGGACCCAACTTTTTCACGCCGGGAGAAGTGATTGCGATGCCCAAATCCATGCACGGAGTGATGTGGACATAGAGCAACTTCCCTAGCACAAGTCCGTGTGGTCCGTTCTCTGATGGGGTCCCAGATCCTCACTTTCAAACTATCCGAATCTGGGTTCTCAAAAAAGATGCACGAGCGTGGTAAATGGCGGAAATTTCCAACCGTGGCCCAAACGGCGCCGAAGAGGCATGAAAATTGAATCATGCATGGACAAATGTGTGGCAAGTAACCCGAATCTTTCTTGTTGTGTTGAGATGCAATTCCGACTCATTTCAGATCCGAAACTCTGTTATGGTGATTTTGCACTATCTTCGCCAGGACCCAACTTTGACGCGCTAGGAGAAGTGATTGCGATGCCCAAATCCATGCACAAAGTGATGTGGACATAGAACAACTTCACTAGTACAAGTCCATGTGGTCCGTTCTCTGATGGGGTCCTGGATCCTCAACTTCTAACTGTCTGAATTCGGGTTCTCGAAAACGATGCACGAACGTGATAAATGGCGAAGATTTCCAACCGTGGCCCAAACGGCACCGAAGAGGCATGAAAATCAAATCATGCATGAACAAATGTGTGGCAAGCAACCTGGATCTTTCTTGTTGTGTTCACATGCGATTCGGACTCATTTCGGATCCAAAACTCTGTTATGGCGATTTTGCACTATCTTGGCCCGGACCCAATATTGACGCGCAGGGAGAAGTGAATGCGATGCCCAAATCCATGCACGGAATGATGTGGACATAGAGAAACCTTCCTAGCACAAGTCCGTGTGGTCCGTCCTCTGATGGGGTCCCGGATCCTCAACTTCTAACTGTCCGAATCCTGGTTCTCGAAAAAGATGCACGAGCGTGCCAAATGGCGGAAATTTCCAACCGTGGTCCAAACGGTACCGAAAGGGCATGAAATTCGAATCATGCATGGATAAATGTGTGGGAAGCAACTCGGATAAATGCATGGATAAATGTGTGGGAAGCAACTCGGATCTTTCTTGTTTTGTTTAGATGCGATTCGGATTTATTTCGGACCCAAAACTCTGTCATGGCGATTTTGCATGATCTTCGCTGGGACCCGACTTTGACGCGCTCGGAGAAGTGATTGCGATGCCCAAATCCATGCACGGAGTGATGTGGACATAGAGCAACTTTCCTAGCACAAGTCCGTGTGGTCCATTCTCTGATGGGGTCCCAGATCCTCAACTTCTAACTATCCGATTCCGGGTTTTAAAAAAAGACGCAGGAGCGTGGTAAATGCCGGAAATTTTCAACCGTGACCCAAACGGCGCGGAAGAGGCATGAAAATTGAATCATGCATGGACAAATGTGTGGCAACAATCCGGATCTTTCTTGTTGTGTTCAGATGCAATTCGGACTCATTTCGGATCCGAAACTTTGTTATGGCGATTTTACACTATCTTCGGTGCCGCGACCCGAATTTGACGTGGTGGGAGAAGTGATTGTGATGCCCAAATCCATGCACGGAGTGATGTGGACATAGAGCAACTTCACTAGTACAAGTCCGTGTGGTCCGTTCTCTGATAACTGTCCAAATCCGAGTTCTGGAAAAAGATGCACGAGCGTGATAAATGGCGGAAATTTTCAACCGTGGCCCAAACGGTGCCAAAGAGGCATGAAAATCAAATTATGCATGGACAAATGTGTGTCAAGCAACCTGGATCTTTCTTGTTGTGTTCAGATGCGATTCGGACTCATTTCGGATCCGAAACTCTGTTATGGCGATTTTGTACTATCTTGGCCGGACCCAACTTTGACGCGCAGAGAGAAGTGATTGCGATGACCAAATCCATGCACGGAGTGATGTGGACATAGAGCAACTTCCCAAGCACAAGTCCGTGTGGTCGGTTCTCTGATGGGGTCCCGGATCCTCAACTTCTAACTGTCCAAATCTTGGTTCTCGAAAAAGATGCACGAGCGTGCCAAATGGCAGAAATTTCCAACCTTGGCCCAAACGGCGTCGAAGAGGCATAAAATTCGAATCATGCATGGACAAATGTGTGGAAAGCAACCCGAATCTTTCTTGTTGTGTTTAGATGCGATTCGAATTTATTTCGGACCCGAAACTCTGTTATGGCGATTTTGCACTATCTTCGCCGGGACCCAATTTTGACGGGCTGGGAGAAGTGATTGCGATGCCCAAATCCATGCACGGAGTGATGTGGACATAGAGCAACTTCCCTAGCACAAGTCCGTGTGGTCCGTCCTCTGATGGGGTCCCAGATCCTCAACTTCTAACTATATGAATCCAGGTTCTCGAAAAAGATGCACGAGCATGGTAAATGGCGGAATTTTCCAACCGTGGTCCAAACGGCGCCGAAAAGGCATGAAAAACGAATTATGCATGGACAAATGTGTGGCAAGCAACCCAGATCTTTCTTGTTGTGTTCAGATACGATTCGGACTCATTTCGGATCCAAAACTCTGTTATGGCGATTTTGCACTATCTTGGCCCCGGGACCCAACTTTGACGCGCAGGAGGGAGAAGTGATTGCGATGCCCAAATCCATGCACGGAGTGATGTGGACATAGAGCAACTTCTCTACCACAAGTCCGTGTGGTCCATTCTCTGATGGGGTCCCAGATCCTAAACTTCTAAGTGTCCGAATCCTGGTTCTCGAAAAAGATGCACGAGCGTGCCAAATGGCAAAAATTTCCAACCGTGGCCCAAACAGCGCCGAAGAGGCATGAAATTTGAATCATGCATGGACAAATGTGTGGAAAGCAACCCGGATCTTTCTTGTTGTGTATAGATGCGATTCGGATTTATTTCGGACCCGAAACTCTGTTATGGCGATTTTTCACTATCTTCACTGGGACCCAACTTTGACGCGCTGGGAGAAGTAATTGCGATGCCCAAATCCATGCACGGAGTGATGTGGACATAGAGCAACTTCCCTAGCACAAGTCCGTGTGGTCCGTTCTCTGATGCGGTCCCAGGTCCTCAACTTCTAACTATCGGAATCCGGGTTCTCTAAAAAGATGCACGAGCGTGGTAAATGGCAGAAATTTCCAATCGTGGCCCAAACGGCACCGAAGAGGCATGAAAATTGAATCATGCATGGACAAAAATGTAGCAAGCAACTCGGATCTTTCTTGTTGTGTTCAGATGCGATTCGGACTCATTTCGGATCCGAAACTCTGTTATGGGAATTTTGCACTATCTTCGCCGGGACCCAACTTTGACGCGCTGGGAGAAGTGATTGCGATGCCCAAATCCAAATCATGCATGGACAAATGTGTGGCAAGCAACCCGGATCTTTCTTGTTGTGTTTAGATGCGATTCAGACTCATTTCGGATCCGAAACTCTGTTATGGCGATGTTGCACTATCTTGGCCGGGACCCAACTTTGACGCGCAGGGAGAAGTGATTGTGATGCCCAAATCCATGCACAGAATGATGTGGACATAGAGCAACGTCCGTAGCACAAGTCCGTGTGGTCCGTTCTCTGCTGGGGTCTCGGATCCTCAACTTCTAAACTGTCCGAATCCTGGTTCTTGAAAAAGATGCACGAGCGCGCCAAATGGCAGAAATTTCCAAACGTTGCCCAAACGGCGCCGAAGAGGCATGAAATTCGAATTATACATGGACAAATGTGTGGAAAGAAACCCGGATCTTTCTTGTTGTCTTTGGATGCGATTCGGATTTATTTCGGACCCGGAGCTCTGTTATGGCGATTTTGCACTATCTTCGCCGAGACCCAACTTTGATGCGCTGGGAGAAGTGATTGCGATGCCCAAATCCATGCACGGAGTGATGTTGACATAGAGCAACTTCCCTAGCACAAGTTCGTGTGGTCCGTTCTCTGATGGGATCCCAGATCCTCAACTTCTAACTGTCCGAATCCTGGTTCTTGAAAAAGATGCACAAGCGCGCCAAATGGCGGAAATTTCCAAAGGTGGCCCAAACGGCGTCGAAGAGGCATGAAATTCGAATCATGCATGGACAAATGTGTGGAAAGCAACCCGGATCTTTCTTGTTGTATTTAGATGCGATTCGGATTTATTTCGGACCCGGAGCTCGGTTATGGCGATTTTGCACTATCTTCGTCGGGACCCAACTTTGACGCGCTGGGAGAAGTGATTGCGATTCCCAAATCCATGCACGGAGTGATGTAGACATAGAGCAACTTCCCTAGCACAAGTCCGTGTGGTCCGTTCTCTGATGGGATCCCAGATCCTCAACTTCTAACTATCCGCGTGGTAAATTGCGGAATTTTCCAACTGTGGCCCAAACAGCGCCGAAGAGGCATGAAAATCGAATCATGCATGGACAAATGTGTAGCAAGCAACCCGGATCTTTCTTGTTGTGTTCAGATGATGCGATTCGAACTCATTTCGGATCCGAAACTCTGCTATGGCGATTTTGCACTATCTTGGCTGGGACCCAACTTTGAAGCGCAAGGAGAAGTGATTGCGATGCCCAAATCCATACACGCAGTGATGTGGACATAGAGCAACTTCCCTAGCACAAGTCCGTGTGGTCCGTTCTCTGATGGGGTCTCGGATCCTCAACTTCTAATTGTCCGAATCCTAGTTCTCGAAAAAGATGCACGAGCGTGCCAAATGGTGAAAATTTTCAACCGTGGCCCAAACAGAGCCGAAGAGGCATGAAATTAGAATCATGCATGGACAAATGTGCTGAAAGTAACCCGGATCTTTCTTGTTGTGTTTAGATGTGATTCGGATTTATTTCGGACCCGAAACTCTGTTACGGCGATTTTGCACTATCTTCACTGGGACCCAACTTTAACGCACTGGGAGAAGTGATTGCGATGCCCAAATCCATGCACGGAGTGATGTGGACCTAGAGCAACTTCCCTAGCACAAGTCCGTGTGGTCCGTTCTCTGATGGGGTCCCAGATCCTGAACTTCTAACTATCCAAATTCGGGTTCTCAAAAAAGATGCACGAGCATGGTAAATGGTGGAAATGTCCAACCGTGGCCCAAACGGCACCGAAGAGGCATGAAAATTGAATCATGCATGGACAAAGGTATGGCCACAACCAACATCTTTCTTGTTGTGTTCAGATGCAATTTGGACTCATTTCGGATCCGAAACTCTGTTATGGTGATTTTGCACTATCTTCGCCACCGGGACCCAACTTTGACGCACTGGGAGAAGTGATTGCGATGCCCAAATCCATGCACGGAGTGATGTGGACATAGAGCAACTACACTAGTACAAGTCCGTGTGGTCCGTTCTTTGATGGGGTCCTGGATCCTCAACTTCTAACTGTCCAAATCCGGGTTCTCGAAAAAGATGCACGAGCGTGATAAATGGTGGAAATTTTCAACCGTGGCCCAAACGGTACCGAAGAGGCATGAAAATCGAATCATGCATGGACAAATGTTATGGGGATCCGAAACTCTGTTATGGGGATTTTGCACTATCTTGGTCGGGACCCAACTTTGACGCGCAGGGAGAAGTGATTGCGATGCCCAAATCCATGCACGGAGTGATGTGGACATAGAGCAACTTCCCTAGCACAAGTCCGTGTATTCCGTTCTCTGATAAGGTCCCGGATCCTCAACTTCTAACTGTCCGAATCGTGGTTCTCGAAAAAGATGCACGAGCATGCCGAGTAGCAAAAATTTCCAACCGTGGCCCAAACAGCGCCGAAGAGGCATGAAGTTAGAATCATGCATGGACAAATGTGTGGAAAGCAACCCGGATCTTTCTTGTTGTGTTTAGATGCGATTCGGATTTATTTCGGACCCGAAACTTTGTTATGGCGATTTTGCACTATCTTTGCTGGGACCCAACTTTGACGCACTGGGAGAAGTGATTGCGATGCTCAAATCCATGCACGGAGTGATGTGGACATAGAGAAACTTCCCTAGCACAAGTCCGTGTGGTCCGTTCTCTGATGGGATCCCAGATCCTCAACTTCTAACTATCCGAATCCGGGTTCTCAAAAAAGATGCACGAGCGTGGTAAATGGCAGAAATTTCCAGCCGTGGCCCAAATGGCACCGAAGAGGCATGAAAATTGATTCATGAAGGGACGAATGTGTGGCAAGCAACCCGGATCTTTCTTGTTGTGTTCAGATTCAATTCGGACTCATTTCGGATCCGAAACTCTGTTATGGCGATTTTGAACTATCTTCGCCAGGACCCAACTTTTATGCGCTAGGAGAAGTGATTGCGATGCCCAAATCCATGCACGGAGTGATGTGGATATAGAGAAACTTCACTAGTATAAGTCCGTGTGGTCCGTTCTTTGATGGGGTCCCAGATCCTCAACTTCTAACTGTTCGAATCTGGGTTCTTGAGAAAGATGCACGAGCGTGATAAATGGCGAAAATTTCTAACCGTGACCCAAACAGCGCCGAAGAGGCATGAAAACCGAATCATGCATGGACAAATGTGTGGCAAGCAACCGGGATCTTTCTTGTTGTGTTCAGATGCGATTCGGACTCACTGCGGATCCGAAACTCTGTCTTGGTCGGGACCCAACTTTGACGCGCAAGGAGAAGTGATTGCGATGACCAAATCCATGCACGGAGTGATGTGGACATAGAGGAACTTCCCTAGCACAAGTCTGTGTGGTCCGTTCTCTGATGGGGTCCCGGATCCTCAACTTCTAACTTTCCAAATCCTGGTTCTCGAAAAAGATACACGAGCATGCCATATGGCAGAAATTTCCAACCGTGGCCCAAACGGCGCCGAAGAGGCATGAAATTCGAATCATGCATGGACAAATGTGTGGAAAGCAACCCGGATCTTTCTTGTTGTGTTTAGATGCGATTCGGATTTATTTCGGACCCGAAACTCTGTTATGGCGATTTTGCACTATCTTCGCCGGGACCCAACTTTGACGCGCTGGGAGAAGTGATTGCGATGCCCAAATTCATGTACGGAGTGATGTAGACATAGAGCAAGTTCCCTAGCACAAGTTCGTGTGGTCCGTTCTCTGATGGGGTCCCAGATCCTCAACTTCTAACTATCTGAATCCGGATTCTCGAAAAAGATGCACGAGCATGGTAAAATGGCAGAATTTTCCAACCATGGCCCAAACGGCGCTGAAGAGGCATGAAAATCGAATCATGCATTGACAAATGTATGGCAAGCAACCCGGATCTTTCTTGCTATGTGCACATACGATTCGGACACATTTCGGATCCGAAACTCGGTTATGGCGATTTTGCACTATCTTGGCCGGGACCCAACTTTGACGTGTAGGGAGAAGTAATTGCGATGCCCAAATTCATGCACGGAGTGATGTGGACATAGAGCAACTTCCCTAGCACAAGTCGGTGTGGTCCGTTCTCTGATAGGGTCTCGGATTCTCAACTTCTAACTATCCGAATCCGAGTTCTCAAAGAAGATGCACAAGCGTGGTAAATGGCAGAAATTTCCTACCGTGGCCCAAACGGCACCGAAGAGGCATGAAAATTGAATCATGCATGGAAGAATGTGTGGCAAGCAACCCGGATCTTTCTTGTTGTGTTCAGATGCAATTCAGACTCATTTCGGATCCAAAACTCTATTATGGCGATTTTGCACTATCTTTGCCGGGACCCAACTTTGACGCGCTAGGAGAAGTGATTGCGATGCCCAAATCCATGCAAAGAGTGATGTGGACATAGAGCAACTTCACTAGTACAAGTCCGTGTTGTCCGTTCTCTTATGGGGTCCTAGATTCTCACCTTCTAACTGTCCGAATCTGGGTTCTCGAAAAAGATGCACGAGCGTGATAAATGACGAAAATTTCTAACTGTGGCCCAAACAGCGCCGAAGAGGCATGAAAACCGAATCATGCATGGACAAATGTGTGGCAAGCAACCTGGATCTTTCTTGTTGTCTTCAAATGCGATTCGGACTCATTGCGGATCTGAAACTGTGTTATGGCGATTTTGCACTATCTTGGCCAGGACCCAACTTTGACGCGCAGGGAGAAGTGATTGCGATGCCCAAATCCATGCACGGAGTGATGTGGACATAGAGAAACCTCCCTAGCACAAGTTCGTGTGGTCATGGCCCGTTCTCTGATGAGGTCCCGGATCCTCAACTTCTAACTCTCCGAATCCTGGTTCTCGAAAAAGATGCAGGAGCGTGCCAAATGGCAAAAATTTCCAACCGTGGCCCAAACGGTGCCGAAAGGGCATGAAATTCAAATCATGCATGGACAAATGTGTGAAAAGCAACCCGGATCTTTCTTGTTGTGTTTAGATGGGATTCGGAATTTATTCTGGACCCGAAGCTCTGTTATGGCGATTTTGCACTATCTTCGCCGAGACCCAACTTTGAGGCGCTGGGAGAAGTGATTGCGATGCCCAAACCCATGCACGGAGTGATGTGGACATAGAGCAAATTCCCTAGCACAAGTCCGTGTGGTCCGTTCTCTGATGGGGTCCCAAATCCTCAACTTCTAACTATCCGAGTCCGGGTTCTCGAAAAAGATGCATGAGCATGGTAAATGGTGGAATTTTCCAACTGTGGCCCAAACGGCGCCGAAGAGGCATGAAAATCGAATCACGCATGGACAAATGTGTGGCAAGCAACCTGGATCTTTCACTTTGACGCGCAGGAGGGAGAAGTGATTGCGATGCCCAAATCCATGCACGGAGTGATGTGGACATAGAGCAACTTCCCTAGCACAAGTCCGTGTGGTCCGTTCTCTAATGGGGTCCCGGATCGTCAACTTCTAAGTGTCCGAATCCTGGTTCTCGAAAAAGATGCACGAGCATGCCAAATGGCGAAAATTTCAAACCGTGGCCCAAACAGCGCGGAAAAGACATGAAATTAGAATCATGCATGGACAAATGTGTGGAAAGCAACCCCGATCTTTCTTGTTGTGTATAGATGCGATTCGGATTTATTTCGGACCCGAAACGCTTCACTGGGACCCAACTTTGACGCACTGGGAGAAGTAATTGCGATGGCCAAATCCATGCACGGAGTGATGTGGACATAGAGCAACTTCCCTAGCACAAGTCCGTGTGGTCCGTTCTCTGATGGGGTCCCAGATCCTCAACTTCTAACTATCTGAATCCGGGTTCTCAAAAAAGATACACGAACGTGGTAAATGGCAAAAATTTCCAATCGTGGCCCAAACGGCGCCGAAGAGGCATGAAAATTGAATCATGCATGGACAAAAATGTGGCAAGCAACCCGGATCTTTCTTGTTGTGTTCAGATGCGATTCCGACTCATTTCGGATCCGAAACTCTGTTATGGGGATTTTGCACTATCTTCGCCGGAACCCAACTTGGACGCGCTGGGAGAAGTGATTACGATGCCCAAATCCAAATCATGCATGGACAAATGTGTGGCAAGCAACCCGGATCTTTCTTGTTGTGTTCAGATGCGATTCGGACTCATTTCGCATCCGAAACTCTGTTATGGCGATTTTGCACTATCTTCGCTGGGACCCAACTTTTTCGCGCTGGGAGGAGTGATTGCGATGCCCAAATCCATGCACGGAGTGATGTGGACATAGAGCAACTTCCCTAGCACAAGTTCGTGTGGTCCGTTCTCTGATGGGGTCCCGGATCCTCAACTTCTAACTGTCCGAACAAATTTCCAAACGTTGCCCAAACGGCGCCGAAGAGGCATAAAATTCGAATCATGCATGGACAAATGTGTGGAAAGCAGCCCGGATCTTTCTTGTTGTGTTTAGATGCGATTCGGATTTATTTCGAACCCGGAGCTCTGTTACGATGATTTTGCACTTTCTTCGCCGGGACCCAACTCTGACGCGCTGGGAGAAGTGATTGCGATGCCCAAATCCATGCACGGAGTGATGTAGACATAGAGCAACTTCCCTAGCACAAGTCCGTGTGGTCAAGTCTCTGATGGGATCCGAGATCCTCAACTTCTAACTATCTGAATCCGGGTTCTCGAAAAAGATGCACGAGCGTGCCAAATGGCGGAAATTTCCAACCGTGGCCCAAACGGTGCCGAAAGGGCATGAAATTCAAATCATGCATGGACAAATGTGTGGAAAGAAACCCGGATCTTTCTTGTTGTGTTTAGATGCGATTCGGATTTATTCCGGACCCGAAGCTCTGTTATGGCGATTTTGCACTATCTACACCGAGACCCAACTTTGAAGCGCTGGGAGAAGTGATTGCGATGCCCAAACCCATGCACGGAGTGATGTGGACATAGAGAAAATTCCCTAGCACAAGTCCGTGTGGTCGGTTCTTTGATGGGGTCCCAAATCCTCAACTTCTAACTATCCGCATCTGGGTTCTCGAAAAAGATGCACGGGCATGGTAAATGGTGGAATTTTCCAACTGTGGCCCAAACAGCGCCGAAGAGGCATGAAAATCGAATCATGCATGGACAAATGTGTGGCAAGCAACCTGGATCTTTCACTTTGAGGCGCAGGAGGGAGAAGTGATTGCGATGCCCAAATCCATGCACGGAGTGATGTGGACATAGAGCAACTTCCCTAGCACAAGTCCGTGTGGTCCGTTCTCTGATGTGGTCCCGGATCGTCAACTTCTAAGTGTCCGAATCCTGGTTCTCGAAAAAGATGCACGAGCGTGCCAAATGGCAAAAATTTCCAACCGTGGCGCAAACAGCGCCGAAGAGGCATGAAATTAGAATCATGCATGGACAAATGTGTGGAAAGCAACCCTGATCTTTCTTGTTGTGTATAGATGCGATTCGGATTTATTTCGGACCCGAAACTCTGTTATGGCGATTTTCACTATCTTCACTGGGACCCAACTTTGACGCACTAGGAGAACTAATTGCGATGCCCAAATCCATGCACGGAGTGATGTAGACATAGAGCAACTTCCCTAGCACAAGTCCGTGTGCTCCCTTATCTAATGCGGTCCCAGATCCTCAACTTCTAACTATCCGAATCCGGGTTCTCAAAAAAGATGCACGAGCGTGGTAAAGGGCAGAAATTTCCAATCGTGGCTTAAACAGCGCCGAAGAGGCATGAAAATTGAATCATGCATGGATAAAAATGTGGCAAGCAACCCGGATCTTTCTTGTTGTGTTCAGATGCGATTCGGACTCATTTCCGATCCGAAACTCTGTTATGGGGATTTTGCACTATCTTCGCCGGGACCCAACTTTGACGCGCTGGGAGAAGTGATTGCGATGCCCAAATCCAAATCATGCATGGACAAATGTGTGGCAAGCAACCCAAATCTTTCTTGTTGTGTTCAGATGCGATTCGGACTCATTTCGGATCCGAAACTGTGTTATGGCGATTTTGCACTATCTTGGCCGGGACCCAACTTTGACGCGCAGGGAGAAGTGATTGCGATGCCCAAATCCATGCACGGAGTGATGTGGACATAGAGCAACTTCCCTAGCACAAGTCCGTGTGGTCCGTTCTCTGATGGGGTCCCGGATCCTCAACTTCTAACTGTCCGAATCCTGGTTCTTGAAAAAGATGCACGAGCGCGCCAAATGGCAGAAATTTCCAAACGTTGCCCAAACGGCGCCGAAGAGGCATAAAATTCGAATCATGCATGGACAAATGTGTGGAAAGCAGCCCGGATCTTTCTTGTTGTGTTTAGATGCGATTCGGATTTATTTCGAACCCGGAGCTCTGTTACGGCGATTTTGCACTTTCTTCGCCGGGACCCAACTCTGACGCGCTGGGAGAAGTGATTGCGATGCCCAAATCCATGCACGGAGTGATGTAGACATAGAGCAACTTCCCTAGCACAAGTCCGTGTGGTCAAGTCTCTGATGGGATCCGAGATCCTCAACTTCTAACTATCTGAATCCGGGTTCTCGAAAAAGATGCACGAGCGTGCCAAATGGCGGAAATTTCCAACCGTGGCCCAAACAGTGCCGAAAGGGCATGAAATTCAAATCATGCATGGACAAATGTGTGGAAAGAAACCTGGATCTTTCTTGTTGTGTTTAGATGCGATTCGGATTTATTCCGGACCCGAAGCTCTGTTATGGCGATTTTGCACTATCTTCGCCGAGACCCAACTTTGAAGCGCTGGGAGAAGTGATTGCGATGCCCAAACCCATGCACGGAGTGATGTGGACATAGAGAAAATTCCCTAGCACAAGTCCGTGTGGTCGGTTCTTTGATGGGGTCCCAAATCCTCAACTTCTAACTATCCGCATCTGGGTTCTCGAAAAAGATGCACGGGCATGGTAAATGGTGGAATTTTCCAACTGTGGCCCAAACAGCGCCGAAGAGGCATGAAAATCGAATCATGCATGGACAAATGTGTGGCAAGCAACCTGGATCTTTCACTTTGATGCGCAGGAGGGAGAAGTGATTGCGATGCCCAAATCCATGCACGGAGTGATGTGGACATAGAGCAACTTCCCTAGCACAAGTCCGTGTGGTCCGTTCTCTGATGTGGTCCCGGAACGTCAACTTCTAAGTGTCCGAATCCTGGTTCTCGAAAAAGATGCACGAGCGTGCCAAATGGCAAAAATTTCCAACCGTGGCGCAAACAGCGCCGAAGAGGCATGAAATTAGAATCATGCATGGACAAATGTGTGGAAAGCAACCCTGATCTTTCTTGTTGTGTATAGATGCGATTCGGATTTATTTCGGACCCGAAACTCTGTTATGGCGATTTTCACTATCTTCACTAGGACCCAACTTTGACGCACTAGGAGAACTAATTACGATGCCCAAATCCATGCACGGAGTGATGTAGACATAGAGCAACTTCCCTAGCACAAGTCCGTGTGCTCCCTTCTCTGATGCGGTCCCAGATCCTCAACTTCTAACTATCCGAATCCGGGTTCTCAAAAAAGATGCACGAGCGTGGTAAAGGGCAGAAATTTCCAATCGTGGCTTAAACAGCGCCGAAGAGGCATGAAAATTGAATCATGCATGGATAAAAATGTGGCAAGCAACCCAGATCTTTCTTGTTGTGTTCAGATGCGATTCGGACTCATTTCGGATCCGAAACTCTGTTATGGGGATTTTGCACTATCTTCACCGGGACCCAACTTTGACGCGCTGGGAAAAGTGATTGCGATGCCCAAATCCAAATCATGCATGGACAAACGTGTGGCAAGCAACCCAGATCTTTCTTGTTGTGTTCAGATGCGATTCGGACTCATTTCGGATCCGAAACCGTGTTATGGCGATTTTGCACTATCTTGGCCGGGACCCAACTTTGACGCGCAGGGAGAAGTGATTGCGATGCCCAAATCCATGCACGGAGTGATGTGGACATAGAGCAACTTCCCTAGCACAAGTCCGTGTGGTCCGTTCTCTGATGGGGTCCCGGATCCTCAACTTCTAATAACTGTCCGAATCCTGGTTCTTGAAAAAGATGCACGAGCGCGCCAAATGGCAGAAATTTCCAAACGTTGCCCAAACGGCGCCGAAGAGGCATGAAATTGGAATCATGCATGGACAAATGTGTGGAAAGCAACCCAGATCTTTCTTGTTCTGTTTAGATGCGATTCGAATTTATTTCGGACCCGGAGCTCTGTTATGGCGATTTTGCACTATCTTCGCCGGGACCCAACTTTGACGCGCTCGGAGAAGTGATTGCGATGCCCAAATCCATGCACGGAGTGATGTAGACATAGAGAAACTTCCCTAGCACAAGTCCGTGTGGTCAATTCTCTGATGGGATCCCAGATCCTCAACTTCTAACTATCCGAATCCGGGTTCTCGAAAAAGATGCACGAGCGTGGTAAATGTTGGAATTTTCCAACCGTGGCCCAAATAGCGCCGAAGAGGCATGAGAATCGAATCATGCATGGACAAATGTGTGGCAAGCAACCCGGATCTTTCTTGTTGTGTTCAATTGCGATTCGAAATCATTTCGGATCTTTCTTGTTGTGTTCAATTGCGATTCGAACTCAATTCTCTGATGGGATCCCTGATCCTCAACTTCTAACTATCCGAATCCGGGTTCTCGAAAAAGATGCACGAGCGTGGTAAATGTTGGAATTTTCCAACCGTGGCCCAAACAGCGCCGAAGAGGCATGAGAATCGAATCATGCATGTGTGGCAAGCAACCGGGATCTTTCTTGTTGTGTTCAATTGCGATTCGAACTCATTTCGGATCCGAAACTCTGTTATGTCAATTTTGCACTATCTTGGCCGGGACCCAACTTTGACGCGCAAGGAGAAGTGATTGCGATGCCCAAATCCATGCACGGAGTGATGTGGACATAGAGAAACTTCCCTAGCACAAGTCCGTGTGGTCCGTTCTCTGATGGGATCTCGGATCCTCAACTTCTAAAGATGCACGAGCGTTCCAAATGCACAAGCGTGCCAAATGGTAAAAATTTTCAACCGTGGCCCAAACAGCGCCGAAGAGGCATGAAATTAGAATCATGCATGGACAAATGTGTGGAAAGCAACCCGGATCTTTCTTGTTGTGTTTAGATGCGATTCGGATTTATTTCGGACCCGAAACTCTGTTATGGCGATTTTGCACTATCTTCACTGGGACCCAACTTTGACGCACTGGGAGAAGTGATTGCGATGCCCAAATCCATGCACGGAGTGATGTGGACATAGAGAAACTTCCCTAGCACAAGTCCGTGTGGTCCGTTCTCTGATGGGGTCCCAGATCCTCAACTTCTAACTATCCGAATCCGGGTTCTCAAAAAAGATGCACGAGCGTGGTAAATGGCGAAAATGTCCAACCGTGGCCCAAAAGGCGCCGAAGAGGCATGAAAATTGAATCATGCATGGACAAAGGTATGGCCACAACCCGGATCTTTCTTGTTGTGTTTAGATGCAATTTGGACTCATTTCGGATCCAAAACTCTGTTATGGTGATTTTGCACTATCCGGGACCCAACTTTGACGCGCTGGGAGAAGTGATTGCAATGCCCAAATCCATGCATGGAGTGATGTGGACATAGAGCAACTTCACTAGTACAAGTCCGTGTGGTCCGTTCTCTGATGGGGTCCTGGATCCTCAACTTCTAACTGTCCAAATCCGGGTTCTTGAAAAAGATGCACGAGCGTGATAAATGGTGGAAATTTTCAACCGTGGCGCAAACGGTACCGAAGAGGCATGAAAATCGAATCATGCATGGACAAATGTTATGGGGATCCGAAACTCTACTATGGGGATTTTGCACTATCTTGGCCGGGACCCAACTTTGACGCGCAGAGAGAAGTGATTGCGATGCCCAAATCCATGCACGGAGTGATGTGGACATAGAGCAACTTCCCTAGCACAAGTCCGTGTGGTCCGTTCTCTGATAAGGTCCCGGATCCTCAACTTCTAACTGTCCGAATCGTGGTTCTCGAAAAAGATGCACGAGCGTGCCAAGTAGCGAAAATTTCGAACCGTGGCCCAAACAGCGCCGAAGAGGTATGAAATTAGAATCATGCATGGACAAATGTGTGGAAAGCAACCCGGATCTTTCTTGTTGTGTTTAGATGCGATTTGGATTTATTTTGGACCCGAAACTCTGTTATGGCGATTTCGCACTATCGTCGCTGGGACCCAACTTTTTCACGCTGGAAGAAGTGATTGCGATGCCCAAATCCATGCACGGAGTGATATGGACATAGAGCAACTTCCCTAGCACAAGTCAGTGTGGTCCGTTCTGTGATGGGGTCTCGGATCCTGAACTTCTAACTGTCCGAATCCTGGTTCTCGAAAAAGATACACGAGCGTGCCAAATGGCGGAAATTTCCAACCGTGGCCCAAACGGCGCCGAAAGGGCATGAAATTCGAATCATGCATGGACAAATGTGTGGAAAGGGCATGAAATTCGAATCATGCATGGACAAATGTGTGGAAAGAAACCCGGATCTTTTTTGTTGTGTTTAGATGCGATTCGGATTTATTCTGGACCCGAAGTTCTGTTATGGCGATTTTGCACTATCTTCGCCGGGACCCAACTTTGACGCGCTGGGAGAAGTGATTGCGATGCCCAAGCCCATGCATGGAGTGATGTGGACATAGAGCAACTTCCCTAGCACAAGTCCGTGTGGTCCATTCTCAGATGGGATCCCAGATCCTCAAGTTCTAACTATCCGAATCCGGGTTCTCGACGAAAAAGATGCACGAGCATGGTAAATGGTGGAATTTTCCAACCGTGGCCCAAACGGCGCCGAAGAGACATGAAAATTGAATCATGCATGGACAAATGTGTGGCAAGCACCCCGGATCTTTCTTGTTGTGTTCAGATGCGATTCGAACTCATTTCGGATCCGAAACTCTGTTATGGCGATTTTGCACTATCTTGGCCGGGACCCAACTTTGACGTGCAGAGAGAAGTGATTGCGATGCTCAAGTCCATGCACGGAGTGATGTGGACATAGAGCAACTTCCCTAGCACAAGACGGTGTGGTCCGTTCTCTGAAAGGGTCCCGGATTCTCAACTTCTAATTTCTCGAATCTTGGTTCTTGAAAAATATGCACGAGCGTGCCAAATGGCAAGAATTTCCAACCGTGGCCCAAACAGGGCCGAAGAGGCATGAAATTAGAATCATGCATGGATAAATGTGTGGAAAGCAACCCGGATCTTCCTTGTATTTAGATGTGATTCGGATTTATTTCGGACCCGAAACTCTGTTATCGCGATTTTGCACTATCTTCACTGGGACCCGACTTTGACGCGCTCGGAGAAGTGATTGCGATGCCCAAATCCATGCACGGAGTGATGTGGACATAGAGCAACTTTGCTAGCACAAGTCCGTGTGGTCCGTTCTCTGATGGGGTCCCAGATCCTCAACTTCTAACTATCCAAATTCGGGTTCTCAAAAAGGATGCACGAGCGTGGTAAATGGCAGAAATTTCCAACCGTGGCCCAAACGGCGCCGAACAGGCATGAAAATTGAATCATGCATGGACAAATGTGTGGCATCAATCCGATTCTTTCTTGTTGTGTTCAGATGCAATTCGGACTCATTTCGGATCCGAAACTCTGTTATGGCGATTTTGCACTCTCTTCGCCGTCGGGACCCAACTTTGACGCACTGGGAGCAGTGATTGCGATGCCCAAATCCATGCACGGAGTGATATGGACATAGAGCAACTTCACTAGTACAAGTCCGTGTGGTCCGTTCTCTCATGGGGTCCTGGATCCTCATGGGGTCATGGGGTTCAGATGCACAAGCGTGATAAACGGCGAAAATTTCCAACCGTGGCCCAAACGGTGCCGAAGAGGCATGAAAACCGAATCATGCATGGACAAATGTGTGGCAAGCAACCTCGATCTTTCTTGTTGTGTTCAGATGCCATTCGGACTCATTTCAGTTCCGAAACTCTGTTATGGTGATTTTGCACTATCTTGGCCGGGACCCAACTTTGACGCGCAGGGAGAAGTGATTGCGATGACCAAATCCATGCACGGAGTGATTTGGACATAGAGTAACTTCCCTCGCACAAGTCTCTGTGGTGCGTTCTCTGATGGGGTCCCGGATCCTCAACTTCTAACTGTCCAAATCCTAGTTCTCGAAAAAGATACACGAGCATGCCAAATGGCGGAACTTTCTAACCGTGGCCCAAACGGCACCGAAGAGGCATGAAATTCGAATCATGCATGGAAAAATGTGTGGAAAGCAACCCGGATCTTTCTTGTTGTGTTTAGATGCGATTCAGATTTATTTCGGACCCGAAACTCTAATATGGCGATTTTGCACTATCTTCGCCGGGACCCAACTTTGACGTGCTGGGAGAAGTGATTGCGATGCCCAAATCCATGCACGGAGTGATGTGGACATAGAGCAACTTCCCTAGCACAAGTCCGTGTGGTCCGTTCTCTGATGGGGTCCCAGATCCTCAACTTCTAACTATCTGAATCCGGGTTCTCGAAAAAGATGCACGAGCGTGGTAATTGGCAGAATTTTTTAACCGTGGCCCAAACGATGCCGAAGAGGCATGAAAATCGAATCATGCATGGACAAATTTATGGCAAGCAACCCGGATCTTTCTTGCTGTGTTCACATGCGATTCTGACTCATTTCGGATTCGAGACTCGGTTATGGCGATTTTGCACTATCTTCGTCGGGACCCAACTTTGACGCGCTGGGAGAAGTGATTGCAATGCCCAAATCCAAATCATGCATGGAAAAATGTGTGGCAAGCAACCCGGATCTTTCTTGTTGTGTTCAGATGCGATTCGGACTCATTTCGGATCCGAAACTCTGTTATGGCGATTTTGCACTATCTTGGCCGGGACCCAACTTTGACGCGCAGAGAGAAGTGATTGCGATGCCCAAATCCATGCAAGGAGTGATGTGGACATGGAGCAACTTCCCTAGCACAAGTCCGTGTGGTCCGTTCTCTGATGGGGTCCCAAATCCTCAACTTCTAACTATCCGAATCCGGGTTCTCGAAAAAGATGCACGAGCGTGGTAAATGGTGGAATTTTCCAACTGTGGCCCAAACGACGCCGAAGAGGCATGAAAATCGAATCTTGCACGTACAAATGTGTGGCAAGCAACCTGGATCTTTCTTGTTGTGTTCAGATGCGATTCGGACTCATTTCGGATCCGAAACTCTGTTATGGTGACTTTGCACTATCTTGGCCGGGACCCAACTTTGACGCGCAGGGAGAAGTGATTGTGATGACCAAATCCATGCACGGAGTGATGTGGACATAAGGCAACTTCCCTAGCACAAGTCGGTGTGGTCCGTTCTCTGATAGGGTCCCAGATTCTTAACTTCTAACTATCCAAATCCTGGTTCTCGAAAAAGATGCACGAGCGTGCCAAATGTCAAAAATTTCCAACCGTGGCCCAAATAGCGCCGAAGAGGCATGAAATTAGAATCACGCACGGACAAATGTGTGGAAAGCAACCCGGATCTTTCTTGTTGTGTTTAGATGCGATTCGGATTTATTTCGGACCCGAAACTCTGTTATGGCAATTCTGCACTATCTTTGCTGGGACCCAACTTTGACGCGCTGGGAGAAGTGATTGCGATGCTCAAATCCATGCACGGAGTGATGTGGACATAGAGCAACTTTCCTACCACAAGTCCATGTGTGGTCGGTCCTCTGATGGGATCCCAGATCCTCAACTTCTAACTATCCGAATCCGAGTTCTCAAAAAAGATGCACGAGCGTGGTAAATGGCAGAAATTTCCTACCGTGGCCCAAACGGCACCGAAGAGGCATGAAAATTGAATCATGCATGGAAGAATGTGTGGCAAGCAACCCGGATCTTTCTTGTTGTGTTCAGATGCGATTCGGACTCATTTCGGATCCGAAACTCTATTATGGCGATTTTGCACTATCTTCGCCGGGGACCCAACTTTGACGCGCTAGGAGAAGTGATTGCGATGCCCAAATCCATGCAAGGAGTGATGTGGACGTAGAACAACTTCACTAGTACAAGTCCGTGTGGTCCGTTCTCTTATGGGGTCCTAGATCCTCACCTTCTAACTGTCCGAATCTCGGTTCTCGAAAAAGATGCACGAGCGTGATAAATGACGAAAATTTTTAACCGTGGCCCAAACAGTGCCGAAGAGGCATGAAAACGGAATCATGCATGGACAAATGTGTGGCAAGCAACCTGGATCTTTCTTGTTGTGTTCAGATGCGATTCGGACTCATTGCGGATCCGAAACTGTGTTATGGCGATTTTGCACTATCTTGGCGAGGACCCAACTTTGACGCGCAGGGAGAAGTGATTGCGATGCCCAAATCCATGCACGGAGTGATGTGGACATAGAGAAACTACCCTAGCACAAGTTAGTGTGGTCCGTTCTCTGATGAGATCCCGGATCCTCAACTTCTAACTGTCCGAATCCTGGTTCTCCAAAAAGATGCACGAGCGTGCCAAATGGCGGAAAATTCCAACCGTGGCCCAAATGGTGCCAAAAGGGCATGAAATTCAAATCATGCATGGACAAATGTGTGGAAAGCAACCCGGATCTTTCTTGTTGTGTTTAGATGCGATTCCAATTTATTCCGGACCTGAAGCTCGGTTATGGTGATTTTGCACTATCTTCACCGAGACCCAACTTTGACGCGCTGGGAGAAGTGATTGCGATGCCCAAACCCATGCACGGAGTGATGTGGACATAGAGCAGCTTCCCTAGCACAAGTCCATGTGGTCCGTTCTCTGATGGGGTCCCAAATCCTCAACTTCTAACTATACGAATCCCGGTTCTCGAAAAAGATGCACGAGCGTGGTAAATGGCATAATTTTTCAACAGTGGCCCAAACAACGCCGAAGAGGCATGAAAATCGAATCATGCATGGACAAATGTGTGGCAAGCAACCCGGATCTTTCTTGTTGTGTTCAGATGCGATTCGAACTCATTTTGGATCCGAAACTGTGTTATGGCGACTTTGCACTATCTTGGCCAGGACCCAACTTTAACGTGCAGAGAGAAGTGATTTCGATGCCCAAATCCATGCACGGGGTGATGTGGACATAGAGCAACTTCCCTAGCACAAGTCGGTGTGGTCTGTTCTCTGATAGGCTCCCAGATTCTCAACTTCTAACTGTCCGAATCCTGGTTCTCAAAAAAAATGCACGAGCGTGCCAAATGGCGAAAATTTCCAACCGTGGTCCAAACGACGCCGAAGAGGCATGAAATTAAAATCATGCATGGACAAATGTGTGGAAAGCAACCCGAATCTTTCTTGTTGTGTTTTGATGCGAATCAGATTTATTTCGGACCCGAAACTCTTTTATGGCGATTTTGCACTATCTTCGCTGGGACCCGACTTTGACGCGCTTGGAGAAGTGATTGCGATGCCCAAATCCATGCACGGAGTGATGTGGACATAGAGCAGCTTTCCTAGCACAAGTCCGTGTGGTCCGTTCTGTGATGGGGTCGCAGGTCCTCAACTTCTAACTATCCGAATCCGGGTTCTCGAAAAAGATGCACGAGCGTGGTAAATGGTGGAAATGTCCAACCGTGGCCCAAACGGCGCCGAAGAGGCATGAAAATTGAATCATGCATGGACAAATGTGTGGCAACAATCCGGATCTTTCTTGTTGTGTTCAGATGCAATTCGGACTCATTTCGGATCCGAAACTCTGTTATGGTGATTTTGCACTATCTTCGCCGCCGCGACCCAACTTTGATGCGCTGGGAGAAGTGATTGCGATGCCCAAATCCATGCACGGAGTGATGTGGACATAGAGCAACTTCACTAGTACAAGTCCGTGTGGTCCGTTCTCTGATAAAACTGTCCAAATCCGGGTTCTTGAAAAAGATGCATGAGCGTGATAAATGGCGAAAATTTTCAACCGTGGCCCAAACGGTGCCGAAGAGACATGAAAATCCAATTATGCATGGACAAATGTGTGGCAAGCAACCCGGATCTTTCTTGTTGTGTTCAGATACGATTCCGACTCATTTCGGATCCGAAACTCTGTTATGGTGATTTTGCACTATCTTGGCCCCGGGACCCAACTTTGACGCGCAGGGAGAAGTGATTGCGATGCCCAAATCCATGCACGGAGTGATGTGGACATAGAGCAACTTCCCTAGCACAAGCTGTGTGGTCCGTTCTCTGATGGGGTCCCGGATCGTCAACTTCTAACTGTCCGAATCCTCGTTCTCGAAAAAGATGCACGACCGTGCCAAATGGCGAAAATTTCCAACCGTGGCCCAAACAACGCCGAAGAGGCATGAAATTAGAATCATGCATGGACAAATGTGTGGAAAGCAACCCGGATCTTTCTTGTTGTGTTTAGATGCGATTCGGATTTATTTCGGACCCGAAACTCTGTTATGGCGATTTTTCACTATCTTCGCTGGGACCCAGCTTTGACGCGCTGGGAGAAGTAATTGCGATGCCCAAATCCATGCACGGAGTGATGTGGACATAGAGCAACTTCCCTAGCACAAGTCCGTGTGGTCCGTTCTCTAATGGGGTCCCAGATCCTCAACTTCTAACTATCCGAATCCGGGTTCTCAAAAAAGATGCACAAGCGTGGTAAATGGCAGAAATTTCCAACCGTGGCCCAAACGGCGCCGAAGAGGCATGAAAATTGAATCATGCATGGACAAATGTGTGGCAAGCAACCCGGATCTTTCTTGTTGTGTTCAGATGCGATTCGGACTCATTTCGGATCCGAAACTCTGTTATGGGGATTTTGCACTATCTTCGTCGGGACCCAACTTTGACGCGCTGGGAGAAGTGATTGCGATGCCCAAATCTAAATCATACATGGACAAATGTGTGCAAGCAACCCGGATCTTCCTTGTTGTGTTCAGATGCGATTCAGACTCATTTCGGATCCGAAACTCGGTTATGGCGATTTTGCACTATCTTGGCCGGGACCCAACGTTGACGCGTAAGGAGAAGTGATTGCGATGCCCAAATCCATGCACGGAGTGATGTGGACATAGAGCAACTTCCTTAGCACAAGTCTGTGTGGTCCGTTCTCTGATGGGGTCTTGGATCCTCAACTTTTAACTGTCCGAATCCTGGTTCTTGAAAAAGATGCACGAGCGTGCCAAATGGCGAAAATTTTCAAACGTGGCCCAAACGGCACCGAAGAGGCATGAAATTCGAATCATGCATGGACAAATGTGTGGAAAGCAACCCGGATCTTTCTTGTTGTGTTTAGATGCGATTCGGATTTATTTCGGACCCGGAGCTCTGTTATGGCGATTTTGCACTATCTTCGCCGACACCCAACTTTGACGCGCTGGGAGAAGTGTTTGCGATGCCCAAATCCATGCTTGGAGTGATGTGGACATAGAGCAACTTCACTAGTACAAGTCCATGTGGTCCGTTCCTCTGATAGGGTCCTGGATCCTCAACTTCTAACTGTCCAAATCCGGGTTCTCGAAAAAGATGCACGAGCGTGATAAATAGTGAAAATTTCCAACCGTGGTCCAATCAGTGCCGGAGAGGCATGAAAATCGAATCATGCATGGATAAATGTGTGGCAAGCAACCTGGATCTTTCTTGTTATGTTCAGATGCAATTCGGACTCATTTTGGATCTGAAACTCTGTTATGGCAATTTTGCACTATCTTGGCCGGGACCCAACTTTGACGCGCAGGGAGAAGTGATTGCGATGCCCAAATCCATGCACGGAGTGATGTGGACATAGAGAAACTTTCCTAGCACAAGTTCGTGTGGTCCGTTTTCTGATGGGGTCCCGGATCCTCAACTTCTATAACTGTCCGAATCCTGGTTCTCGAAAAAGATGCACGAGCGTGCCAAATGGCAGAAATTTCCAACCGTGGCCCAAACAGCGCCGAAATGGCATGAAATTCGAATCATGCACGGACATATGTGTGGAAAGCAACCCGTATCTTTCTTGTTGTGTTTAGATGTGATTCGAACTTATTTCGGACCCGAAACTCTCTTATGGTGATTTTGCACTATCTTCGCCGGGACCCAACTTTGAGACGCGCTAGGAGAAGTGATTGCGATGCCCAAATCCATGCGTGGAGTGATGTGGACATAGAGAAACTTTCCCAGCACAAGTTCGTGTGGTCTGTTCTCTAATGGGGTCCCAGATCCTCAACTTCTAACTATCCGAATCTGGGTTCTCGAAAAAGATGCACGAGCGTGGTAAATGGCGAAATTTTTATACCGTGGCCCAAACGGCGTCGAAGAGGTATGAAAATCGAATCATGCATGGACAAATGTCTGGCAAGAAACCCAGATCTTTCTTGTTGTGTTCAGATGCGATTCGGACTCATTTCGGATCCGAAACTCTGTTATGCCGATTTTGCACTATCTTCGCCGCCGGGACCCAACTTTGACGCGCTGGGAGCGATGTCCAAATCCATGCACGGAGTGATGTGGACATAGATCAACTTAACTAGTACAAGTCCGTGTGGTCCGTTCTCTGATGGGGTCCTGGATCCTCAACTTCTAACTGTCTAAATCCGGGTTCTCGAGAAAGATGCACGAGCGTGATAAATGGTGGAAATTTTCAACCGTGGCCCAAACGGTACCGAAGAGGCATGAAAATCAAATCATGCATGGACAAATGTATGACAAGCAACCTGGATCTTTCTTGTTGTGTTCAGATGCCATTCCGACTCTATTCGGATCCGAAACTCTCTTATGGCGATTTTGCACTATCTTGGCCGGGACCCAGTTTTGACGTGTAGGGAGAAGTGATTGCGATGCCCAAATCCATGCACGGAGTGATGTGGACATAGAGCAACTTCCCTAGCACAAGCTCGTGTAGTCCGTTCTCTGATGGGGTCCCGGATCCTCAACTTCTAATAACTGTCCGAATCCTGGTTCTCGAAAAAGATGCACAAGCGTGCCAAATGGTAGAAATTTCCAACCGTGGCCCAAACAGCGCCGAAATGGCATGAAATTCGAATCATGCGTGGACAAATGTGTGTAAATCAACCCGGATCTTTCTTGTTGTGTTTAGATGCGATTCGGATTTATTTCGGACCCGAAACTCTGTTATGGTGATTTTGCACTATCTTCGCCAGGACCCAACTTTGACGCGCGCTGGGAGAAGTGATTGTGATGCCCAAATCCATGCATGGAGTGATGTGGACATAGAGATACTTCCCTAGCACATGTCCGTGTGGTCTGTTCTCTGATGGCATCCCAGATCCTCAACTTCTAAGTATCCGAATCCGGGTTCTCGAAAAAGATGCACGAGCGTGGTAAATGGCGGAATTTTCCAACCGTGGCCCAAACGGCGCCGAAGAGGTATGAAAATGGAATCATGCATGGAAAAATGTGTGGCAAGAAACCCGGATCTTTCTTGTTGTGTTCAGATGCGATTCGGACTCATTTCGGATCCGAAACTCTGTTATGCCAATTTTGCACTATCTTGGCTGGGACCCAACTTTGATGCGCAGGGAGAAGTGATTGCAAAGCCCAAATCCATGCACGGAGTGATGTGGACATAGAGCAACTTCCCTAGTACAAGTCCGTGTGGTCCGTTCTCTGATGGGGTCCCGGATCCTCAACTTCTAACTGTCTGAATCCTGGTTCTCGGAAAAGATACACGAGCGTGTCAAATGGCGAAAATTTTCAACGGTGGCCCAAACGGCGCCGAAGAGGCATGAAATCAGAATCATGCATGGACAAATGTGTGAATAGAAACCCGGATCTTTCTTGTTGTGTTTAGATGCGATTCGGATTTATTTCGGACCCGAAACTCTGTTATGGCAATTTTTCACTATCTTCGCTGGGACCCGACTTTGACGCGTTGGGAGAAGAAATTGCGATGCCCAAATCCATGCATGGAGTGATGTGGACATAAAGCAACTTCCCTAGCACAAGTCCGTGTGGTCCATTCTCTGATGGGATCCCAGATCCTCAACTTCTAACTATCCGAATCCGGGTTCTCAAAAAAGATGCACGAGCGTGGTAAATGGCAGAAATTTCCAACCGTGGCCCAAACGGCATCGAAGAGGCATGAAAATTGAATCATTCATGGACAAATGTGTGGCAAGAAACCTGGATCTTTCTTGTTGTGTTCAGATGCAATTCGGACTCATTTCGGATCCGAAACTCTGTTATGGGGATTTTGCACTATCTTCGAAGGAACCCAACTTTGACGCAATAGGAGAAGTGATTGCGATGCCCAAATCCAAATCATGCATGGACAAATGTGTGGCAAGCAACCCGGATCTTTCTTGTTGTGTTCAGATGCAGTTCGGACTCATTTCGGATCCGAAACTCTGTTATGGCGATTTTGCATTATCTTGGGCGGGACCCAACTTTGACGCGCAGGGAGAAGTGATTGCGATGCCCAAATCCATGCACGTAGTGATGTGGACATAGAGCAACTTCCCTAGCACAAGTTCGTGTGGTCCATTCTCTGATGGGGTCCCGGATCCTCAACTTCTAACTGTCCGAATCGTGGTTCTTGAAAAAGATGCACGAGCGTGCCAAATGGCGGAAATTTCCAAACATGGCCAAAACGGCACCGAAGAGGCATGAAATTAGAATCATGCATGGATAAATGTGTGGAAAGCAACCCGGATCTTTCTTGTTGTGTTTAGATGCGATTCGGATTTATTTCGGACTCGGAGCTCTATTATGGCGATTTTGTACTATCTTCGCCGCCCGGGACCCAATTATGACGCGCTCGGAGAAGTGATTGCGATGCCCAAATCCATGCACGGAAAGATGTAGACATAGATCAACTTCCCTAGCACAAGTCCGTGTGGTCTGTTCTCTAATGGGATCCCAGATCCTCAACTTCTAACTATTCTAATCCGGGTTCTAGAAAAAGATGCACGAGCGTGGTAAATGGCAGAATTTTCCAACCGTGGCCCAAACAGCGCGCCGAAGAGGCATGAAAATCGAATCATGCATGGACAAATGTGTGGCAAGCAACCCGGATCTTTCTTGTTGTGTTCAGATGCGATTCGAACTTATCTCGGATCCGAAACTCTGTTATGGCGATTTTGCACTATCTTGGCCGGGATCCAAATTTGACGCGCAAGGAGAAGTGATTGCGATGCCCAAATCCACGCACGAAGTGATGTGGATATAGAGCAACTTCCCTAGCACAAGTCCGTGTGCTCCGTTCTCTGATGGAGTCCCGGATCCTCAACTTCTAACTGTCTGAATCCTGGTTCTCGAAAAAGATGCACGAGCGTGCCAAATGGTGAAAATTTTCAACCGTGGCCCAAACGGTGCCGAAGAGGCATGAAATTAGAATCATGCATGGACAAATGTGTGGAAAGCAACCCGGATCTTTTTTGTTGTGTTTAGATGCGATTCGAATTTATTTCGGACCCGAAACTCTGTTATGGCGATTTTGCACTATCTTTGCTGGGACCCAACTTTGATGCGCTGGGAGAAGTGATTGCGATGCCCAAATCTATGCACAGAGTGATGTGGACCTAGAGCAACTTCCCTAGCACAAGTCCGTGTGGTCCGTTCTCTGATGGGGTCCCAGATCCGCAACTTCTAACTATCCGAATCCGGGTTCTCAAAAAAAGATGCACGAGCGTAGTAAATGGCGAAAATGTCCAACCGTGGCCCAAACGGCAACTGAAATGGCATGAAAATTGAATCATGCATGGACAAATGTGTGGCTACAACTCGAATCTTTCTTGTTGTGTTCAGATGCAATTTGGACTCATTTTGGATCCAAAACTCTGTTATGGCGATTTTGCACTATCTTCGCCGCCGGGACCCAACTCTGACGCACTGGGAGAAGTGATTGCGATGCCCAAATCCATGCACGGAGTGATGTGGACATAGAGCAACTTCACTAGTACAAGTTGGTGTGGTCCGTTCCTCTGATGGGGTCCTGGATCCTCAACTTCTAACTATCCAAATCTGGGTTCTCGAAAAAGATGCACGAGCGTGATAAATGGTGGAAATTTCCAACCGTGGCCCAAACAGTGCCGAAGAGGCATGAAAATTGAATCATGCATGGACAAATGTGTGGCAAGCAACCTGGATCGTTCTTGTTATATTCATATGCAATTCGGACTCATTTCGGATCCGAAACTCTGTTAGGTGATTTTGCACTATCTTGGCCGGGACCCAACTTTGACGCGCAGGGAGAAGTGATTGCGATGCCCAAATCCATGCACGGAGTGATGTGGACATAGAGCAACTTTCCTAGCACAAGTTCGTGTGGTCAGTTCTCTGATGGGGTCCCGAATCCTCAACTTCTAACTGTCCGAATCCTGGTTCTTGAAAAAGATGCACGAGCGCGCCAAATGGCAGAAATTTCCAACCGTGGCCCAAACAGTGCCGAAATGGCATGAAATTCGAATCATGCACGGACATATGTGTGGAAAGCAACCCGGATCTTTCTTGTTGTGTTTAGATGCGATTCGGATTTATTTCGGACCCGAAACTCTCTTATGGAGATTTTGCACTATCTTCGCCGGGACCCAACTTTGAGACGCGCTAGGAGAAGTGATTGCGATGCCCAAATCCATGCGTGGAGTGATGTGGACATAGAGAAACTTCCCCAGCACAAGTCCGTTTGGTCTATTCTCTGATGGGGTCTATTCTCTGATGGGGTCCCAGATCCTCAACTTCTAACTATCCGAATCTGGGTTCTCGAAAAAGATCCACGAGCGAGGTAAATGGTGGAATTTTTCAACCGTGGCCCAAACGGCGCCGAAGAGGTATGAAAATCGAATCATGCCTGGACAAATGTGTGGCAAGCAACCCAGATCTTTCTTGTTGTGTTCAGATGCGATTTGGACTCATTTCGGATCCGAAACTCTGTTATGGCGATTTTGCACTATCTTGGCTGGGACCCAACTTTGACGCGCAGGGAGAAGTGACTGCGATGCCCAAATCCATGCACGGAGTGATGTGGACATAGAGCAACTTCCCTAGCACAAGTCCGTGTAGTCCGTTCTCTGATGGGGTCCCGGATCCTCAACTTCTAACTGCCCGAATCCTGGTTCTCGAAAAAGATACACGAGCGTGCCAAATGGTGAAAATTTCCAATCGTGGCCCAAACGACGCTGAAGAGGCATGAAATTCGAATCATGCATGGACAAATGTGTGGAAAGCAACCCGAATCTTTCTTGTTGTGTTTAGATGCGATTCGGATTTATTTCGGACCTGAAACTCTGTTATGGCGATTTTGCACTATCTTCGCTGGGACCCAACTTTTTCGCGCTGGGAGAAGTGATTGCGATGCCCAAATCCATGCACGGAGTGATGTGGACATAGAGCAACTTCCCTAGCACAAGTCTGTGTGGTCCGTTCTCTGATGGGGTTCCAGATCCTCAACTTCTAACTATCCGAATCCGAGTTCTGAAAAAAGATGCACGAGCATGGTAAATGGCAGAAATTTCCAACCGTGGCCCAAACGGTGCCGAAGAGGCATGAAAATTGAATTATGCATGGACAAATGTGTGGCAAGTAACCCGGATCTTTCTTGTTGTGTTCAGATGCAATTCGGACTCATTTCAGATCCGAAACTATGTTATGGTGATTTTGCACTATCTTCGCCACCAGGACCCAACTTTGATGCGCTAGGAGAAGTGATTGCGATGCCCAAATCCATGCACGGAGTAATGTGGACATAGAGCAACTTCACTAGTACAACTCCATGTGGTCCGTTCTCTGATGGGATCCCGGATCCTCAACTTCTAACTGTCTGAATTCGGGTTCTCGAAAACGATGCACGAGCGTGATAAATGGCGGAGATTTCCAACCGTGGCCCAAACGGCACCAAAGAGGCATGAAAATCGAATCATGCATAGACAAATGTGTGGCAAGCAACCTGGATCTTTCTTTTTGTGTTCACATGCGATTCGGACTCATTTCGGATCTGAAACTCTGTTATGGCGATTTTGCACTATCTTGGCCGGAACCCAACATTGACGCGCAGGGAGAAGTGATTGCGATGCCCAAATCCATGCACGGAGTGATGTGGACATAGAGAAACTTCCCTAGCACAAGTCCGTGTGGTCTGTTCTCTGATGGGGTCTCGAATCCTTAACTTCTAACTGTCCGAATCCTGGTTCTCGAAAAAGATGCACGAGCGTGCCAAATGGCGAAATTTCTAACCGTGGTCCAAACGGTGCCGAAAGGGCATGAAATTTGAATCATGCATGGACAAATGTGTGGAAAGCAACCCGGATCTTTCTTGTTGTGTTCAGATGCGATTCGGACTCATTTCGGATCCGAAACTCTGCTATGGCGATTTTGCACTATCTTGGCCGGGACCCAACTTTGACGTGCAGAGAGAAGTGATTGCGATGCCCAAATCCATGCACGGAGTGATGTGGACATAGAGGCACAAGTCGGTGTGGTCCGTTCTCTGATGGGGTCCCGGATTCTCAACTTCTAACTGTCCGAATCCTGGTTCTCGAAAAAGATGCACGAGCCTGCCAAATGGCAAAAATTTCCAACCGTGGCCCAAACGGCGCCGAAGAGGCATGAAATTAGAATCATGCATGGATAAATGTGTGGGAAGCAACCCGGATCTTTCTTGTTGTGTTTAGATGCGATTCGGATTTATTTCGGACCCAAAACTCTGTCATGGCGATTTTGCACGATCTTCGCTAGGACCCGACTTTGACGCGCTCGAAGAAGTGATTGCGATGCCCAAATCCATCCACGGAGTGATGTGGACATAGAGCACCTTCTTTAGCACGAGTCCTTGTGGTCCGTTCTCTGATGGGGTCCCAGATCCTCAACTTCTAACTATCCGAATCCGGGTTCTCAAAAAAGATGCACGAGCGTGGTAAATGCCGGAAATTTTCAACCGTGGCCTAAATGGCATCGAAGAGGCATGAAAATTGAATCATGCATGGACAAATGTGTGGCAACAATCGGGATCTTTCTTGTTGTGTTCAGATGCAATTCGGACTCATTTCGGATCCGAAACTCTATTATGGGGATTTGGCACTATCTTCGCCGCCGCCGCGACCCAACTTTGACGCGCTGCGAGAAGTGATTGCGATGCCCAAATCCATGCACGGAGTGATGTGGACATAGAGGAACTTCACTAGTACAAGTCTGTGTGGTCCGTTCCTCTGATGGGGTCCAAATCCGGGTTCTGGAAAAAGATGCACGAGCGTGATAAATGGCGGAAATTTCCAACCTTGGCGCAAATGGTGCCGAAGAGGCATGAAAATCGAATTATGCATGGACAAATGTGTGGCAAGCAACCTGGATCTTTCTTGTTGTGTTCAGATGCGATTCGGACTCATTTCGGATCCGAAACTCTGTTATGGCGATTTTGTACTATCTTGGCCGGGAGCCAACTTTGACGCGCAGGGACAAGTGATTGCGATGACCAAATCCATGCACAGAGTGATGTGGACATAGAGCAACTTCCCTAGCACAAGTCCGTGTGGTCCGTTCTCTGATGGGGTTCCGGATCCTCAACTTCTAACTGTCCAAATCCTGGTTCTCGAAAAAGATGCACGAGCGTGCCAAATGGCGGAAATTTCCAACCGTGGCCCAAAGGGCATCGAAGAGGCATGAAATTCGAATCATGCATGGATAAATGTGTGGAAAGCAACCCGGACCTTTCTTGTTGTGTGGAAAGAAACCCGGATCTTTCTTGTTGTGTTTAGATGCGATTCGGATTTATTTTGGACCCGAAACTCTGTTATGGCGATTTTGCACTATCTTCACCGGGACCCAAATTTGAGCGCTGGGAGAAGTGATTACGATGCCCAAATCCATGCACGGAGTGATGTGGACATAGAGAAACTTCCCTAGCATAGGTCGGTGCGGTCCGTCCTCTGATGGGGTCCCAGATCCTCAACTTCTAACTATCTGAATCCGGGTTCTCGAAAAAGATGCACGAGCGTGGTAAATGGCAGAATTTTTCAACCGTGGCCCAAACGCCGCCAAAGAGGCATGAAAATCAAATCATGCATGGACAAATGTGGCAAGCAACCCGGATCTTTCTTGTTGTGTTCAGATACAATTCGGACTTATTTCGGATCCGAAACTCTCTTATGGCGATTTTGCACTATCTTGGCCCCGGGACCCAACTTTCACGCACAGGGCGAAGTGATTGCGATGCCCAAATCCATGCACGGATTGATGTGGACATAGAGCAACTTCCCTAGCACAAGTTTGTGTGGTCCGTTCTCTGATGGGGTCCCGGATCCTCAACTTCTAACTGTCCGAATCCTGGTTCTCGAAAAAGATGCACGAGCGTGCCAAATGGCAGAAATTTCCAACCGTGGCCCAAACGGTGCTGAAAGGGCATGAAATTCGAATAATGCATGGACAAATGTGTGGAAAGCAACCCGGATCTTTCTTGTTGTGTTTAGATGCGATTCGGATTTATTCCGGACCCGAAGCTCTGTTATGGCGATTTTGCACTATCTTCGCCGAGACCCAACTTTGACGCGGTGGGAGAAGTGATTGCGATGCCCAAACCCATGCACAGAGTGATGTGGACATAGAGCAACTTCCCTAGCACAAGTCTCTGTGGTCCGTTCTCTGATGGGGTCCTAGATCCTCAACTTCTAACTATCCGAATCCCGGTTCTCGAAAAAGATGCACGAGCGTGGTAAATGGTGGAATTTTTCAACCGTTGCCCAAACGGCACCGAAGAGGCATGAAAATCGAATCATGCATGGACAAATGTGTGGCAAGCAACCCGGATTTTTCTTGTTGTGTTCAGATGCGATTCGGACTCATTTCGGATCCGAAACTCTGTTATGGCGATTTTGCACTATCTTGGCCGGGACCCAACTTTGACGTGTAGAGAGAAGTGATTGCGATGCCCAAATCCATGCACGGAGTGATGTGGACATAGAGCAACTTCCCTAGCACAAGTGTTCTCTGATAGGGTCCCCGATTCTCAACTTCTAACTATCCGAATCCTGGCTCTCGAAAAAGATGCACGAGCGTGCCAAATGGCAAAAATTTCCAACCGTGGCCCAAACGGCACCGAAGAGGCATGAAATTAGAATCATGCATGGATAAATGTGTGGGAAGTAACCCGGATCTTTCTTGTGTTTAGATGCGATTCGGATTTATTTCGGACCCGAAACTCTGTTATGGCAATTTTGCACTATCTTCGCTGGGACCCGACTTTGACGCGCTCGGAGAAGTGATTGCGATGCCCAAATCCATGCACGGAGTGATGTGGACATAGAGCAACTTTCCTAGCACAAGTCCGTGTGGTCCGTTCTCTGATGGGGTCCCAGATCCTCAACTTCTAACTATCCGAATCCGGGTTCTGAAAAAAGATGCACGAGCGTGGTAAATGGCAGAAATTTCCAACCGTGGCCCAAACGGCGCCGAAGAGGCATGAAAATTGAATCATGCATGGAAAAATGTGTGGCAACAATCCGGATCTTTCTTGTTATGTTCAGATGCAATTCGGACTCATTTCGGATCCGAAACTCTGTTATGGCAATTTTGCACTATCTTCGCCAGGACCCAACTTTGACGCGCTAGGAGAAGTGATGTGGACATAGATCAACTTCACTAGTACAACTCCATGTGGTCCGTTCTCTGATGGGATCCTGGATCCTCAACTTCTAACTGTCTGAATTTGGGTTCTCGAAAACGATGCACGAGCGTGATAAATGGTGGAGATTTCCAACCGTGGCCCAAACGGCACCGAAGAGGCGTGAAAATCAAATCATGCATGGACAAATGTGTGGCAAGCAACCTGGATCTTTCTTGTTGTGTTCACATGCGATTCGAACTCATTTCAGATCCGAAACTCTGTTATGGCGATTTTGCACTATCTTGGCCCGGACCCAACATTGACGCGCAGGGAGAAGTGATTGCGATGCCCAAATCCATGCACGGAGTGATGTGGACATAGAGAAACTTTCCTAGCACAAGTCCGTGTGGTCCGTTCTCTGATGGGGTCCCAGATCCTCAACTTCTAACTGTCCGAATCCTGGTTCTCGAAAAAGATGCACGAGCGTGCCAAATGGCGAAATTTCCAACCGTGGTCCAAACGGTGCCGAAAGGGCATGAAATTTGAATCATGCATGGACAAATGTGTGGAAAGCAACCCGGATCTTTCTTGTTGTGTTTAGATGCGATTCGGATTTATTCCGGACGACCCGAAGCTCTGTTATGGCGATTTTGCACTATCTTCGCCAAGACCCAACTTTGACGCGCTGGGAGAAGTGATTGCAATGCCCAAACCCATGCACGGGGTGATGTGGACATAGAGCAACTTCCCTAGCACAAGTCCGTGTGGTCCGTTCTTTGATGGGGTCCTAGATCCTCAACTTCTAACTATCCGAATCCCGGTTCTCGAAAAAGATGGACGAGCGTGGTAAATGGCAGAATTTTTCAACCGTGGCCCAAACGGTACCGAAGAGGCATGAAAATCGAATCATGCATGGACAAATGTGTGGCAAGCAACCCGGATCTTTCTTGTTGTGTTCAGATGCGATTCGGACTCATTTCGGATCCGAAACTCTGCTATGGCGATTTTGCACTATCTTGGCCGGGACCCAACTTTGACGTGCAGAGAGAAGTGATTGCGATGCCCAAATCCATGCACGGAGTGATGTGGACATAGAGGCACAAGTCGGTGTGGTCCGTTCTCTGATGGGGTCCCGGATTCTCAACTTCTAACTGTCCGAATCCTGGTTCTCGAAAAAGATGCACGAGCGTGCCAAATGGCGAAAATTTTCAACCGTGGCCCAAACGGCGCTGAAGAGGCATGAAATTAGAATCATGCATGGATAAATGTGTGGGAAGCAACCAAGATCTTTCTTGTTGTGTTTAGATGCGATTCGGATTTATTTCGGACCCGAAACTCTGTCATGGCGATTTTGCACGATCTTCGCTGGGACCCGACTTTGACGCGCTCGGAGAAGTGATTGCGATGCCCAAATCCATGCACGGAGTGATGTGGACATAGAGAAACTTCCTTAGCACAAGTCCTTGTGGTCCGTTCTCTGATGGGGTCCCAGATCCTCAACTTCTAACTATCCGAATTCGGGTTCTCAAAAAAGATGCATGAGCGTGGTAAATGCCAAAAATTTTCAACCGTGGCCCAAACGGCGTCGAAGAGGCATGAAAATTGAATCATGCATGGACAAATGTGTGGCAACAATCCGGATCTTTCTTGTTGTGTTCAGATGCAATTTGGACTCATTTCGGATCCGAAACTCTGTTATGGCGATTTGGCACTATCTTCGCCGCCGCGACCCAACTTTGACGCGCTGGGAGAAGTGATAGCGATGCCCAAATCCATGCACGGAGTTATGTGGACATAGAGCAACTTCACTACTAGTACAAGTCCGTGTGGTCCGTTCTCTGATAACTGTCCAAATCCGGGTTCTGGAAAAAGATGCACGAGCGTGATAAATGGCAGAAATTTCCAACCGTGGCTCAAACGGTGCCGAAGAGGCATGCAAATCAAATTATGCATGAACAAATGTGTGGCAAGCAACCTGGATCTTTCTTGTTGTGTTCAGATGCAAAACGGACTCATTTCAGATCCGAAACTCTGTTATGGCGATTTTGTACTATCTTGGCCGGGAGCCAACTTTGACGCGCAGGGACAAGTGATTGCGATGACCAAATCCATGCACGGAGTGATGTGGACATAGAGCAACTTCCCTAGCACAAGTCCGTGTGGTCCGTTCTCTGATGGGGTCCCGGATCCTCAACTTCTAACTGTCCAAATCCTGGTTCTCAAAAAAGATGCACGAGCGTGCTAAATGGCGGAAATTTCCAACCGTGGCCCAAACGGCGTCGAAGAGGCATGAAATTCGAGTCATGCATGGATAAATGTGTGGAAAGCAACCCGGATCTTTCTTGTTGTGTTTAGATGCGATTCGGATTTATTTTGGACCCAAAACTCTGTTATCACGATTTTGCACTATCTTTACCGGGACCCAACTTTGACGCGCTGGGAGAAGTGATTGCGATGCCCAAATCCATGCACGGAGTGATGTGGACATAGAGCAACTTCCCTAGCACAAGTCCGTGTGGTCCGTCCTCTGATGGGGTCCCAGATCCTCAACTTCTAACTATCTGAATCCGGGTTCTTGAAAAAGATGCACGAGCGTGGTAAATGGCAGAATTTTCCAACCGTGGCCCAATGGGCGCCGAAGAGGCATGAAAATTGAATCATGCATGGACAAATGTGGCAAGCAATCCGGATCTTTCTCGTTGTGTTCAGATACGATTCGGACTTATTTCGGATCCGAAACTCTGTTATGGCGATTTTGCACTATCTTGGCCCTGGGACCCAACTTTCACGCACAGGGAGAAGTGATTGCGATGCCCAAATCCATGCACGGAGTGATGTGGACATAGAGCAACTTCCCTAGCACAAGTTTATGTGGTCGGTCCTCTGATGGGGTCCCAGATCCTCAACTTCTAACTGTCCGACTCCTGGTTCTCGAAAAAGATGCACGAGAGTTTCCAAATGGCAGAAATTTCCAACCGTGGCCGAAACGGTACCGAAAGGGCATGAAATTCGAATCATGCATGGACAAATGTGTGGAAAGCAACCCGGATCTTTCTTGTTGTCTTTAGATGCGATTCGAATTTATTCCGGACCCGAAGCTCTGTTATGGCGATTTTTCACTATCTTCATCGAGACCCAACTTTGACGCACTGGGAGAAGTGATTGCGATGCCCAAACCCATGCACGGAGTGATGTGGACATAGAGCAACTTCCCTAGCACAAGTCTGTGTGGTCCGTTCTCTGATGGGGTCCTAGATCCTCAACTTCTAACTATCCGAATCCCGGTTCTCGAAAAAGATGCACGAGCGTGATAAATGGCGGAATTTTTCAACCGTGGCCCAAACGGCGCCGAAGAGGCATGAAAATCGATCATGCATGGACAAATGTGTGGCAAGCAACCTGGATTTTTCTTGTTGTGTTCAGATGCGATTTGGACTCATTTCGGATCCGAAACTCTGTTATGGCGATTTTGCACTATCTTGGCCGGGACCCAACTTTGACGTGTAGAGAGAAGTGATTGCGATGCCCAAATACATGCACGGAGTGATGTGGACATAGAGCAACTTCCCTAGCACAAGTCGGTGTGGTCCGTTCTCTAATAGGGTCCCGGATTCTTAACTTCTAATTGTCCGAATCCTGGCTCTCGAAAAAGATACACGAGCGTGCCAAATGGCGAAAATTTCCAACCGTGGCCCAAACGGCACCGCGAAGAGGCATGAAATTAGAATCATGCATGGATAAATGTGTGGGAAGTAACCCGAATTTTTCTTGTGTTTAGATGCGATTCGGATTTATTTCGGACCCGAAACTCTATTATGGCAATTTTGCACTATCTTCGCTGGGACCCGACTTTGACGCGCTCGGAGAAGTGATTGCGATGCCCAAATCCATGCACGGAGTGATGTGGACATAGAGCAACTTTCCTAGCACAAGTCCGTGTGGTCCGTTCTCTGATGGGGTCCCAGATCCTCAACTTCTAACTATCCGAATCCGGGTTCTGAAAAAAGATGCACGAGCGTGGTAAATGGCAAAAATTTCCAACCATGGCCCAAACGGCGCCGAAGAGGCATGAAAATTGAATCATGCATGGAAAAATGTGTGGCAACAATCCGGATCTTTCTTGTTATGTTCAGATGCAATTCAGACTCATTTTGGATCCGAAACTCTGTTATGGCAATTTTGCACTATCTTCGCCAGGACCCAGCTCTGACGCGCTAGGAGAAGTGATTGCGATGCCCAAATCCATGCACGGAGTGATGTGGACATAGAGAAACTTCACTAGTACAACTCCATGTGGTCCGTTCTCTGATGGGATCCTGGATCCTCAACTTCTAACTGTCTGAATTCGGGTTCTCCAAAACGATGCACGAGCGTGATAAATGGCGGAGATTTCCAACCGTGGCCCAAACGGCACCGAAGAGGCGTGAAAATCAAATCATGCATGGACAAATGTGTGGCAAGCAACCTGCATCTTTCTTGTTGTGTTCACATGCGATTCGGACTCATTTCGGATCCGAAACTCTGTTCTGGCGATTTTGCACTATCTTGGCCCGGACCCAACATTGAAGCGCAGGGAGAAGTGATTGCGATGCCCAAATCCATGCACGGAGTGATGTGGACATAGAGAAACTTCCCTAGCACAAGTCCGTGTGGTCCGTTCTCTGATGGGGTCCGTTCTCTGATGGGGTCCCGGATCCTTAACTTCTACCTGTCCGAATCCTGGTTCTCGAAAAAGATGCACGAGCGTGCCAAATGGCGAAATTTCCAACCGTGGTCCAAACGGTGCCGACAGGGCATGAAATTTGAATCATGCATGGACAAATGTGTGGAAAGCAACTCGGATCTTTCTTGTTGTGTTTAGATGCGATTCGGATTTATTCCGGACGACCCGAAGCTCTGTTATGGCGATTTTGCACTATCTTCGTCAAGACCCAACTTTGACGCGCTGGGAGAAGTGATTGCAATGCCCAAACCCATGCACAGAGTGATGTGGACATAGAGCAACTTCCCTAGCACAAGTCCGTGTGGTCCGTTCTTTGATGGGGTCCTAGATCCTCAACTTCTAACTATCCGAATCCCGGTTCTCGAAAAAGATGCACGAGCGTGGTAAATGGCAGAATTTTTCAACCGTGGCCCAAACGGCGCCGAAGAGGCATGAAAATCGAATCATGCATGGACAAATGTGTGGCAAGCAACCCGGATCTTTCTTGTTGTGTTCAGATGCGATTCGGACTCATTTCGGATCCGAAACTCTGCTATGGCGATTTTGCACTATCTTGGCCGGGACCCAACTTTGACGTGCAGAGAGAAGTGATTGCGATGCCCAAATCCATGCACGGAGTGATGTGGACATAGAGGCACAAGTCGGTGTGGTCCGTTCTCTGACGGGGTCCCGGATTCTCAACTTCTAACTGTCCGAATCCTGGTTCTCGAAAAAGATGCACGAGCGTGCCAAATGGCGAAAATTTCCAACCGCGGCCCAAACGGCGCCGAAGAGGCATGAAATTAGAATCATGCATGGATAAATGTGTGGGAAGCAACCCGGATCTTTCTTGTTGTATTTATATGCGATTCGGATTTATTTCGGAACCAAAACTCTGTCATGGCGATTTTGCACGATCTTCGCTGGGACCCGACTTTGACGCTGTCGTGAAGTGTGCAGTACAGCCAGGAAAGTACGAGACTTCTAGCTGTGAGAGTGAATGTCAAATCTAACAAGGAAACTCATGCACAAAATTTCCCAAGGAGTATTGAACATCACTATTTCCAATGACAATTACATGTGTCGATTTACCTCAATACATCCTTGAATTCATCCTGATGATTGCACAAAATTGCATATCAAGAGTTTATTCCTTTACTCACTGACTTCTTTCTCGAAATCCTTTAAACCATTCACATGTAGGCATAACAAGGCCTTCAAATTTTCCCAATATACATGTGACCAGTTACATCCTTTACATCTAGTGCCATCAAAACCATTATATCACGATGCTCTTTTTCACCTGAAAACCTGCCTTAATATTCTAACATCTCACAAGCAAAAGATAGCATTCGGCATAGCTTTAACATACTCGTAATTTCCAAAATTCATTTGAGTAGAAAGTAAGTCAAATTACCCTCGACTTCAATGTATTTATCACAAATCTCCGAGCTCCAAATCCTTTAGCTTTTTCCCAAAGTCTTTCTATTCATTTCCAAATTCTTTTTGATATATGGGATATACAATTCTCTCAAATCGTATAGAGTGAGAGTAATTTTAAAGGAAATAAAAAAAAATCACTTAACTGAAGGTTTACATGCATGGAATCTCTTGATTTATTCACTAATCGCAAGCTGCACGTTGCCGACTGTTCGATGAAGGTCGTGAAGAAAAAAAAAAACGAAGAGTGTCTCCCTTTATAGTACTCAAGATTTCCTCCAAAACTAACACCTACAAGGCACAAGCAGTATATGTATTCTTGAAATAAAAAAAAACTGGTCGAATGGGCACTGGTTCTCCTTTTCTGCAGAATTTTTTCTCACTGGTCTTCGCCGCCGTCTGCCTCTGGTTTTTCCTCTCTTTTTCCCGCGGGGAAATCGTGCTTACACCACCTTTTTGCAGCTATCCATCCGGAATTTTCCATTTTAAAAAAGCTGCGCACGCATTTTTCTTCCATATTATCTAGAAAATTCCAATAAAAAGAAATATACATTTCTTTTCCACGTACGTTGCCACTCTTAGTGTATTACTTCTAACCTTAGCATAAAGGTAAGGTTCTCAATGCAAGGCAGTTCATTTAATTTTATTCCCCGGCATTCAATAAATTCTTCGGCACTGTAATGTCCATTGAATCTCTATTACTCTTGATGCCTCCGTAGTTTATAAATCATCATATTGGCCATGTGATTTATAGACTCCCCAATTGTTCATTCAAGTATTTTCCCATGTTTTCTTAAATACATTCCTTTGTGCATTGGGATGCCCTCATGTTTGCATTCCATAAGAGGTATTCACTGATCTGACCCAATCGATACCATTTAAAAGCTACCACACATTATGCACATGGGAAACCATTAACATCATTAACTTATCCCTTTGGCGTGCCACTCATACCATCATATATAACTGGATGTTTCTAACTTAACCATGGGCACTGAGTAACAGCAGAATCTTCACCCTCCACACTCATATACAGAAACTCCTAGATTTGGCTCAGCCTTAGCTTGTCTTATTGAACCTCATTTACAATATGAACATATGTACATGGCATCATATAATGACTCGTCATGGCACATAACCTCATGCATCTGGATGTGTATTTGATGGCCTCACATGCACGGTTTCACACCATAGACGTGCCATGGCACGACAACGCGCTCGGAGAAGTGATTGTGATGCCCAAATCCATGCACGGAGTGATGTGGACATAGAGAAACTTCCCTAGCACAAGTCCGTGTGGTCCGTCCTCTGATGGGGTCCCAGATCCTCAACTTCTAACTATCTGAATCCGGGTTCTCGAAAAAGATGCACGAGCGTGGTAAATGGCAGAATTTTCCAACCGTGGCCCAAACGGCGCCGAAGAGGCATGAAAATTGAATCATGCATGGACAAATGTGGCAAGCAATCCGGATCTTTCTTGTTGTGTTCAGATACGATTCGGACTTATTTCGGATTCGAAACTCTGTTATGGCGATTTTGCACTTTCACGCACAGGGAGAAGTGATTGCGATGCCCAAATCCATGCACGGAGTGATGTGGACATAGAGCAACTTCCCTAGCACAAGTTTATGTGGTCGGTCCTCTAATGGGGTCCCGGATCCTCAACTTCCAACTGTCCGAATCCTGGTTCTCGAAAAAGATGCACGAGCGTGCCAAACGGCAGAAATTTCCAACCGTGGCCGAAACGGTGCCGAAAGAGCATGAAATTCGAATCATGCATGGACAAATGTGTGGACAGCAACCCGGATCTTTCTTGTTGTGTTTAGATGCGATTTGGATTTATTCCAGACCCGAAGCTCTGTTATGGCAATTTTTCACTATCTTCGTCGAGACCCAACTTTGACGCGCTGCGACGAGAAGTGATTGCGATGCCCAAACCCATGCACGGAGTGATGTGGACATAGAGCAACTTCCTTAGCACAAGTCTGTGTGGTCGGTTCTCTGATGGGGTCCCAGATCCTCAACTTCTAACTATCCGAATCCCGATTCTTGAAAAAGATGCACGAGCGTGATAAATGGCGGAATTTTTCAACCGTGGCCCAAACGGCGCCGAAGAGGCATGAAAATCGATCATGCATGGACAAATGTGTGGCAAGCAACCTGAATTTTTCTTGTTGTGTTCAGATGCGATTCGGGACTCATTTCGGATCCGAAACTCTGTTATGGCGATTTTGCACTATCTTGGCCGGGACCCAACTTTGATGTGTAGAGAGAAGTGATTGCGATGCCCAAATCCATGCACGGAGTGATGTGGACATAGAGCAACTTCCCTAGCACAAGTCGGTGTGGTCCATTCTCTGATAGGGTCCCGGATTCTCAACTTCTAACTGTCCGAATCCTGGCTCTCGAAAAAGATGCACGAGCGTGCCAAATGGCGAAAATTTCCAACCGTGGCCCAAACGGCACCGAAGAGGCATGAAATTAGAATCATGCATGGATAAATGTGTGGGAATCTTTCTTGTGTTTAGATGCGATTCGGATTTATTTCGGACCCGAAACTCTGTTATGGCGATTTTGCACTATCTTCGCTGGGACCCGACTTTGACGCGCTCGGAGAAGTGATTGCGATGCCCAAACCCATGCACGGAGTGATGCGGACATAGAGCAACTTTCCTAGCACAAGTCCGTGCGGTCCGTTCTCTGATGGTGTCCCAGATCCTCAACTTCTAACTATCCGAATCCGGGTTCTCAGAAAAGATGTACGAGCGTGGTAAAAGCCGGAAATTTCCAACCGTGGCCCAAACGGCACCGAAGAGGCATGAAAATTGAATCATGCATGGAAAAATGTGTGGCAACAATCCGGATCTTTCTTGTTATGTTCAGATGCAATTCGGACTCATTTCGGATCCGAAACTCTGTTATGGCAATTTTGCACTATCTTCGCCGCCGCGACCCAACTTTGACGCACTGGGAGAAGTGATTGCGATGCCCAAATCCATGCACGGAGTGATGTGGACATAGAGCAACTTCACTAGTACAAGTCCGTGTGGTCCGTTCTCTGATAACTGTCCAAATCCGGGTTCTGGAAAAAGATGCACGAGCGTGATAAATGGCAAAAATTTTCAACCGTGGCCCAAACCGTGCCGAAGAGGCATGAAAATCGAATTATGCATGGACAAATGTGTGGCAAGCAACCTGGATCTTTCTTGTTGTGTTCAGATGCGATTCCGACTCATTTCGGATCCGAAACTCTGTTATGGCAATTTTGTACTATCTTGGCCGGGACCCAACATTGACGCGCAGGGACAAGTGATTGCGATGACCAAATCCATGCATGGAGTGATGTGGACATAGAGGAACTTCCCTAGCACAAGTTCGTGTGGTCCGTTCTTTGATGGGGTCCCGGATCCTCAACTTCTAAACTGTCCAAATCCTGGTTCTCGAAAAAGATGCACGAGCGTGCCAAATGGCGGAAATTTCCAACCGTGGCCCAAACGGCGTCGAAGAGGCATAAAATTCGAATCATGCATGGACAAATGTGTGGAAAGCAACCCGAATCTTTCTGGTTGTGTTTAGATGCGATTCGGATTTATTTCGGACCCGAAACTCTGTTATGGCGATTTTGCACTATCTTCACCGGGACCCAACTTTGACGCGCTAGGAGAAGTGATTGCGATGCCCAAATCCATGCACGGAGTGATGTGGACATAGAGCAACTTCCCTAGCACAAGTCCGTGTCGTCCGTCCTCTGATGGGGTCCCAGATCCACAACTTCTAACTATATGAATCCGGGTTCTCGAAAAAGATGCACGAGCGTGGTAAATGGCGGAATTTTCCAACCATGGTCCAAACGGCGCCGAAAAGGCATGAAAATCGAATCATGCATGGACAAATGTGTGGCAAGCAACCCGGATCTTTCTTGTTGTGTTCAGATACGATTCGGACTCAAATTCGGATCCGAAACTCTGTTATGGCAATTTTGCACTATCTTGGCCCCGGGACCCAACTTTGACGTGCAGCGAGAAGTGATTGCGATGCCCAAATCCATGCACGGAGTGATGTGGACATAGAGCAACTTCCCTAGCACAAGTCCGTGTGGTGCGTTCTCTGATGGGATCCCAGATCCTCAACTTCTAACTATCCGAATCCGGGTTCTCGAAAAAGATGCACGAGCGTGGTAAATGGCGGAATTTTCCAACCGTGGCCCAAACAGCGCCGAAGAGGCATGAAAATTGAATCATGCATGGACAACTGTGTGGCAAGCAACCCGGATCTTTCTTGTTGTGTTCAGATGCGATTCGAACTCATTTCGGATTCGAAACTCTGTTATGGCGATTTTGCACTAACTTGGCCGGGACCCAACTTTGACGCGCAAGGAGAAGTGATTGCGATGCCCAAATCCATGCATGGAGTGATGCGGACATAGAGCAACTTCCCTAGCACAAGTCCGTGTGGTCCGTTCTCTGATGGGGTCTCGGATCCTCAACTTCTAACTATCCGAATCCTGGTTCTCGAAAAAGATGCACGAGCGTGCCAAATGGCAAAAATTTTCAACCGTGGCGGCCCAAACGGCACCGAAGAGGCATGAAATTAGAATCATGCATGGACAAATGTGTGGAAAGCAACCCGGATCTTTCTTGTTGTGTTTAGATGCGATTCGGATTTATTTCGGACCCGAAACTCTGTTATGGCGATTTTGCACTATCTTCAGTGGGACCCAACTTTGACGCACTCGGAGAAGTGATTGCGATGTCCAAATCCATGCACGGAGAGATGTGGACCTAGAGAAACTTTCCTAGCATAAGTCCATGTGGTCCGTTCTCTGATGGGGTCCCAGATCCTCAACTTCTAACTATCTGAATCCGGGTTCTCAAAAAAGATGCACGAGCGTGGTAAATGGCAGAAATGTCCAACCGTGGCCCAAACGGCGCCAAAGAGGCATGAAAATTGAATCATGCATGGACAAATGTGTGGCCACAACCCGGATCTTTGTTGTTGTGTTCAGATGCAATTTGGACTCATTTCGGATCCGAAACTCAGTTATGGCGATTTTGCACTATCTTCGCCCGGGACCCAACTTTGACGCGCTGGGAGAAATGATTACGATGTCCAAATCCATGCACAGAGTGATGTGGACATAGAGCAACTTCACTAGTACAAGTCCGTGTGGTCCGTTCTCTGATGGGGTCCTGGACCCTCAACTTCTAACTGTCCAAATCCGGGTTCTCGAAAAAGATGCACGAGCGTGATAAATGGTGAAAATTTCCAACCGTGGCCCAAACGGTGCCGAAGAGGCATGAAAATCGAATCATGCATGGACAAATGTGTGGCAAGCAACCTGGATCTTTCTTGTTGTGTTCAGATGCAATTCGGACTCATTTTGGATCCGAAACTCTGTTATGGCGATTCTGCACTATCTTGGCCGGGACCCAACTTTGACGCGCAGGGAGAAGTGATTACGATGCCCAAATCCATGCACGGAGTGATGTGGACATAGAGCAACTTCCCTAGCACAAGTTTGTGTGGTCCGTTCTCTGATGGGGTCCCGGATCCTCAACTTCTAACTGTCCTAATCCTGGTTCTCGAAAAAGATGCACGAGCGTGCCAAATGGCAGAAATTTCCAACCGTGGCCCAAACAGCGCCGAAATGGCATGAAATTCGAATCATGCATGGACAAACGTGTGGAAAGCAACCCGGATCTTTCTTGTTGTGTTTAGATGCGATTCGGATTTATTTCGGACCCGAAACTCTGTTATGACCATTTAGCACTATCTTCGTTGCTGGGACCCAACTTTGATGCGCTAGGAGAAGAGATTGCGATGCCCAAATCCATGCATGGAGTGATGTGGACATAGAGAAACTTCCCTAGCACAAGTCCGTGTGGTCTGTTCTTTGATGGGGTCCCAGATCCTCAACTTCTAACTATCCGAATTCGGGTTCTCGAAAAAGATGCACGAGCATGGTAAATGGCAGAATTTTCCAACCGTGGCCCAAACAGGTCGAAGAGGTATGAAAATCGAATCATGCATGGACAAATGTTGTGTTCAGATGCGATTCGGACTCATTTCGGATCGGAAACTCTGTTATGGCGATTTTGCACTATCTTGGCTGGGACCCAACTTTGACACACAGGGAGAAGTGATTACGATGCGCAAATCCATGCATGGAGTGATGTGGACATAGAGCAACTTCCCTAGCACAAGTCCGTGTGGTCCGTTCTCTAATGGGGTCCCGGATCCCTAACTTCTAACTGTCCGAATCCTGGTTCTCGAAAAAGATACACGAGCGTGCCAAATGGCGAAAATTTTCAACCGTGGCCCAAACGGCGCCGAAGAGGCATGAAATCAGAATCATGCATGGACAAATGTGTGGAAAGCAACCCGGATCTTTCTTGTTGTGTTTAGATGCGATTCGGATTTATTTCGGACCCGAAACTCTGTTATGGTCATTTTTCACTATCTTCGCTGTTGGGACCTTAATTTGACGCGCTGGGAGAAGTAATTGCGATGCCCAAATCCATGCACGGAGTGATGTGGACATAGAGAAACTTCCCTAGCACAAGTCCATGTGGTCCATTCTCTGATGGGGTCCCAAATCCTAAACTTCTAACTATCCGAATCCGGGTTCTGAAAAAAGATGCACGAGCGTGGTAAATGGCCAAAATTTCCAACCCTGGCCCAAATGGCACCGAAGAGGCATGAATTGAATCATGCATGGACAAATGTGTGGCAAGAAACCCAAATCTTTCTTGTTGTGTTCAGATGCAATTTGGACTCATTTCGGATCCGAAACTCTGTTATGGGGATTTTGCACTATCTTCGCCAGGACCCAACCTTGACGCGCTGGGAGAAGTGATTGCAATGCCCAAATCCAAATCATGCATGGACAAATGTGTGGCAAGCAACCCGGATATTTCTTGTTGTGTTCAGATGCGATTCGGACTCATTTCGGATCCGAAACTCTATTATGGTGATTTTGCACTACCTTGGCCGGGACCCAACTTTGACGCGCAGGGAGAAGTGATTGCGATGCCCAAATCCATGCACGGAGTGATGTGGACATATAGGAACTTCCCTAGCACAAGTCCGTGTGGTCCGTTCTCTGATGGGGTCTCGGATCCTCAACTTCTAACTGTCCAAATCCTGGTTCTTGAAAAAGATGCACGAGCGTGCCAAATGGCGAATATTTCTAAACGTGGCCCAAACGGCGCCGAAAAGGCATGAAATTCGAATCATGCATGGACAAATGTGTGGAAAGCAACCCGGATCTTTCTTGTTGTGTTTAGATGCGATTCGGATTTATTTCGGACCCAGAGCTCTGTTATGGCGATTTTGCACTATCATCGCCGCCAGGACCCAACTATTACGCGCTCGGAGAAGTGATTTGCGATGCCCAAATCCATGCACGGAGTGATGTAGACATAGATCAACTTCCCTAGCACAAGTCCGTTTGGTCCGTTCTCTGATGGGATCCCAGATCCTCAACTTCTATCTATCCGAATTCGGGTTCTCGAAAAAGATGCACAAGCGTGGTAATGGAGGAATTTTCCAACCGTGGCCCAAACAGCGCCGAAGAGGCATGCAAATTGAATCATGCATGCACAAATGTGTGGCAAGAAACCCAAATCTTTCTTCTTGTGTTCAGATGCGATTCGAACTTATTTCGGATCCGAAACTCTGTTATGGCGATTTTGCACTATCTTGGCCGGGACCCAACTTTGACGCGCAAGGAGAAGTGATTGCGATGCCCAAATCCATGCACGGAGTGATGTGGACATAGAGCAACTTCCCTAGCACAAGTCCGTGTGGTCCGTTCTCTGATGGGGTTTCGGATCCTCAACTTCTAACTGTCCGAATCCTAGTTCTCGAAAAAGATGCACGAGTGTGCCAAATGGCGAAAATTTTCAACCGTGGCCCAAACGGCGCCGATGAGGCATGAAATTAGAATCATGCATGGACAAATGTGTGGAAAGCAACCCGGATCTTTCTTGTTGTGTTTAAATGCGATTCGGATTTATTTCGGACCCGAAACTCTGTTATGGCGATTTTGCACTATCTTCGCTGGGACCCAGCTTTGACACGCTGGGAGAAGTGATTGCGATGCCCAAATCCATGCACGGAGTGATGTGAACATAGAGCAACTTCCCTAGCACAAGTCCGTGTGGTCCATGCTCTGATGGGGTCCCAAATCCTCAACTTCTAACTATCCGAATCCGGGTTCTCAAAAAAAGATGCACAAGCATGGTAAATGGCGAAAATGTCATGCAACAAAAAAGACACTTAGGGCTCTTGAAAAGAGTTCCAAGTTGTAGATGAATGTGGGAGAGGGCTTGACAATAATCCCACATGGGAACTTTTGGGAGTTCTAGAGTTTTTGTATAAAAGGTGGCCCATTTGAGAGCTAGAGAGAACTCTTTGGTCATTTGGTTGAGAGGCTCATAGAGAGAGCTTGCTCCATAGCTCCTTCTCATGTGCTCTCCCAAGGCTCTCCATCTCCATTCATGCTTCAATCTTGTACTCTCTATTCTCTACATTTTCAATGATATGAGGTTATGGTCTACACACTTGCTAATCTAGATTTCCTAATGATGTTTTGATGCTAAAATCTGATTTGTAGAGTGCATGTGATGAAGCTTGTGCATGAAATGATGTGTAGTTGAGGCTTGTGTGATAGCTCTTTGCATATTAGATTCTTTGCATAAGTTGCATTTTTATGCTTAAGTGTAGCCTAATCTTGATGCTTTGATTATGTTAGATTGATGCGTTGATTGTGTTAGATTGATTGCTTGAGTGTTGAACAAGGATTGAGTAGGACTAGAAGTCATTAGTGTGTGGTTAACTCCTCTTCTCCCATTCGGGATAGCCTCTATGCGCTAACCTGGTTACATTCACGGATTGACAAAGTGTGTGGGTTGGAGTGTAGCCTCCGCTATGCTATGATGTCCCAAACAATATATATATATATCCATGCACGGAGAGATGTGGACCTAGAGCAACTTTCCTAGCACAAGTCCATGTGGTCCGTTCTCTGATGGGGTCCCAGATCCTCAACTTCTAACTATCTGAATCCGGGTTCTCTGATGGGGTCCCAGATCCTCAACTTCTAACTATCTGAATCCGGGTTCTCAAAAAAGATGCACGAGCGTGGTAAATGACAGAAATGTCCAACCGTGGCCCAAACGGCGCCGAAGAGGCATGAAAATTGAATCATGCATGGACAAATGTGTGGCCACAACCCGGATCTTTCTTGTTGTGTTCAGATGCAATTTAGACTCATTTCGGATCCGAAACTCTGTTATGGTGATTTTGCACTATCTTCGTCGCCATCGGGACCCAACTTTGACGCGCTGGGAGAAGAGGCATGAAAATTGAATCATGAATGGACAAATGTGTGGCCACAACCCAGATCTTTCTTGTTGTGTTCAGATGCAATTTGGACTCATTTCGGATCCGAAACTCTGTTATGGTGATTTTGCACTATCTTCGCCGCCATCGGGACCCAACTTTGACGCGCTGGGAGAAATGATTGTGATGCCCAAATCCATACACGGAGTGATGTGGACATAGAGCAACTTCACTAGTACAAGTTCGTGTGGTCCGTTCTCTGATGGGGTCCTGGATCCTCAACTTCTAACTGTCCAAATCTGGGTTCTCAACAAAGATACACGAGCGTGATAAATGGTGGAAATTTCCAACCGTGGCCCAAACGGTACCGAAGAGGCATGAAAATTGAATCATGCATGCACAAATGTGTGGCAAGCAACCTGGATCTTTCTTGTTGTGTTTAGATGCAATTCGGACTCATTTCCGATCCGAAACTCTGTTATGGCGATTTTGCACTATCTTGGCCGGGACCCAAATTGGCCGGGACCCAACTTTGATGCACCACGAGAAGTGATTGCGATGCCTAAATCCATGCACGGAGTGATGTGGACATAGAGCAACTTCCCTAGCACAAGTTCGTGTGGTCCGTTCTCTGATGGGGTCCCGGATCCTCAACTTCTAACTGTCCTAATCCTGGTTCTCGAAAAAGATGCACGAGCGTGCCAAATGGCAGAAATTTCCAACCGTGGCCCAAACAGCGCCGAAATGGCATGAAATTCGAATCATGCATGGACAAACGTGTGGAAAGCAACCCGGATCTTTCTTGTTGTGTTTAGATACGATTCGGATTTATTTCGGACCCGAAACTCTGTTATGACGATTTTGCACTATCTTCGCTGCTGGGACCCAACTTTGACGTGCTGGGAGAAGTGATTGCGATGCCCAAATCCATGCATGGAGTGATGTGGACATAGAGAAACTTCCCTAGCACAAGTCCGTGTGGTCTGTTCTCTGATGGGGTCCCAGATCCTCAACTTCTAACTATCGGAATTCATGTTCTCGAAAAAGATGCACGAGCATGGTAAATGGCAGAATTTTCCAACCGTGGCCCAAACAGGTCGAAGAGGTATGAAATACGAATCATGCATGAAAAAATGTGTGGCAAGCTACCCGGATCTTTCTTGTTGTGTTCAGATGCGATTCGGACTCATTTCGGATCCGAAACTCTGTTATGGCGATTTTGCACTATCTTGGCTGGGACCCAACTTTGACGCGCAGGGAGAAGTGATTGCAATGCCCAAATCCATGCATGGAGTGATGTGGACATAGAGCAACTTCCCTAGCACAAGTCCGTGTGGTCCGTTCTCTGATGGGGTCCCGGATCCTCAACTTCTAACTGTCCGAATCCTGGTTCTCGAAAAAGATACACGAGCGTGCCAAATGGCAAAAATTTTCAACCGTGGCCCAAACGGCGCCGAAGAGGCATGAAATTAGAATCATGCATGGACAAATGTGTGGAAAGCAACCCAGACCTTTCTTGTTGTGTTTAGATGCGATTCGGATTTATTTCGGACCCGAAACTCTGTTATGGCCATTTTTCACTATCTTCGCTCTGCTGGGACCCAACTTTGACGCGCTGGGAGAAGTAATTGCGATGCCCAAATCCATGCACAGAGTGATGTGGACATAGAGCAACTTCCCTAGCACAAGTTCGTGTGGTCCATTCTTTGATGGGGTCCCAAATCCTAAACTTCTAACTATCTGAATCCGGGTTCTGAAAAAAGATGCACGAGCGTGGTAAATGGCAAAAATTTCCAACCGTGGCCCAAACGACGTCGAAGAGGCATGAAAATTGAATCATGCATGGACAAATGTGTGGCAAGCAACCTGGATCTTTCTTGTTGTGTTCAGATGCAATTCGGATTCATTTCGGATCCGAAACTCTGATATGGAGATTTTGCACTATCTTCACCGGGACCCAACCTTGACGCTCTGGGAGAAGTGACTGGGATGCCCAAATCCAAATCATGCATGGACAAATGTGTGGCAAGCAACCTGGATCTTTCTTGTTGTGTTCAGATGCGATTCGGACTCATTTCGGATCCGAAACTCTGTTATGGCGATTTTGCACTACCTTGGCCGGGACCCAACTTTGACGCGCAGGGAGAAGTGATTGCGATGCCCAAATCCATGCACGGAGTGATGTGGACATAGAGGAACTTCCCTAGCACAAGTCCGTGTGGTTCGTTCTCTGATGGAATCTCGGATCCTCAACTTCTAACTGTCCGAATCCTGGTTCTTGCCCAAATCCATACACGGAGTGATGTAGACATAGATCAACTTCCCTAGCACAAGTCCGTTTGGTCCGTTCTCTGATGGGATCCCAGATCCTCAACTTCTAACTCTCCCAATTCGGGTTCTCGAAAAAGATGCACGAGCCTGGTATATGGAGGAATTTTCCAACCGTGGCCCAAACAGCGCCGAAGAGGCATGAAAATCAAATCATGCATGCACAAACGTGTGGCAAGCAACCCAGATCTTTCTTGTAGTGTTCAGATGCGATTCGAACTCATTTCGGATCCGAAACTCTGTTATGGCGATTTTGCACTATCTTGGCCGGGACCCAACTTTGACGCGCAAGGAGAAGTGATTGCGATGCCCAAATCCATGCACGGAGTGATGTGGACATAGAGCAACTTCCCTAGCACAAGTCCATGTGGTCCGTTCTCTGATGGGATCCCGGATCCTCAACTTCTAACTGTCCGAATCTTGGTTCTCGAAAAAGATGCACGAGTGTGCCAAATGGCGAAAATTTTCAACCGTGCCCCAAACGGCACCGAAGAGGCATGAAATTAGAATCATGCATGGACAAATGTGTGGAAAGCAACCCGGATCTTTCTTGTTGTGTTTAGATGCGATTCGGATTTATTTCGGACCCAAAACTGTGTTATGGCGATTTTGCACTATCTTCGCTGGAACCCAACTTTGACGCGCTGGGAGAAGTGATTGCGATGCCCAAATCCATGCACTGAGTGATGTGGACATAGAGCAACTTCCCTAGCACAAGTCCGTGTGGTCCGTTCTCTGATGGGGTCCCAGATCCTCAATTTCTAACTATCCGAATCTGGGTTCTCAAAAAAAGATGCACAAGCGTGGTAAATGGCGAAAATGTCCAACCGTGGGGCTGTTGTATGACAAATGAAGATCAATACAAGGATGCAACAAAAAAGACACTTAGGGCTCTTGAAAAGAGTTCCAAGTTGTAGATGAATGTGGGAGAGGGCTTGACAATAATCCCACATGGGAACTTTTGGGAGTTCTAGAGTTTTTGTATAAAAGGTGGCCCATTTGAGAGCTAGAGAGAACTCTTTGGTCATTTGGTTGAGAGGCTCATAGAGAGAGCTTGCTCCATAGCTCCTTCTCATGTGCTCTCCCAAGGCTCTCCATCTCCATTCATGCTTCAATCTTGTACTCTCTATTCTCTACATTTTCAATGATATGAGGTTATGGTCTACACACTTGCTAATCTAGATTTTCTAATGATGTTTTGATGCTAAAATCTGATTTGTAGAGTGCATGTGATGAAGCTTGTGCATGAAATGATGTGTAGTTGAGGCTATTATGTTAGATTGATGCATTGATTGTGTTAGATTGATTGCTTGAGTATTGACGAAGGATTGAGTAGGACTAGAAGTCATTAGTGTGTGGTTAACTCATCTTCTCCCATTCGGGATAGCCTCTATGCGCTAACCGGGTTGCATTCACGGATTGACAAAGTGTGTGGGTTGGAGTGTAGCCTCCGCTATGCTATGATGTCCCAAACAATATATATATTTATTTTAAAAAAAACAAAACAAACAAAAACAAAAACAAAAACAAAACAAAACAAAACAAAAACACATAAAAAACCCAAAAAAAAAATTTGACCTTATGCACTTGCGGTCGGGATGTCTTGTAGATTCTGCCATAGGGCCTAGGGCACCTTCTAGAGTACCTACGCAGGAAAGTGGGACCCAATCGGTAGGAAATTTGGCGGATATTACTGAAACGCTTTCTGATTCTCAATCCGATACCCTTTCCTCCAAAACAACTAGTTCATTGTCCATGGACAATCTAGGGCCGACAAATAGTCATCCCATAGCCCCAAATAGAACACCCGTAAGATCCTTTAATCCATTTGAAGCCGACACCATGGGGTTAACACTCAATGTGAGACTCCAATATGTCTACACAAATGCTCAAGGAGCTGAGATCTTTAGGGATCCACAACAACGGTATCTTGTTAAGATCGCAGACATTTTCTCAGAACTTGATAGAGCACCTCTAGTCAATGACCAGGGTAACATGTACATGGGTGGAGATGGTGTTCGCTACAAAGTCACCTACCATCTAGAAAATGTAGACAAATTAGGGGAGCTCTCTAAAACCGAGTTCTTAGACTTATCAAAACCTTCCAGAGCAAGGGAGTCTAGAGACGATTGGCTCATTGAGCCGGACATGCCTGGACCCTCCAATGCCCAGTCCTCAAAACCATCCATAGATGATTTACTTCTTGTAGATCTAAATTGGGAAAGGGATAGGAAAGGCAAGTGTAAAATGGATCAGGGGGCTGAAAGCCAATGGGAGTTTGTACGACAAATTCCAGTGAGAAAGGTCTTACAGGATGACCCACTTCAAGAGGTCTAGAAGGACTCGTTAGAGGGATATTATGCCACAACTAGATTGCCACAGCTAGATTTTCCTCTAGCTCTTGTGGTGGTAGTTGAGAAGCTTGCAGGACACATGAATAGAATAATTGATAAATGGGCCAATGAATACCGAACCTTAGATTGGAAAGAGATTTGGGAGCTCACGTGGAAAGGACAACCATTATTCATGGAAGTGTTCTCAACAAATACAGCCAAACCGGGGGAGACAGCCTTTCTTGGAGAAACTGTTGCTCCTCCCCTACGAGAGTTCACTAGAGAGGGACCTTCAACATCTAAGTGGACCACAGCTAGTAGCCCAACTCTAGCACCAAGATATCGTCCTACACCAAATGTGTGACCACCTGTCACACCACAACATCTTTCTCACTATAACAATCGGAGGAGAGGGGAGCCAACTCGGCCTCCCATTAATGCACCTCCTGAAATGCGGGTGACAAGATCTTTGGAGGGGTTTGGTGAGGTTGGTAATAGGAGACCCACACCAATTTTGGAAACATGTGGACCATCTTACCAAAGAGAGGAACAATTCCCACTAAGAGTGAGAGGCCGTAGGCCTTATGATGAGTATTCAAGACAAGTAAGGCCATCAACTCTTCAGAAACTGGTAAAGAAGTATGAAGGGTCGGGAGATCCATACGACCATGTAGCAGCATTTAGGCAAGCAGTTCGAGCTGAGCAAGTGGCTGAGCATACTCAAATTGAAGGATTTGGACTCACCCTTGAGGGAAAAGCCCTTGCTTGGTTTCAGGCATTAGAGGCTTCAGAAAAATCTTCTTTACGAGTTTTGGAAGAGAGATTCATTGCTGCTTTTTCCTTGATGGGAATTCAACATGACACGGTAGCACACATCTACTCTTTCAAGCAAGGCGAGAATGAGAGTGTTAGAGACTGTGTAAATAGAATGAAGTAGTATATTAATCGTTGCCCAGAAGATGAGAAGCCCGCCCAAAGTCGATTAATTTCTCTCTTCTTAAAAGGACTCAAAAATTCGACACTGCATACACATCTCTATGCGAAGAAGCATACAAATTTCAATGAGTGTTGCCATGATGCTATGGATTTCACCGATAACTTCAAATTCCAAGATGGTTCTGGCCCAGAGGTGAAACCTAGAGATCAGTGGGGTGATGACCAAAGTTCAGGGTCTAGCGCGCTAGTAAATCCAGACCAGATAGCTAACCTAGTACTAAGGAGATTGGGATAGACCTATCGTCCACCCATGCAGCCACAACAACAGCAGCATAGAATGAGGAGTGTACTTCCTACAGGTCCTCATCTTTATGGAGCATGTGGCGGTAACCATAAAACAGAGGATTGTAACACCTTTTCTCCTCTAGTCACAAACCAACCCACAAAAAAGTGGTGCCAAGCCTGTGCTTGGAACTTTACCCATACCACACAGGAATGTACTCGCATTGCGAGAATGAGACAGGAACGTGAGCAGCCAAGGGGTGGAGTGGCTCCACAAATGTATCAACAGTATACTAATTTTGAACGTAAGCCACCGATGGTACAAGAGCAAGCACCACCTGTTCTTGGTGCTCAACCTCCTGCTCCTGGGACTGCTCCTGTGAGAGTTGTTGACTACAACAATTCAAATATGTGTAGAGACTTGGTAAACCCGGGCTATGTGGAGGAGGAATATGCATCATATTCATCCAACGAAAATATCTTTGAAAGCCCTGCATACCCAAACCAAGCACTTGGAGACTCAACCAGGGAAACAAAACTCTTTAATGTTGCTAGGCAGCTACCAACCTAGGACTCCAGGCCCCTCAGGTCAATGGCAGCCAAGGAAAGTAGAGGCCAAACCAATGGGCCCCTGTTATGAGTGCGGAGAACCCCATTGGGCTCGTGATTGTCCACATCGCTCAAGGCAAGCATCTCGATCCAATACAACAGTACAACAGTTTCCACCAATTGAAAGATATTGTCTAGGGTGTTGTGTAGAACACTTCCCAAAAGATTGTCTGCTGAAACCACATGAGGAGGGCACCTCTCAACCAAAGGTCTCACTCAATCTTGTAGGCACAGTTCCATCTCCACCTTCATCTGAGAATGAGGATGTCGTGTCACTTAGAGTCATGACTAGATCACAGACACGAAATGCCGAAATACAGACTGATGAGACACCTCGAACTAGGGATGCAAAGACAAATCTAGTGGACAAGACCCTACAGTCCAATTAAAAAAAAACCACTAGGAGGAAAAAGAACCGAAACAAGCGAACTAAAAGTGCATCCACTAGTTCTCAAGAAGCCTCTAAACAAAACATGAGGGATCGAACTTTTACATCCCAAGAAGTGCATGAGGAACATCAACCTCAAACTGAGCCTAGTACGACCGAGGATAGTTCTGGGGGTTCTGTTTTTGTGGATAAAGTGAATGAGACTCTAGAGGCCATCATTGATGCTCATAGAAGTCGCATTGCAGCTTTATCTGAGCTACCCAAGAAGCTTCAAGAATACCCAAACCCTCGTGAGGAGAAGATCAATCTAGCTGTACATCAGCAACATAGGGAAGCTCAGTCAATACTTGAGGGACCACCACCACCTATTCCTCGGGGCCCGACCTCTCTTAAGCCAACATTAGAAACCATACCAGAAGTGTCATCAAGTCGGGAAATGAAAAGTGAGCTCATTTCACAAGCTCATAGCGAAAGGTCTGCACCAATTGACACCCAATTGAAAGGGGGTAATCTGCCACCACCTAACCTTGTCTTCCCATGCAATGATGAAGTTATTGATGCTAATGAGGACATGGCAAATGAGATGTGGGCCGCAATTCATAAGAAAGTTAATGAGAACATGTCTTCTATTAGTTTGCCTCCATTCTCTGAGGTGGATTTTACCAGAGGCACGGAAAACAACTTTAGACGCCCAAGCATCTAGGAGGAAGTTCAAACAATTGTTTCTCCTAGAGTAAGCATACAATGAAAACCTTACCATCATATCTGGGAGAATATGAGAACTGTTCTAAAACCATGAGGATACCCTCCATGCATAAAAGGTTGACAAAGGAGAAGGATATGAGTATGGCGCAATATATTTTGTCAGCACAGTGGCTTGTACCTTACCGTTGCTTGATTTGATAAAAATTATTGCCACATGTTTGTCAGAGCAGGTATTGCTACAAAAGGGTCACCATGAGTGTACTATACACCCCGAGACAAAGCATGTAATGCCAGTTCCTATCAACAAAGTAGGAAAATTTTGTGAGGACGATCAGGGAAATGCTACCCTCCCATTAGAAGTGCGAAAAGTAGCTTCAACTGCAATACTTGATAGTGGTGCAGGAGTGGGCATTGTGACAAGGTCCATTTAAGAAAAGTGGGGCAAACCAGCTATTAGGAGTACTAGGATGCGCTTGCAGCTAGCAGATGGAAGCTTAGAACATCCCCTTGGGCTGCTTGAGAACATATTGGTCACCACATGTGGGATTGAATATGAGCACACCTTTGCAGTAGTGGATTTTGGAAAACATCCAAACTATGAAGTGATATTGGGTAGACCATTCATGCGACAATTTGAAATGATTCAAGATTGGGGATACAATTATTTGTACCTCCGACATGATTCTGTCATCACAAGGGTCAACCTAAGGAATCACTCATATCGTGATGTAACAAGGTCTCCAATAGATGAGTTTGATTCTGCTTCATCTGAGGGCTCAAGAGTTACATTGTCCGATGGGCGAGAAGATCTGTGGTGGATGTGTGGAGCCTCATGTAGGGATTTCAACACTGAGAGACTTAAGGGTAATCGAAGTGTATCAGACGAGGCATACATTCCACAACCCTTCCCTGAGCATTTAATTGATCCATTAGAATGGAGTCATGTCCTTGCAACATTATCGACATGTGCTTTACCGAAGCCAATTCAATTTTGTGACTCAGATGGGTATGATATTATTCCTATACGAATGGTACAACCACATGCCCTTCTAGATGATTTGTACTATAGGAAGGCATCCACAACAGCTCTGCATGTAGAGGAAGTCTCTGCTACTCCACGAGCTTTATCATGTCAAAAGGGTGGTGTTTCTACCCTACACAACTCACTTTCAAAATCTGCTCTTGAAGCTCCAAAACAAATGATGTGGATAATTGATGAGTACTCAAGTGAGGGCCATGGCTGGCATGTTCCAACTATTCTAGTTGCTGCTCAAAGAAGGCCGGGCAAGAAGGAATTATCAATGTGGCTACCCAAAGATGCGTACAAACTTGTACCATCCAGTCCAGTTGCTAAGCCTCTTAAGAAGCACATCATTTCCAAGCCTAAACCTCGGATTGTTACTCGATGGGTCCCAAAACATGTTCTTAAAGCACAAGGCTATTATGAGGGTGCAACAGCAATTTGGCTTCCAAAATGCCATGCTTTGCTAGGGGTAAAAGAGTGTTTCAAAAAGATTCCAAAAGCCACCCTTGATTTTCCATATCAGTGGGTGCAAAAGAAATCAACACAAACTCTTCAAGAAAGGAAAGGTGGCTGTGATAGCACTTATAAATCTACTTGTGTTGATCTTCCTAAAACATGTATTGAAACACCGGTTGTCCCGATTTCTCCTTGTTACACAATTCAACCATCAACTTGTGTACCTACGAGCGACAAGTCCAAATGAGTCTCATTTGAGCATAGATTCTAGCATTTCAATGCCTAAATCCTCTTATCTTGCTCAAATTCCAAGACAATTGATAAAATTCCCACCCAAGAAGGACATACCTAAAATCAAAGATAAGGCATTAACACTACAATTGAAGCTCTTTGGTAGATCAATGTTTGCATAGAGTGGTTCCTTATGCCTTTAGAGGATTATGTTCTTTTTGAGATAATTTCCACCACCACCCAGGGCAAGGGTAAGCTCAGCAACTCAACAATAAGATCAACAAGCCAGGGCATTTTTCTCCCATTGGGTTTTTCCCCTCGGCTATATTCGGTGACTAGCACCAATGGCAAATTTTATTCTTTTCTTTTCCTTTCTTGTTTGTTAATAAAAATTTTGCAGAGATCTCCGCTAAAAAAAGAGCATCAAACACGCCCCAATAGTCCACCTACCGTGCACACAAATTAGGAAGGGGGGAGACATGCTACGCCTACAAAAATCAAGGAGGAGCAATCTGTACAAAATCAGCAATGCATCAATGCAAACGAACAACATCAACAGGGCACTACAACAGGTGTATTCAAATCTTAATCTTTATTTCTTTAAGTGCTTTTATCTTTTGAATATATGGTTTGCATATTCGCACAATGTTGGCTGGTTTAAGTTTTTGATTAGTTGTTAAAATATGGTGAGTGAATTCTAGACTCTTAGAAGACTTAATAAAAGATATTTCTATCTAAAGACAGTGTAGGATATATACCAATGGAATATGCCAAGTTCTTATGCTTTCAAGGTATATTAGTTATCCCTAGTGGTAGCTACCTCTTAGATATGAGCTAGGTGCTAGGATTAATAAAAAAATTTATGAAAATATACCATTAAAAAAAAATTTATACAAAGTAAATTGAGACATGATGTGTCTACAGCCAGCCATGTGGAATTCTTGGTAGGACCTGGGGTTGTCTTAGCACCTTGGGGCCGATGCCTTGGTTTCCATGGGGTGAACACTGATGTCTAAAAGCTTCAGAAAAAGACCTTTGAGGAATCTATCGCCTTGATAGATGTTGGTAGGACTCTGGGGTACACTATGGGCCCCCGAGACCGATGCCCTCATCTTCAAGGGGTACTCCTTAGGTCATAAAAGAAAGAAAAAGGGTCTATCGTCCTTGAGATACTTAGCAGTCTTTAGATTCTCTTGGCCGAGGTCTCTTGGAAAATTGCTTGGGTCTCTTTGGGATGGAACCTTAATCTTTATCACCTTCTACACACACATCAAAAAAAGAAAAAAAAAAGAAAAAAAAAGAGTTCCAATCACCTTTGCTCATATTTAGGAGTACGTTTGCCACTTAGGAATAACTTACATACTTGTAGGACATTGAGATTGCGGTCATAACCGGCGGTGTACAAAGCACACTTGCCTTTGCATAGCACTATCTACCACTTAAGTCTCACTTTGACTAGTCTTTACTCACCTATTTTAGGACTCATTAAAACTTTAATCAGCCTTGCACTTGTATGCTCACGTGTGAAATTATCATTGCTGGTTTTTCTTTTCTTCTCTTTTCTTTTCTTTTTTCCAATAAAAGACTTTACTTGTATCCATTGTTTTTTGTTGCAGCTCTTGCTACTACCGCGCTCGAGGACATGCGCAAAATAGGAAGGGGGAAGTGTTGTATAACAAATGAAGATCAATACAAGGATGCAACAAAAAAGACACTTAGGGCTCTTGAAAAGAGTTCCAAGTTGTAGATGAATGTGGGAGAGGGCTTGACAATAATCCCACATGGGAACTTTTGGGAGTTCTAGAGTTTTTGTATAAAAGGTGGCCCATTTAAGAGCTAGAGAGAACTCTTTGGTCATTTGGTTGAGAGGCTCATAGAGAGAGCTTGCTCCATAGCTCCTTCTCATGTGCTCTCCCAAGGCTCTCCATCTCCATTCATGCTTCAATCTTGTACTCTCTATTCTCTACATTTTCAATGATATGAGGTTATGGTCTACACACTTGCTAATCTGGATTTCTTAATGATGTTTTAATGTTAAAATCTGATTTGTAGAGTGCATGTGATGAAGCTTGTGCATGAAATGATGTGTAGTTGAGGCTTGTGTGATAGCTCTTTGCATGTTAGATTCTTTGCATAAGTTGCATTTTTATGCTTAAGTGTAGCCTAATCTTGATGCTTTGATTATGTTAGATTGATGCGTTGATTGTGTTAGATTGATTGCTTGAGTGTTGAAGAAGGATTGAGTAGGACTAGAAGTCATTAGTGTGTGGTTAACTCATCTTCTCCCATTCGGGATAGCCTCTATGCGCTAACCGGGTTGCATTCACGGATTGACAAAGTGTGTGGGTTGGAGTGTAGCCTCCCCTATGCTATGATGTCCCAAACAGTGGCTCAAACGACGCTGAAGAGGCATGAAAATTGAATCATGCATGGACAAATGTGTGGCCACAACCCGGATCTTTGTTGTTGTGTTCAGATGCAATTTGGACTCATTTCGGATCCGAAACTCAGTTATGGCGATTTTGCACTATCTTCGCCGCCGGGACCCAACTTTGACGCGCTGGGAGAAATGATTACGATGTCCAAATCCATGCACAGAGTGATGTGGACATAGAGCAACTTCACTAGTAGAAGTCCGTGTGGTCCGTTCTCTGATGGGGTCCTGGACCCTCAACTTCTAACTGTCCAAATCCGGGTTCTCGAAAAAGATGCACGAGCGTGATAAATGGTGAAAATTTCCAACCGTGGCCCAAACGGTGCCGAAGAGGCATGAAAATCGAATCATGTATGGACAAATGTGTGGCAAGCAACCTGGATCTTTCTTGTTGTGTTCAGATGCAATTCGGACTCATTTCGGATCCGAAACTCTGTTATGGCGATTCTGCACTATCTTGGCCGGGACCCAACTTTGACGCGCAGGGAGAAGTGATTACGATGCCCAAATCCATGCACGGAGTGATGTGGACATAGAGCAACTTCCCTAGCACAAGTTCGTGTGGTCCGTTCTCTGATGGGGTCCCGGATCCTCAACTTCTAACTGTCCTAATCCTGGTTCTCGAAAAAGATGCACGAGCGTGCCAAATGGCAGAAATTTCCAACCGTGGCCCAAACAGCGCCGAAATGGCATGAAATTCAAATCATGCATAGACAAATGTGTGGAAAGCAATCTAGATCTTTCTTGTTGTGTTTAGATGCGATTCGGATTTATTTCGGATCCGAAACTCTCTTATGGCGATTTTGCACTATCTTCGTCGGGACCCAACTTTGAGACGCGCTGGGAGAAGTGATTGCGATGCCCAAATCCATGCGTGGAGTGATGTGGACATAGAGAAACTTCCCTAGCACAAGTCCGTGTGGTCTGTTCTCTGATGGGGTCCCATATCCTCAACTTCTAACTATCCGAATCTGGGTTCTCGAAAAAGATACACGAGCGTGGTAAATGGCGGAATTTCTCAACCGTGGCCCAAACGGCACCGAAGAGGTATGAAAATCAAATCATGCATGGATAAATGTGTGGCAACACAAGCAACTCGGATCTTTCTTGTTGTGTTCAGATGCGATTCGGACTCATTTCGGATCCGAAACTATGTTATGGCGATTTTGCACTATCTTGGCTGGGACCCAACTTTGACGCGCAGAGAGAAGTGATTGCGATGCCCAAATCCATGCACGGAGTGATGTGGACATAGGGAAATTCCCTAGCACAAGTCCGTGTGGTCTGTTCTCTGATGGGGTTCCAGATCCTCAACTTCTAACTGTCCGAATCCTAGTTCTCGAAAAAGATACACGAGCGTAGTAAATGGCGGAATTTTCCAACCGTGGCCCAAACGGCACCAAAGAGGCATGAAATTCGAATCATGCATGGACAAATGTGTGGAAAGTAACCCGGATCTTTCTTGTTGTGTTTAGATGCGATTCGGATTTATTTCGGACCCCGAAACTCTGTTATGGCGATTTTGCACTATCTTCACTGGGACCCAACTTTTTCGCGCTGGGAGAAGTGATTGCGATGCCCAAATCCATGCACGGAGTGATGTGGACATAGAGCAACTTCCCTAGCACAAGTCTGTGTGGTCCGTTCTCTGATGGGGTCCCAGATCCTCAACTTCTAACTATCCGAATCCCGGTTCTCAAAAAAGATACACGAGTGTGGTAAATGGCAAAAATTTCCAACCGTGGCCCAAACGGCGCCGAAGAGGCATGAAAATTGAATCATGCATGGACAAATGTGTGGCAAGCAACCCGGATCTTTCTTGTTGTGTTGAGATGCAATTCGGACTCATTTCAGATCCGAAACTCTGTTATGGCGATTTTGCACTATCTTCGCCAGGACCCAACTTTGAAACGCTAGGAGAAGTGATTGCGATGCCCAAATCCATGCACGGAGTGATGTAGACATAGAGCAACTTCACTAGTACAAGTCCATGTGGTCCGTTCTCTGATGGGGTCCTGGATCCTCAACTTCTAACTGTCTGAATTCGGGTTCTCGAAAGCGATGCACGAGCGTGATAAATGGCGGAGATTTCCAACCGTGGCCCAAACGGCACCGAAGAGGCATGAAAATCAAATCATGCATGGACAAATGTGTGGCAAGCAACGTGGATCTTTCTTGTTGTGTTCACATGCGATTCGGACTCATTTCGGATCCGAAACTCTGTTATGGCGATTTTGCACTATCTTGGCCCGGACCCAACTTTGACGCGCAGGGAGAAGTGATTGCGATGCCCAAATCCATGCACGGAGTGATGTGGACATAGAGCAACTTCCCTAGCACAAGTCCGTGTGGTCCGTTCTCTGATGGGGTCCCAGATCCTCAACTTCTAACTATCCGAATCCGGGTTCTCGAAAAAGATGCAGATATGAATGGATGTGAATGTGATGTGATGATATCTGAATGGATGTGGTGAGATGTGATGAGATGTGAATGTGACGTAATGAGATGAGAATGGATGTGATGTGATGTGAATGGATGTGATGTGATGTGGATCTGGGTAGATGTGAATGGATGTGATGTGATGTGGATCTGGGTAGATGTGAATGGATGTGATGTGATGTGATGTGATGTGGATCTGGGTAGGTGTGAATGGATGTGATGTGGATCTGGGTAGGTGTGAATGGATGTGATGTGATGTGAATATGATATGATGAGATGTAAATGGATGTAAATATGATGTGATGAGATGTGAATGGATGAGATGTGATGTGGATGGATATGATGTGATGAGATGTGGATCTGAATGAATATAAATGGATGTGATGTATTGTGAATGGATGGATGAGATGTAAGGTGGATAAATGTGATGTGACGTGGATCTAGGTAGATCTGAATGGATGAGATGTGATGTGAATGGATGTGATGTGAATGGATGTGATGTGGATCGGGGTAGATGTGAATGGATGAGATGTGATGTGACGTGATGTGGATATGGATAGATGTGATGAGGATGGATGTGACGTGATGTGATGAGGATAGATGTGGATAGATTTGATGAGATGTAATATGATGTGACTGGATGAGAATGAATGAAGACGATGGGAATACATATGACTAAATGAGGAATAAGCAAAGTGAATTGATTTAGAAGAATATGGAATAAAGAGAAATGATGTGGAACAATCTGGAAAGATGAGAGTTCATTAGAAACTGCATTTATGACCTATTTTTAATGACTATTTTATGTAAAGAATGCTAGGGGAGGGAAGCATTTTGACCATCTTGTGAATGAGGTCGTGGAGACCTAAGTGATAAAATCGCAACAGCTGATGGAGGGTCAATGGAGGACGTCTCGCATAGCAAGGTCGGCCGAGGTCTTGACTAGCCTCGCTCGATTTAAATGGTGAGCTTTCGGTATGGTGGATGAGGGACCAAGGAAGCGGCCTATGAGTGAAGCACTAGGTGACCTGTGAAGGAGCCTAGAGGGTGTTGACCATACGATGCTCGGGCTCTAGGTCGCTAAAGATACCCATGCATGCATCGAGGAAGAAAATGGAACAAGGAGTTAGAGTTGTTTTCTGAACTCGGGCATGGATCTGGTTGATTGGCCTTGCTAGTCCTGAACGGATGAGTCCATGGCTCTTTTATATGGATCTGTTGGTTGATCTTGTTGATCTTCAATGGAGAGTCCATCTGGATTTTCTTATGTGATTATATTTCTAGGTACTATGGGCTAGGAGCTATCAAAAAGGCCCCTGAGTGAGCAAGTGGTGAGCGTTCTGGTTGGGTACGCTAGGGAAGAAATGAATGTAATACTTGATTATATTTTCGGGTACTATGAGCTAGGAACTATTGAAAAGGCCTCTGAGTGAACAGGTGGTGAGCGCTCTGGTTGCAAATGATGCCATAGGTACACCAATGAAGGAATGATTGGAAATTAAAATTCGAGCTAGAGAAATTTTGGAGGATTATGATCAGTGATACTGTGGTTTCATTAAAAGATTGTTTTAAAGAATCTGTGAAAAAGGCAATTTCATATTGGGTGTGTAAGTGGTGTGACTATCTTGAACTTTGTTTGAAGCACCGGCTAGGGGGCCTGGGAACTCTTTTCCCTGGTACCCGAGGCAAAACATAACCGAATTCCTAAATGGATCCTATCACTACAGTGGTTGGGTGGTAGGCTAACCATGGGATTGGATGGGGCTAGGCTGGACTGATGGATCCCTAAAATGAGACTCAATTCATTAAGTTACGATAGTTGAACTAAATCCCAAATAACCCTTATTCTATGGAAAATAATCAATGGTTGTGCCTCTTGATGAAGAAAAAAGCATTGGACTCTATGATCCAAGTGCAAGTCTCTTCCTTGATTTGACCATGAGACTTACGTGTTCGGTCGAATCAGTTTGGTTAGTGAAGACCTTGACTACGTTAGAATAAAATATCCCAGAGGAATCGCCTATGTCTGCTGGGCGAGGGAAGTTTTTTTGAGTTCGGTTTTGGAAGAACTGAGGGATTAGTCTCTTGTCCGGATATCCGTTGGTGGGCGAGGCCTCGAGTGAGAGGCTCTGCCCGCCGTGCGCAAGAAGTGCTTCTTCCATTGCTAGCACCCTAGAATTCGTTGCGCGGAGGGGGCAGGGATCTTTCTGCTGGTATCAGAGCGAATTGGCTAAAGAAGATCAACCGAGAAGCAAGAAATGTCAAAAATTTATGAAGTACCAATAAAAGATTGTATTTGTGTGATGAAATTCATACAAATTGATATTCAGAATGAAGATTCATAAATTGGAAATTGGGTCTTTAGATAGAAGTACCGCAATTATATGGAATCCCTAACTTGCTTGAGGCCTAGATATGATGATATTTACTTTATACCTTCAAGGACCGTGACTACCTATATATACCGTGGGTATATCTACAGCTCTTTACTGACGATATATACGAGTAGATCCAAGACATTGAAGTTAAAATCAAAAATGCTATCTAGAGGATGAATTCGAATGCTGGTTGATATGATTTTAGAATTCTGATTGATGAGAGTTGATTTGGATTCTGATTAAAAGATGACGATTTCTGAATTCTGGTTGAAAGAAGATAAGTTGAACAAAGTCACAATGAGGATGAATGGGACGAATCCCAGTGATGATGTTAGTAATTGGAAGACGATTATGACTTCAGTAAATCACTATAAGATTAATGGATTGTGCTGACAGATTGTCGCTGTCTGACCTTTGATCCAGTGGATTTAATTAAGGGATGACAAATTGAGAACCTGCATAACCCGAAATTCTCGTGGAAGAATGTTCAAATGAAATTTTGAGTTTGATGGACCATTATTGTGTTAAGGATATGAATGATATGTTCTGAATGAATTGTTCGGATTATTATTGTGTTAAGGATATGAATGATATGTTCTGAATGAATTGTTCGGCTGATAATGAGTTCTGTGTGTTATTCTTATAGAAGGGATATTTATCCCAAGATACTGCGTGGGTTGATCAGACTATAAGGAACCCCAGAATCAGTTGGATCTTAAGGTGAAAGAGTTTATCCTCCAGCTACGAGATGAGGACATCTCGCGTCTTTTAAGTGGGGTAGGATGTAAGATTCCTCCCTCCAGTTTTTGAGGTGTAAAGGTGTAAGAACCTCCCCTTCTGTTCTTGTAATTATTCCCCTCTCTGAAATAGAAGAAAGATCTTTTTTTATCCTGTTTTGGCCTAGAGAGAGATAATCCAAAATTGAGATATCTTTGCATATAAAAATCCTCCTACTGTGTAAAATGGATTCCCCTAAAACAGAAGTTCAAAATGAACTTTCCAAGGTGCCTTAGGAATTAATTGAAAATGTGTATAGGGACCTTAGCCTAAGGGTCTACATTTTCAGAAATTTTTAGATTATGGTCTAATTAAGGTTCCAATGGGTCAATTGGATTAATCCAAGTGTTGGGATGAGATAAATCTAAAAGAATAAAAGAAAATACCCAAAAATGAGTAAATGCTCACATAAGATGAAGAGTTGACTGAGTACAAGGTTTATTAGTTAAAAATTATGAGATATTACTAAAAAATGAGATATTTAAGAATAATGATGCATTTTTGATACCTTGGTAAGGAAAGGGGGACTCTTGAGGTAGGTTCCTTCGTCACATGTGTGTGGAAGGGTTTTTAATTCAAAAAAATTATGATATTTTTATCTCTTCTCTCTCCTATATATATATATATATATATATATATATATATATATATGAAGAGTCTTATGAAGCTGCCATGTGGCAAGAATTTGGGGGTTTGGGATGGAATTTGGAGGTTTGAGAGGTAGACTCCTATTACTATGAGAAGAGGGGTTAGGCCCTATAAATCTAGGAATTTGAAAAATATCAGTGGGGAATTATATACGTGCGAAGCACAAGTTAGTCCACTATTGGTAGGTTTAAGAGAAGAATTACATGAGAGCTTTGGCATAGGTTTGGGAGGGAACTTACTTGGAACCGCGGGTCATTTGAATTCATCGTGAGAATGTTATTAAAGATTTTAAATCAAACAAGATGTCTTGTCCACAAAGGGTGAAAGAAACTGATGGTAGGTTGACTTTCAGAATCTACAGCTGGCGTGCTTTGATTGGGAGTTTTTGCCACTTGTTCCATTCCAATGATTTTAATTGCCACTTGGAAGGCAGTCGTGCTGCTCTTTTAAAGTGTTTGCTGGCATTTTTTGCTTTTTCTTCTGCCGCGTGGGGCAGAGTGGGTGGTCATCTGTTTTGCTGACGTAGGAAAAACGGTGAAAACGTGTAGTTGGATAGCGTGGCAAGTCTGCCGACGTGGACAGAATTGGGGCTGTTAAGGCGGGAAAGACGCTCAAGGCAGTTGGAGGTCTATTTGCCTTCCTGCTGAAGGCTCTCTGCAGGGCCTCCGCCACAGCCTCAACCTCTCTCTTCACCTCCTTCACCTCCTCCCCCCCTCTTACTGAAGCTCCGGCTAAGCTCAAATCAGGTATAGCTCGAGGGGCCCATGGTCTTGACCGTGAAGAAGCCTGCGAACACAAGAAAGAGCAGTACTAGCTGCAGAAGAAGGTAATAATGGTGGTGGTGGTGGTGAAGAGTATGATTGCCCATCGTGATGGTGACCATCTTTCTGTCGTACATGTGATGGGCTGGCTTGGTGATGATGCCATTGAAAAAGTAGGCAAGATTGTGCCTGGCTACAAAAAGAAGCAATGTTCAAGGCCACCTAACTAACATAGCTAATTGCAGGGCCCACACAGGCACACCAGGAGGAGGCTCATGCAGAAACACGAGAGGGAGGAGGAGGAGACGGAGAGACTAGAATAGGTTGAATCAACGTATATTATTATTGATGTCTTCTTACATATTTATAGCACATCTATTCGTGCCTTTTCTTATTGAGGTAACTTGAAAAGCACACTTCCTGCTTTACTTTGCCATGCATTTGTTCGGACCAACAGTGTAAGCAGCACTTCCAGCCCTTCCAATGAGATTTGGTGTATCTCTAGCCCATGTTTGGGCTTTTGAACTAATTGGCTCTCCACAGAGAATTGTTGAGACCCCTAAAATTATATCCAAAAAGGTGACTAGTTGTGGCATTTTTGTGTAATTCTTTGAAAGTCTATTCAATGTCAGCATTGTGAGAGCCGGTAAAAGTCTTTGAAATATGAATGCATGTCTACTTCATGAGGATTCTATGTAATCCTTTGAAGATAATCTATATTTATTCTTCATTTTCACTATTTGGTAAGAAATGTGGAGGAAATGTGGTGCCATAGAGCACAAGGAAGAGATAGGAAGTGAGAATAAGTAGCCAAACAAGTGCAATGAAGCTACATGAGCAAAGGGAATCATCCCACATTGATGTACAAGCCCAACTTGAAGGGTGTATCTCCTCATATAAAAGGGAGCCATTTCAAGCAATGAAATACTAACTTAAGTCTTTTTATGTATCCAAGCTAATTCATCTTGGTGTCTAATTGTACTTGAGGGTATCTTAATTAGCACACACTTATGATGAGTTTTTTTTTATTTCTATCCACCTTAGATTAGTGTTGTCATTAGTATGAAATTAGCTTATAATGAGGTAGATGTCTTATCGTTATGAGAGCTTAATCTACAATTTTGAACATGGTATCAGAGCTAGGATAAGGCTCCCATTAGGAATTTTTTGGACCCAAAAAGAGCCTCCTAAAGATTTCTAATTTTAAGGGATTAGAGCTTAAAAAGCTGGGCTTAAGAGAGACAAAGGCTATGATGACCCCTATTTTTTACCTTGCCACATCAACCATATCCCCCTAGTTTCACTTTTTAAAGGGAATATTCTCTTACTTTTTGACTTTTCTCATACTTTCTCTCTTACTTTTTGAATTTTTTATCTTCACTCTCTACAAATTGAATCTTTCTTGTCAATTTGAAATCTCCTTCCTCATTAACTCCCACCATATCTCCCTTCCACATCAGCAAAACATTCTCGTATTTAGGTGGGTCCCAAAAAGTGAAAATTTTTAATTTTTAATTTTTTAACATTTTGAGGTAGAAAAAATACCACACCCAACCAGTATGTATGATGAAAATACTTTTTTTCCTCCAAAATGGTTGTAATTCAAGGGTCACGTCAGAAGCATGTCAGGAGCCAGTACATCCATAACTAACTGTCAGGTCCACAACCCCATAAACATAACTAACTGTCAGGAAACACTACATCCATGAGATCCCGAAATTGTGGGGATCCCAAAAATTATTATTTTTAAATTTTCCTCATAAATATAATTTATTGATGAAAAACTCCATGTTAGTATATTTGTATATCAAACATATCATTTTCTACTTAGAAAAATGGATTTGTGTTGTTAAACCTCCAACAGCAAAGTTTGAATAGTCTCTCTCACTCACTCTCTCTCTCTCTCTCTCTCTCTCTCTCTCTCTCTCTCTTTCTCTCTCTCCCTCTGAGGATCTCTCTGCTTTAGCTTCTTCCTTTGCTTAGCTATGGAGCCTTTGAAAGCTGTGTGTGTAGCCCCTTGTGAAGCTAGAAAACAGAAGGTTGATTTATACATTCGTATTTCTGAAGAGTATGGTAGCTCCAAAAAAACCCATCCTACTGATGCATAATCTGTCCAAGCTCGTAGGATAGCTAAGGAGAAAAATGTAGATCTTTGGGTTGATGGGCGTCTCTATCCAATTGACCCTCCATTAAGAGAAAACCCTCCTTTCCACGATTTATCATCTTTTATGCAATTTGTTGGCTAAGGATAGCTTGGCTTATTAGGATACTGCAGAAGATTGACTGCAAGTGGATCTTGGCAAACCCATATTCTCTAATCTCATTGCAAGCATCACAATTCACCCTTTTACAATGTCAAGAAGGACTTAAAACATCATCAGATAAAATGAAAGAGATCCTCGTAGAGAATGTGGAAAAGGATGCAAAGATTCAAAGGCTAGAGGAACTTATAAACGACTCAAAGCAATGCCAAATGGTGCTCGTGAATGCAAAAAGACATTAGCTGGTATAGAATCTCTTGCCTTTAAAGATGGAGCACGGAAGAAAAGGACTTGTACAACAAAGTAAGTAACATAAACTTTCATTATGCACTCAGTAATTTAAACAAAATAGTCATGTTTTGTGTTGTGTGCCAGGAAATTTCTGCAAGAGGTGTGTGGTTCTAACGTAGAGGGATGGAAGGATTTGGTCAAAGCCATTCTGAATACCAAGGATATTTTCTCTATAATTACTGACCCTCGTCATCCTAAAATACACCAAGCTGTTGTCAGCAATGTGGTGAGCGAGATTACCACCTCCATCGATTCTTCATTAATTCAACATGCTTGTGATGCGACTAAAATCAGCATGAAAGGGTAGCAAGCAATCCGTCAGGTTGTAAAAGATGCATTTCTAAGACAAGGAATCACTGGCACTTTATTTCCTACACTCAAGGTGATTCACAATGTCAAGCGTATCAATAATGATGATGTGCAAGGAGCTATAGGACAGTTTTATCACATGGAGGGCACACTACCATTAGACACAAGGCTGAGTAGAAAGAAAATCAAGACAACAAGTTTAGAATTTCACTATAATGTTTACAATAACATCTTGGTTCATATTAAGAGACTACAACAAGCTATGGTGAAGTTCTATGGTCTTTCACCAGAAGGTGAGGACTTGCAATTGCTTCTATTCATGTTTTTCAATAGAAAATGAAGACGATTATTTTGTTTTAAATATTGTAAATTACCATTTATTTATAGTTTTGGGGAGCACACTTTCATTTGTGCTTAAGCTAGATGAGTGCCAAATTATGAAAGATCGGAAGCTGGAACGTATGAGCATTACGTTCATGAATGAGGTCATGATATTTGCATGGGAAAAGACAACCAAACCAAGTTTTAGTGTGCAATTTGAGAAAGAGGTCTGGTGGCTTGGTGCATTCGAGGTGCCGAAGGAGACACATGAGGTATTAACATGGATGTTTGAAAAGACTCCCTAGATAACAGATGTAATCAAAAATACAATTAATGGTCAACTTTTAGATATAGAAAACATAGGAAAGTTCAAGGGGTGGATTGGCATATTGGGAGAGATTTGAAGACAATTATGGGTTGTGCTCAAGGCGCGACATCAAGATGGTCTTGTCCATACTGCAATGCTCTGATTGATATTCCTAGGCAGAAAAAGACAAATGGAAAAGGTATGCAGAAGATTGGTTCTATAGGAAGGATGTCTCGAAAGGTTCCAACAAGAAAAGGAAGAAGCAACAGGAAGATGCAGTAGATCCAACCGAGTCAATTGCTGATGAAGATGAGGAACAACCAAATGCAAGCCGGCCAAGATAGTGTGCCAATGCAGCATCATGTCCATGGACCTTGGCCTGGTCTCTCTGCTGCCGCGTCGCCTCTCCCAGCAAATGCGTCAATTTCAACCACCCTTTGCAATCAAAGGAAAAATCAAAATATTTTCCTATACATAATTACAAATGTTTCTAAGTTGTAAAAGGTTGATTATTACCTCTTGCTCAATGTCTTCTTTTGCCAAAGTGCTGGTGGGGGTGTAGAGGTCGATTGAGGACTTAGCCTCATCCTTTTTAGGTGCTTTGGTCTCCTCCATCACTCCAGCAACAACAAGGGTATCCTTTTGAGCCTCTAGCTTGTCTTGTAAGGTTGTGAATTCCTCCTGTGGAACTAGGGCTTGCTCCGCGGTCTCAACCACAGTTTCCTTGACCAAAGCAACTGTCTCTGCTGATCTAGATTCTCCAAGGGGTAATATGACACTATCTAGGTGAGGACCGAGGCTGCACATATCAAGGTCCACCTCACATTGCGTGCATATAATGCCCAAGCATTCATCCATTCTCGAGCTAGCTGTCTTTTTAAGGTCATGAAGAAATAAGTATTCTTCACCTTCCACCACAATGGTGCTCAAGAGATTGATCTGAAGCTCTCGAAGCACCTTGCTCTCCTCGTGTGGGGAAGATGGCCCCGCATCTTCTACTACAGACGGGTTGTTCAGCTGCTGCTGCTGCAGATTGTGCACCGTCTGGAAAGTGCTCTGATGCAAGCTGCTCTTCCACACCAGCACTCGTACCTAGTGCCTTCACTTCCTTATCATCCCTCAAATACCCTGCCAACTGCAATGCATGCATCTCTACCTCCTCATCATCCGAATCCTCATCGCGCTGATGAACGCAAAAGTGACAAGCCACGAGAGGAACTTAGTTCCTAAATTGCCCTTCCCCAACCTCTTCATCTCCTGCTTATTGAAGGTAAATAAGCTCCTGCGGGGATGCAGATGTCAATGAAGCGTTCAAGGTGCTAGATGTAGGGGCGAGAATATTGTTGAATGTACTTAAGTAGCTCAACAGGCACCCATCGATCTTGGGGCAATGGGGAAAGGAGATGGAGTGGGGAGACAAGTATTGCTCCAAGTATGCAATCTATGTCTCATAATGTTGGGATGCAAGGGCGAGCGACTTTTCAAAGTCCACTTCACAAGCGAACAAGCAAAGAGCTCGCTCTTGCCCGCCCACGGGGTGATCGAGAGGAACTCATAGAAATTGTTAAAGTGGGTAGCCATGTGAATGCAAAGAGATAGTATGAGCTTGTGCTTGGTTTCTATTGCGTGAAAATGAGAAAGAAGGCACCTTTGGCTATTTATAGTTAAAATTTAAAGTTTGGCCTTTTCACACTAGACCGCTAGACAAAAAAATCATAGTTTGCAAAAATATTAAGATTTCAATTAAATAAAGATTGGTTAAAAAAGAGCCTGCTACAAAATTACAAGCATTTCATCTAATCTAAAATTGTTATAATGTCTTCATTTTTTGCCTCTCTAGTGACATTTACTTCATGTTAATCTCCATGTCCTTGTTGACTTGAAAGCTCGTCACTGCCTTCACCTCAATCCTGAAACTCTTGCCCCTCACGTGCATCAGAATAGAGGCTATTTTTCCATATACCCAGTTCATCTTCAAGCTCTTCCTCATGCCTACTATGTGTTGGTAGGGTTATGCACCTTGCGGGGCTGAAAATTCAAGGTCCCCCATTTGCCATGATTCTGAGACCATGGTTGTCCCCTCCTTACGCTTCCCAATCTGTAAAAATATAGAAAGTGGCAGAATAACCAGAAAGTGTGAGGGTTAATTCTAGACATGTAGTGAAATCAAATATACCTTTCTTCTCATCAACTTGAAACTTGACTCTTCTACATTGTCAAAGCCCATGATGCTAAAGTGTTGACGCAGGTGGGGGGACCTCTAAGTTTGGGCCCAAGAGGTAGGGGGACAAGAGTAGTAATTAGGCCCCATTAGCAAACCAAAGCCTAGGCCCCCTAGTGTCAAAGAAGTCCAAAATGTGCACCCAACCCTCTTCCTATTGGTCCATTCCTAACCAAAAGTTAATCCAAGAGGCCCTCTTTGGGTCCAAAAAATTCCTAATGCTTTATTTTTAGGAAATCTTTCATTAGGGTCTGTTAAGCCTTCATTAGTCTATTAGTGGAATACATGTTACTCCTCCTTTTAAGTTCCAGCACAAGCAAGAAGAGTAAACTCGTGGTGTGCAGAGGTAGGGAAGGAAAACTTGACATTCTTCAATCAAGAGGTATGCACCTCAGAGTAAGAACAAATTCAACAATAAGGGATTGAGATTGTATGCATATTGAACTTCCAAAGAATCACCAATAAACAATAGTGAATCTACAAGTCCAAAGTAGAGTGCAACCCACCATAGAAGTGTAGCACAACTGACACACGACTATGGACAAGAGAGGCCTTTGCCATTTGTAGGTACAGCAGAGAACCGTATGAGTGCATGGTGAAGTGGAGCTCATTCTGTGTAGCAAAAGCATAGAGCTCTCTACTGCCGCTGCCACCATTGTAAGTCAAAGAGTGCGAAGTGCTGAGAGCAGTACAAACCTCCTCTATCATTGTAGGAGGGGATGGTTTGTAATGAAGTAGGTTTTGGGTGCACATGCACATGGGGAATGGGGCCTAGGCACTTGGGCTTAAGGACATTTACATGTGTACTTTTAGGGGATCCTATATGAGACATAGAGCTCATCGACATTGTACCCTTTTTTTGATCATATTCACTCTATAGACATTCATGTCTTCTTGGTAATCATGCCCAAGCTTCCATGGCCTTCTTGGCTATTGTCCTAGGATGGTGACCCACACCCATGTTGTCACTCCATGCTTTGAGTGTCCAACCCTGGTTTCTTGGCCGGCCATGTGGTCTTTATTGGTAGAGAAGGTAGTTGATGGATCTAAAGTTTAATTTTTTAAAAACTTAAGTGGGTGAAAAGGAGGGTCGAGGCAAAGTTGGAATTGTGAGATTCCATGGGGCCTTGGGCTCTTTATGATTGGAAAAGGATGCTGGTGGATCTAAACTGTAAATGGGTGAAGATTCATGTAGAATAAGTTAAAAAGGTAAAATGAGTGGATGGTTGGTGAATCTAAAGTGCTATGAAGCATTGTACTTGGAAGCGTATTTGTACTTGGCTATTGTCCGAGGCTAGTGACCCACACCTCACTCCATGCTTTGAGTGGCCAACCCTAGTTTCTTGCAGGCCATGTGGTCTTTATGGGTAGAGAAGGTAGTTGATGGATCTAAAGTTTAATTTTTTAAAAACTTAAGTGGGTGAAAAGGAGGGTCGAGGCAGAGTTGGAATTGTGAGATTCCATGGGGCCTTGGGCTCTTTATGATTGGAAAAGGATGCTGGTGGATCTAAACTGTAAATGGGTGAAGATTCATGTAGAATAGGTTAAAAAGGTAAAATGAGTGGATGGTTGGTGAATCTAAAGTGCTATGAAGCATTGTACTTGGAAGCGTATTTGTACGAGAAGAGAATGAGTTCCTCCACTTATCATTCATCTGGTTGAAAAAAAGGTGGTTGCTTAAGATTCTCTCCAAAAGGTGGTTGCTTGAGAGTCTTTCTAAAAGGAATTGAGCAATGATAGTGAAATTTTTTCAAAAAATAAGAGTGTTTTCCTTCTATCATGAAAACTTTAGAGAAACTGTGCATATTTTCTAAAATCTAGAGAAATTCTAGGTTGTGATAGTATCTCATTTACATCATTGTGAGCTTATTATCCCAGGATATCTTTTCTTCATTTATTTATGTTTCAATGTTTTAAGCGTCATTAAGCTTTACATTATCTTGCTACTTCTAATGACTTTGTTAATATTTATAAAGCTCTACCCCCCTTTCATCTACCATGATTTTTATCATGATCTGAGAGAGACCTTCGATGATCCTTAGGAATTAAAATACCAAGGAATGATTAGTAATGGATAAGTACCTAATTTCATGGTTTCATTAACATCTCGGCTAGAGTGAGCTTGACTAGCTTTCTATGCATGCCGGTAGTAATCAACCCAGGCTGGTAGCAACCAATGCATGCTCGTAGCCTCCAACGCATGCCGGTAGCATCCAACGCATGTCCGTAGCAACCAACACATGCCGATAGCTTCCTATGCATAAGAGTTTCCAACGTATGCCGGTAGCAACCAATGCATGCCTGTAGCTTCCTATGCATAAGAGTTTCCAACGTATGCCGGTAGCAACCAATGCATGCCTGTAGCTTCCTATGCATAAGAGTTTTAAGTATTTATTTTTTTTCTTGGATAGATGGCAAATAACTTGAGGCGTGATGTTACACGTGAAGGAGAAGTCAATATCCCAATAATATTTGTAAGTATATATTAGCCTCAAATTGTATCTTATCTTTTAATTAAAGAAGGTTATCTTAAATATCCCAATAATATTTATAAGTATATATTAGCCTCAAATTGTATCTTATCTTTTAATTAAAGAAGGTTATCTTAAATAACAACTTTCTAAAATGTTCATTTGTTTGTATGTCTATAGCTTGAAGCAGTGGACTGCCCCCCTACATAAGAGAAATATGATTTTGCATTACAACGAGGTTTGAAATCTCTATTTGATAGGGTGCAAGATGAAGAATATATTGTTATTACTAGAGGAGATGTTTGGCAAACATGGCAAGTAAGTACATTCATAAACCCTTAACCTCTTTGTTTTTGCAAAACTAATTCCCACTTGTGTTAGTTTTATTGTGTTTTAGGATCATGTAACTAGAAAACAGTGGTGCAAATGTCTATGCTGATAGCAATGGAAATGTGATAAGCGAAGGGACTCGAGCCAGAAGGAACAATATCAATCGCATAGCATAAGATCTAGATAGCCCCTACCTCCCTAGGTTTTTATTGCGCTTTATTTTATATATGAGTTTTTTGGAAACATACACTTATTGTAATTGAATTTTGACATTCCTAAAACCATGGTTTGCAAATGTATTTTCTTTTTGGTATTTGTAAGTTTTACATTACACTTGTCCATGATGATGTGAAGTTATGTTAGTTTTACTATGTCTACATTAGGAAAAAAAAAGTGCTAGGACAGACTGGGGAGCTCTATGCAGACTCCCCAGTCTGCCCTAGCTTTTTTTTTTTAATTATGTAGTACATTCGCTGCTTAGTTCACTCTCTTCCCTGTATTCTTCTCATGGCATCAGTTCACATGAAGAGCTCAAGAGAAAATGGGTGAGATATGTGGGGACGTGTTCCCACATCTCTCTCTCATTTTGTCCCTATTTTTTTAATCACATTATTTAAACACTACGTAATCACGTTTTTTTTAACACTTAATACTGAAAACAAAAAATTAATTGCAATACAATACATAAGGTGTTTATGTCCAAAAATGAATAAATATGAAAAAAAAATAAATTAATTGAAAGATCCCTGCCTCCTCCGCACAACGAATTCGGGGGTGCTAGTAGCAGAAGTAGCACTTCTTGCGCAGGGCAGAGCCTCTCACTTGGAGCCTCGCCCACGGATATCTGGACAAGAGACTAATCCCTTGGTTTATTCCAAAATCAAACCCGAAAAAACTTCCCTCGCCCAGAAAGCATAGGCGATTCCTCCAGGATATTTTTATTATAACATAGTCAAGAGTCTTAACTTACCAGACTGATCCGACCGAACCAGTAAGTCACATGGTCAGATCAAGGAAGGGACTTGCACTTGGATCATAGAGACTAACGTTTTTTTCCTCGTCAAGAGAGGCACAGCCGTTGATTCTTTTTCATAGAACAAGGACTATCCAGGATTTACTTCATCTATCGTAACATAACAGAATTGAGTCTCATTTTAGGGATCCATCAGTCCAGCCTAACCCCATCCATCCCATGGGTTAGCCAATCGCCCAACCACTATAGTGATAGGATCCATTTAGGAATTTGGTAGGTCTTGTCTTAGGTAGTACCATGAAAAAGAGTTTCCAGGCCCCCTAGCCGCCGGCGCTTCAAGCAAGAATTTTTAACTATCTTCTTCCTTATGTGATTTCGATTTGTGTAAGGCATGTAAGATTCCCGTTAACTCATTCTCCAACGATAGTGCTTGATAAATTTTCATGTGGTTATCCTTGTCGTGACACAACTCACACTTTATCCCCATTTTTAGTGTTTTGATTTGATGAAAGCCCTTGCAACTAGTGCACCACACCAGTCCAGGTGCAATACCAAGGTTCTTGGACAACCAAGGGCTCTGAACATTGTCCACATGACACACAAAAGTGTTGCAAGATGGATGCCACCAATTATCACTACCTCTGAAACTGGCTAAAAGCATTTAGAACCACAATGAGCATGATATTACAGCTTATGTTTGTATGTCTAACATATGTGCAGATGTTGCCATCATGCAGGAGGACATGCCAGAAAAATAAACAACCCAAATAAATCGACCACGTGAAAACAATAGCATTCTTAGCATAAGAATCTAGCCCACATGCAATCTTTGTGCAGGAATCCAACTCGATGGAGTGGTTGCATCAGTTTGTCCTTGACTTTGATCCACCCATACTTGACCCAGAAACTGTTTGTAATCAGCTATTGAAAAAAACAAAGTGGTTACCTTCTATTGTACTCTTCTGAATATGAAGAGATCACTAGTAGATTGCTTTGTTTCTTCTTCTTTGACCAGCAATTTTTCTCAAGGTGGCCTATCTTACCACATGCATTACATACAAGCTTGGACTTGTTTTGATGATGACATTGGTCCATTACATGCCCCATTCTTCCATAATTATTTCATTTGATATTGGGTTTAATAAAGAATGCAGTCTCCTTGCTTTTTGTTGAGCTTTATTATGTAACACAGGGATTTAATATTCACAAGATCACAAGTTTTGTCATGTTATTAACATGTTTACATGATTACACGTTCACAAAATAGCAGGTTGCTGGTTACCTGCTGGTAACCGGCCAAAATCCCGTCGGGATTCAGAAAAAACCCGACGGGCCCACCAGGTATAATTCAAACCCGGCGGGAACCGCCGGGGCCGTCAGAATTCCCGCCGGGCAACATATTTCTATATATATGAAGCCCGCGGGGCCCCTTGGGGATTTATTCCTTGACAGCTGTTTACACACAGGTAATGTCTTATTTGCATGTGGGTAGTGTGGGTGTGTGAGTACTCGTGCGGGCAGCCCCCCACAGTCACAGTGCGCGGCTAGATGTGGGTGGTCCGCCACATGAGAGATGCATGTGTGTGTAAGGCCATTCTTTGTAATGGTGCTTATCATGGAGCACATGGTCGGTAACGCGGCCGAGTTGTGTCCTATGGTAAGTATGGCACGTTGTAATGGTACTAGTCGGTAATGCGACAAGCATAGTATCCGATTATGACGATGTCACCTTCCCTTCCCTTTATCAAATGCAGGCATATGGTCGGTAACGCGGCTAATTTATGTCCGTATCCAATTGCTATTCCCATAGATTCGGGCGGCACCTTGTTGGTAACGTAGCAAAATGGTGTCATTCGCTAGTGCATATGCTTTGATTGCATATTGCGGCATTTGATCGGTAACGTGGTCAAAAAATGTCATAAATTTGTTTGGTTTGCCAGTAACGCGGCGTGTGTTGTTTTTATTGCATGTGATACATGCGATACTTGGTCGGTAACGCGGCCTGAGTATCACATGGGTCATAGTTTAAATCATATTGTCTACAAGTCTCATTTCATGAAATAGTAAAATCAAAGTAACAAAGTAATAACCAAAATAACACTAAAATAGATGATATTCTCTCTCTCTCTCTCTCTCTCTCTCTCTCTCTCTCCTACCTCTATCTTTACTTGGTGATTATGGCTAAATGTCCATGCAAAGATGACAATGTAAACAAAACAATTCTACACACTATTTTAGTCTATCTTTTCCTTCTCTTATCTCTATCTTGACTAGGTGATTATGGTTAGGGATTATAAACATTGTTTTGCATTGTCTTTAAGAATTTATGAAACCATTTAGGAAACTATCTTTAAACATTGCTGAAATTATTCAAAATGCCATCTAATATAATCTCTCTTTCCATCTATTTCTCTCCTCCTTCCACTGTCTTGACTTAGGTGATTTTGGCTAGACAGTGAATATAAAACAATTTTAATCTCTCTCTCTCTCTCTCTCTCTCTCTCTCTCTCTCTCTCTCTCTCTCTCTCTCTCTCTCTCTCTCTTGCTCTATCTCTCCCTCGATTCACATGATTATGGCTAGAAGGATATGTATATATGACGATGAATATTTAGCTTGACTATTCAGTGCCTTTCCTCTCTATCTGTGTCTTGATACTCTCTCTCTCTCTCTCTCTCTCTCATATATTTCTCTTCATCTACTTGATTGGTGGTAGCAGTTCAGTGAATGTATGGATGCTTCTTTTGTTTGATCAATGATAATTAATTGGACACACTTGTTACGGTTGTTTTACCTGTTTTAGTGTAAAGCGTAAATGGATAACATGTTGATGTATTGCTTGATGTTGTTTTCAATACTATTGTTTGATATTCTGTTTTTGTTCTGTATCTAAAGATATTTGCTAGATTTGTGACGATGGCCACCATGCTCTCCACCGAAGAGGGAAAGATCATCCTGCGAGCCATTCGCACAGAGACAGTTATCATAGTGTCACAATGTTCAGAAGAAGCTGTTAGAAAGACTAATGAGTCAGATATCCTCATGAGAGACCTCGTCGTGCAGATCTGGGAAAATGCATAGCGTCGTCTCAGCAGATGCGAAGGCAACACTGAATTGTGTGAAAGACAGAAGTTAGTCAACTTTGACTACCAGCACAGGATACGCACTATCTTGGGGAGTATGCGTTCGGCATACGAGGATCTCAGAGATGCCGCACCACCTTCTGCCGACTTACGCCGTCTACAACTGTGGGACGCAACATGGAACGAGCAGAAGGTGAAGACCAAACGTATGAGAGTTCTTTCTGCAAACACACTTTCCAAAAGAGTGCGCATAGCTGCTGCACCGTCTGAACAACTGGATGTGACAGGGACGGGCGCAATCATGCGTACCATTTTCAACGAGCGATGTACACACCTTATCGGCATTCTACACGAGGCCTTGATCGAGGGGCAAACAATAGGGTCAGGAGCTTTTGGCACAGTGAAGGAGTATAAGGTCCAGGGCATCTCATTTCTTCCAGAGCACGTTACTTTTTGCAAAAAGCTTTACAAGGGAGAAGGCAGCTCAAGATTTGAGAGCTTTCATGTTGCAGAGCGGGGCATGCAGGTTCTACACCCATCCATCGTGCGATGCATAGCCTTCACCAAGGAATCGCCGTGGATCACTATTTTTCCGTTATATAACGGTGACTCACTGGGTGACACGCTCTTGAAGGTTTCTTTCAGACACAGTGAGTTTACCAGAGCGATGTACCGCTTGGATCAGGGATGGAAAAGCCCCATTAAGCCAGGTGCAGCTCGCTCAGATAAAGGAGGTGGCTTTGAATATGCCTCACATTATGCATGCCCTGGTGGTGGATGGCCTAGCAGCCGCACACATGGCTAGCATCATTCACACTGACCTACATCCCTTCAATGTTGTGCTAGATTTTACAAAGGATTTAAAAGCACGCATTGGTATCATTGACTGGGGCCTTCTGCTGAGAGCGCCCAAAAAGCGAGTATCGCTCAATTTTGTATTCGAAGCGAGTAAAAATCCAAAAAAGGTGGTAGAGGCTCAAGCTTATGCTGAACAGGGAGCGGAACAAGCGACCATGGATAGCTCTAGAGATTTTTCATCCTCTCTTGGAAGATGCATACACTCGTGCGAGCGATGTTTTCACCTTGGGATATTTATTAGAGGTGTTATATGACTTTTAGAGGAAAGTGCAGGAGTTGTAGATGGGCGGCAGTACTATCACAACAAAGCCACCATGGCTGCAATTATATATAAAGTCAAAAATTGGATGTGCTTGCCTAATCCTGATGAGATGAGAGAATATCTCTCTTGCAAGTAGCAGAATTTTTTAGATCACTTAAGACTGAACCAGCAAGGGCGCAACGTCCGCTCGTGGAGCTTTCTGTATCATTTAATCCTATTATGTAATTGAACATGGTGTCCGCCTTACTTTGAAGAATGACCAATGTTTTCTAGTGTGTGCAATGTTTTGAAGTATTTTTATGTTAAGTGGATACTTTTCGAGTCTTTGCATTTTATCTTTCATCCCATGGTGTTTAAAATTAAGTTTTTGAGGATAATGATGAATTTGTCATACATTTTATTTTATAGTTCATTAAAAGCCTAAAGTCATCTTTATTTGTCCTCTATTTGTGCAGACATGGAAGACGCACATGTGAACGAGCACCACGAGCTGGCTAAGAAGTCATACGAGCACATGAAATCCCTTGTACACGGATTGACTACTCGTGAAGCGACTAGAACGGCGTGCCGGTTGTCAAAATGGGCAAACCCTTCTTATGCCCAATGGAAAGACATCAACAAACAAATAACCATAGATATGATTAAACAGATATGGCCATGCCCAGATGGTGAGATCAAGAAGGGAAGGTGGAAGGTGTCATAGTGCAATCAAGACGACATCAAAAATAATGCCGAACGAATATTCTTAGAAGTGTACGGTTGTCCTCTCCACAATGTAGACGCTCCACTATATTTTGCCAAGATGCTGTATGCCCAGTTTGTCCTGCAAACGCATGTGGACTTCGCTTCTAGAGAGGTCATTGTCAACACCCACGATTTGCGTGAAGAGATAGTGACCTTCCCTTGCACACGGATTGACTACTCGTGAAGTGACTAGAACGGCGTGCCGGTTGTCAAAATGGGCAAACCCTTCTTATGCCCAATGGAAAGACATCAACAAACAAATAACCATAGATATGATTAAACAGATATGGCCATGCCCAGATGGCGAGATCAAGAAGGGAAGGTGGAAGGTGTCGTAGTGCAATCAAGACGACATCAGAAATAATGCCGAACGAATATTCTTAGAAGTGTATGGTCGTCCTCTCCACAATGCAGACGCTGCACTATATTCTGCCAAGATGTTGTATGCCCAGTTTGTCCTGCAAACGCCTGTGGACTTTGCTTCTAGAGAGGTCACTGTCAACACCCACGATCTGCGTGAAGAGATAGTGACCTTCCCTTGCACACGGATTGACTACTCGTGAAGCGACTAGAACGGCGTGCCGGTTGTCAAAATGGGCAAACCCTTATTATGCCCAATGGAAAGACATCAACAAACAAATAACCATAGATATGATGAAACAGATATGGCCATGCCCAGATGGCGAGATCAAGAAGGGAAGGTGGAAGGTGGAAGGTGTCATAGTGAAATCAAGACCACATCAGAAATAATGCCGAACGAATATTCTTAGAAGTGTACGGTCGTCCTCTCCACAATGCAGACGCTCCACTATATTTTGCCAAGATGCTGTATGCCCAGTTTGTCCTGCAAACGCCTGTGGACTTCGCTTCTAGAGAGGTCACTATCAACACCCACGATTTGCGTGAAGAGAGAGTGACCTTCACGAGAGAGGAGCTTGCTCTCATGGTGGAAGGGGCTGGGCTAGAGCTGAACGCGGTCAAAGACAACCTAGGGGCAAAGCTCGCAGAGAAGGAGCAAGAAGCAGTGAGATTGTCACAGGCCCAAACTCCCCCCCGGCCAACAGAGAGGTTCAAGAGCAGCTCACCCGCCTTAGCCAAGATGTGCAAGGACTATCTACACGTTTAAATCCTATGCGTCAAGGGAATCATATTTCACATTTTTTGATGCATCCTGAGCTTGTGGGGGCTACTAGCGGTGCTACTAGTTCCTCCACCTCGCAATGTCCCGTGTGCTACAAACCATTCGATGGTTGGAGCGGCCACTATGTTCTACCATGTGGCCACTACTATCACTTGATATGCTTGGTGAGACAGATTCAGAATGTGTCCACATGTGCATTGTGCAGCATAGCAATTAATCGTGGTATTTATGCTATGTTCGGTATGGCTACTGAATACAAACCACCGGGGTCACCCCCTCTAGTACTCCCAGTGTACTTCGCAATCTCTTTCAAGACGAAAGCTAGATGTACAAACACTTCTTGCGTAATGGCAATCTTTTTGTAATGACAAATTGTAATGACAAATTGAAATCTTTCATTTGAGTTGATAATTCATATAATGAACTTAATTTTAAGGAACTTCAAGTTCCTTCTTCCCCTAACGTCAACATTGTCGTGCTCTAAAATCCTTTCACTGTCTACTCTCCCATCTGCTTGATTGAGCTCATCCGAGTCAATGCTCAGATTATCTTCTATCTCAAGGCTAGTCGAGAGGCTAGTGCACAACGTAGGTCCAACGTCAAAGTGCTCGTCTTCTACATCATCACAATCGTACATCCATCTGGGCATATCTTCTTCATATTCATCGCTTTCAATGTGTCACAGGATTTTTTCATTGCAATACATGTAAACAAGTTTATTAGCTCGGTCTGTAAGAAGTCGATTGCGAATAGTGCTATGAATATTTTTGTACATGCTCCAGTTTCTTTCTGAGCCTGAGTTCGAAGAACACTGGCCTAGAACCTTCATCGCAAGGTTGCGCAACAAAGCATAGTGCTCACCACCATTCATCATCCACCACTTCCATGCAGGTTGCTCTTCAGCCATTTGTTGAACAAGGGAATTGGAAAATAGACCTTCTTTCAATCGAAAACAGGACATCTCTTTTATACATTTTACACGATCATCAACATTGTCATAAAAAGTGTTAACCACTGTGTAGAAATCCTGAACCACCTCAATGTTAGACATCAAATCCATATTCCAGTATTCAGGATCTAGCATATAAGCCGCACTGTGTAATGATGTATGCGCTCCAATCCATCTGGCATGGAAGTACTTCAATAGGACTTTTCTTTGTCGACTGGAGAATGGTACACACCAATGCTTTTCAACCACCGAATGCTCTAATTTCTCAGGACACTCCATACTTTTCCAAGATTAGGCGCTCTTTGATCAATATTTCGTATCGCATACATAACAGGCATCATTAAGTGGTACGCATCCATTACACTGTTCCACCAGGTTTTCTTCGTGTGAGCGCCATCTTTAAGACTTTGATTTTCTCTTTCACTCTTTCAGTCTGAGTGCTCTCCCAATCATGAAATGCCATACATGTAAATGTTTCACAAACTGCATCTTTGTTTCGAAGAAGAGGCTCGAAAGTATAGAAGTGAGTGCAAAACCTGGTCTCCTGCAGGAAGCTTTAACATAACTGACATGCGAGGCCGAAAAATATCTAATACTCTCTATCTCTTGAGCATAAATCTCACAATCTTCTTTTATACCAATCTTTCAATACAAGATTCAAACTATGAGTATTGCAGCCAGACGGGAAAACATGTGGATACTGCCGCTTTAAGATTTTGGATGCATTCTTGCAATTTTTTGCATTGTCCATAACAATTTGGACTACATTTTTGGCACCCACTTCTTCTATCACAGAGGCAATGATACCAGCAATATACGCCCCAGATTTTATTGCACCAGCCGAATCCACGGCACGCATAAAAGTCTCACCTCTAGGTGAAACAACCATTATATTAATTAATGGTTTTCTTTGTACATTGGACCATCCATCGCTGACTATACTACATCCAGAAAGCTCTATGTTGCTAAGAATTATTCTATGTACACGTTCTTTCACTTGAGCATAGCATTTCTCCAATAGATCATTTTGCATAGCATGATACAAAGGCGGTGAAAACCTTGATCCAAATTCACCGATTTTCTTCCATGCTCTCTTCCAATGCTCACTCTCCACCATCACCATAGCACTCCCTGAAAAGTAGATCACTTCAGCAAGGGCGAGCTGTGCATCATCGAGTAGACCATTACGTAAGCTTTCCTACAATGAAGTTTGACGCATGGGTATGTTAAAGTGATGCTTGCAAGAAGATGCACTGGGTAGATTACTTTCTGGTTGCACATTAAAGTTCGGAGTACAAGCCGGCGATGCTTCCGGAGTTTGATGATTAGAACAACAATGTTCTTCCTGCCTTGATTCATTGGTAGTAGATGAGAACAGTTTCCTTGCGTCTTTCTTCTGCATTTTGTCTCTTAAACGTTTGGCCACTGCTGCAGGTGTAGAGGGGCTCAGCCTTTTTTCTTCTTTTCCACCTAAAAGGTGTTCTCTTAATCGAGGTGCCCCACCTGATTTTACTGCGTGGCATAGCTTACACTCCCAATCTATGAATCGGTACCGATGTTAATTGCATATTGCCACTTTATCCCAGGTGCCTTTTTTTTCTGCTCTTCTAAATTTTGGCTCTATTAGAAGTATCACTAGGTCCAATGTTTTCTTCCATCTCAAATAACCTATTCAAGCAAGCATACAATAATGAATACACAAACGAAGTAACAACAAAGCCACTCACATATTACAAAACATATATCACCACAAAAACATAGAAGCCTTAAAAAACCAAGTGATTACTGAAAAGCTAAAATGTGGCCAAGCAAAAATCTGAAACTAGTTTGAATCTATTTTGACAAAAATAAAAGATCGTCATATATATTGATCATCATATATGTTGTTTATTGTTTTTATTTTAAAAGAGAAAGACATCCATGACGATTCATGACTGCAAGTTTTTTGCCTATAGGAATTTTATTTTTCAACTTACAGAACCGTAGATATTAATTTTTGCTAGACTTTTAGCGTCACGACAAGACAAGACGAATGCATAAATGTGTATTCTAAGATTAAGATACATGTAATTGATAGCATGCATACAATGCACATTGCACCCCCGATGAAGGATGTCTTTCGTACCTAATTAAGGATACCTTAAACAAATCAAAGATCTATGATTGCCTAATACTCTAGTATAGGACAAAAGACCTTCTCTAAGACTCTAACATTAACAAAGCAAATCAAAGATCTATGTTTGCCCAACACTCTAGTATAGGACAATAGACCCTTGTCTAATAAAGACTATATCAAATATCAAGAACCAATACAAGCCCCTAAGGAGGACTCTTGGCTCCATCAAACCATTTATAGAGCAGATTAAGATAGACTACCTGTGTTGCTCGAACGCAAAGTTGAAGTGACTCCAACTTTGTCCCTAAATCTCCGCGAGTATTAGCTACGAACCACACTCTGCCCACAATTCAAAGAATTGAGGACTAGTGACTCAGTAGCCTTAAGAGTGCCAACAAGGAAAGATAATAGCCCCTAAGATAAGGACGTTCTTCCCTAGAGGATGCTCCTAGCCAACCGGGAGCTCTATAAGCACTTCAAGGAAAGATGTGACGCCCCCAAAACAAGGACAATCTTCCCAAAAAGCTGGCTGAAGGGTGTCGGGCGCCTTTTATTAATAAGAAATATGCCCGTCGGGATTCTTTGTTTCCCGGCAGGGCCTGCCCGGGAAACAAAGAATCCCGACGGATTTACAGGAATAGTAAGTTTTGGCCGGTAAGAGATCAAGTCTTGTGAATATATGTTGTGATCACATGTTTTAGAATGTTAATAACACGTTTTGTTAACGTGATCCACGAATTTGTGCACGTTTATGAAATCCCGGATTATGTACCTTTTAGTTTCTGATTCTTCTTCAAACACACAGGATTCAATACTTTCAAGAGTAAGATTTGGAAGATTAGTAAGAGTTATTACCAGAGAAGACAACTCTTGAGGCATGCTCTTGATTAAGACCACAATTACATCTTTCTCATCCACAGGTGCCTTGATATTTGCAAGTTGCATCATCATGCTCTTCACCTTACCTACATCTCCATAAATTAGTCTTTGAACACCATATTAATTCTTTTTTTGAAGATTTATTTCTATTTTTTTTTCCTATCTCCATTCTCTAGCTCATCATAGGCTTATTTGGCATGCTCCTTTGCTGATATGATGAATGATGTTATCCCCAAGACTTAATACAATGATGGCCATGGCTTTTCTATGTTTTTTTATCCATGTTTTGACTACATCAAATCACTTCCTTCATCAAGATCATCTCCATCTACTACCCCCCATGTGCCTTTTGCCATGAGTAGATACATGACCTTTTTTTGCCATGTATAAAATCCTTCATTATTGTGTTTATCCACCAAGGTTTGAGTGGCCATGGCTCAATGAGAAAGGTTTTACCAAGATTTTAACTACATCTCAGTAGTGTCTAATACTTTTATAATTATTTGAACAAATTCAGCTCAAACTTAGTGATAAAAAAGATTGATATCACTAATTACTCATCATTAATCTCAAGGAAAAAATAGGTAACTTTGAGTGATCAATTGAGATAGTTGTACTCCCATTTAACCCAAATGCTTTGAGAGATTGAAATAGCAGGGAATGAAGGTAATGTTAAGCTACTGAAACTTGGGATTAATAAAATTTAATTAGGAATTAATGAATCTCAACAAAACCTTAATGAAGTGGAAGCTGCAGGCCTGGATCTACATGTTTGCTATACCGCAAATTGACTTCACCAAGGTGATTTGGGAGAGTGAGATGGCAAAGATTGAAGGTAATGTAAAGCTACTGAAACTTATAATTAATAAAATTTAATTAGGAATTAATTATTCTTAACAAAACCTTAATGAAATAGAATGTTTAGGCATGGATCCACACTTTCACTACACCACTCCAATCCTACAAAGACAACTCCTCAATCGGAGATGTGTAGCTCCCCAAGCTACTGATGGGCGTTGTATCTAAATAAGAAGGGAAAGACAAAATAATGTAATTTACCACATACCACTTCCTTGCTTGCTTGTTCTTGCCTCTTGCTTTCCTCCTTAGCTCTCACACAAACCGGAGCTCTGATACCATAAAGAGTGTGGGGGAGAGAGAGAGAGTTTGAGTTCCTTACAAAGCAAACACACACAAGAGAGTTTAAGACAAAAGAGAGATATGGATGTGTGTGTGTTTGCAAAGCAAACACACACACACACACAAGAGAGTCTAAGACAAAAGAGAGATATGGATGGCTGAATTTTATTCTATCTTCTTCTCTTCTATACAAACATATAACTTAAAGATAAGAGTACGTACATAAAGGGAAAGTACTCTCCTACATTAACATACAAAATGATTGGTCTGTAGTGTGAACCCGACTATATGAGCTGGCACTAAAACTATGCTATAACTCTAGTACTCCAAAGTGGCTATCACACAACCTATCATCCATTGGCGGAATATCAACCATAATCGCACTAACCGTGCTAGTGGCATAAGTGTGCGGAAACTGTCACCTAGGCAGGTCATCAATGTTTGTCTGGTAGCACTAGTTAAGCTTCATATCTCAACATTTAGCGTCATCGAAAAGCCTCAAGGCTCTATAGATTCCACCCAATTTGAAGTGAGCTCGACATTGTGATTTTTTCTAAAAAAAGGCACAGGCCACCAACAATTCTTCCCAAATCCCTTCAATTCCTCTGGGTCGTCACGTGTGTGCCTTCGAGGGCTTAATAACCTCGTAGAAGATTTTGAGAAACGGCATGGTGTGTAGGTAATGCCAAGCTTTCAACTAGCTAGTTGCTTTCAGCCAAGTAAAAGAAAGGGGATAAGGTTGCTAATAACTATGATTAGCACTAATGATGGCGATATTACTTGTGGTTAATGCTTAGTGTTAGGAGTGAAATGGGATGCCTTGGCTCTGATAGCATGTTAATTGAAGTGTATTTGAAGAGAATATGAGTGCATAACCAAAGAAGGCGAGAGCTATGGGTGGATGAAAGAGGGAAGATAACATACTTAGAGCATAATGTTGACACTAATGAAGATAAACAAGATATAAATTAGGGATAATAACATACTCACATTTTTGCATTGATAATGGGTTTGATACATCCATTTACACCCCTCAAAGAGCTCTGGTCCACATGCTCCATGCACCCTTGTGCCATCCATGTGCTCATAAATGCCCACATACCTTGTGCACCCTTGCACTTTCCATGTGCCTACTTTTTGACCATTGACTCCTTTTACATTCATCCATTCACATATCCTAATAAACTTAGCCTTCATCTATTCCAATTTCATAGCATCCTAATCTTCATCTACCTTACTCACACATACATGTGCCTCATACATGACATTAAGGGCACCATATTTCAATAGGGCAAGGGAGGAGAAGGGCTTAGGTAGACATAGTCATAGCCTACCACAAAAACATCCGAAGGAGGAGACAACTCAAGAAAATTAAAGCACGTGATGTAGCACACGAGGGAGGTATCCGAGCTTTTTTCCCACAAGGCAGCTATTTTCGCGGGTTATGGCCACGCCCATAGCCACACATTGGGAAAAAATCTAGAGAGCTATTTTTGGCAAATTCCAAAGAGCTAATTTTATGTTTGATGAAATGGAATGGAAGATTACATGAGTGGTTACATCAAAAGATTCCATGTCCATGCAAGAATTGCAAGGGAGAAATCATGCATTTTCAATGAATGGTTACATCAGAAGATTCCATGTCCATGCAAGAATTGCAAGAAGGGAGTAATCATGCATTTTCAATGAATCAGAATAAAGAATGTGCAAGATTATGGCCGATTCGAAGATATACAATATCCAGAGAGTTTTGTGAGTGTATATATTCACTATCACAAGTTCTTATGCACATGAATTAGGTATTCATAAGATAGCCCATGTTTTTAAAGATGAGGACAAGGAGGAGACACGTCCTACGTAAAGGGAGTCTTAACCTCATTACTCCGTGTTTAGTGGATGACTAGATAAAGTGTTTAGATACCTCCATGATTCAATTGGGGTGAGCCTGCATGCTTGAGATGAGGAAGAAATGCCTCCATCAATGTCTAATGAAGTCGACAAATATTTTTTTATGGCTGAGATAATGAATGACTTATTTGAGAAAGAAGAAGAGGAAGAGCATGAAAGTACACTTGAAGAAGATCAATAGTGATTTCCGCGACTATGGCCACGCCCATAGCCACACACTGGGAAAAAATCTAGAGAGCTATTTCTGGCAGATTCCAAAGAGCTAATTTTGTGTTTGATGAAATGGAATGGAAGATTACATGAGCGGTTACATCAGAAGATTCCATGTCCATGCAAGAATTGCAAGGGAGAAATCATGCATTTTCAATGAATGGTTACATCAAAAGATTACATGTCCATGCAAGAATTGCAAGGGAGTAATCATGCATTTTCAATGAATCAAAATAAAGAATGTGCAAGACTATGGCCGATTCGAAGATATACAATATCCAAAGAGTTTTGTGAGTGTATATATTCACTATCACACGTTCTTATGCACATGAATTAGGTATTCGTAAGATAGCCCATGTTTTTAAAGATGAGGACAAGGAGGAGACACGTCCTACGTAAAGGGAGTCTTAACCTCATTACTCCGTGTTTAGTGGACGACTACGTAAAGTCTTTAGCGACCTCCATGATTCAATTGGGGTGAGCCTACGTGCTTGAGATGAGGAAGAAATGCCTCCATTAATGTCTAATGAAGTTGACAAATATTTGGGTATGGATGAGATAATGAATGACTTATTTGAGAAAGAAGAAGAGGAGCCTGAAAGTACACTTGAAGAAATACAATAGTGATAATCTACTTGCACTCCACTATATGAGGGGTGTACATACTCCACCCTTCTTGCAACCTTAGAGTTACTAAACTTGGAAACCATGTATGTTTGGAGCCTCGCATCGAGGAGTTAACCCTCATTAGCGTTGGATAAGTGCAAATATATGGACTTGACCCTTGCATGTTATCTCTCTTCTCTTCTCTCTCTCTCTCTCTTGTGTGCACGGTAGTATGTTAGGATTAACAAACAGGTACAACCTTGTGGACCTACAAAAGTTATACATGCTACATAGGGTCGAAAGGGATGCTTTCTCCATAAGGATTTCTATAACTATATGATAACGCATGGATGTAAGTTTGTGAACCCTTACTTGATGACCTTAATTCTTAACCATGCTATAGATATACCACTACTGGCTTAGAAACTTAAGGTCCCATCCCCTCAACCCATTGATATTGGATACTTTTTTGAGCCTTATTGAGGATGGGTACCCCATATTGTGACTACATTACACCACTTAATTTATTTTTTGCATTATACCACTTAATTTACTTATCTATTTGTTGAATATTAGAACTTCCATTTTATTTATTGCGTTACACCACTTTATTTACTTACATTCTAATTGCATTTAAATTTTGTTTATTGCATTGCACCACTTTATTTACTTGTTTGTTTGTTGATCATAATAATTTAATCTTTGACATGTAGAGGCATCATCTTTGACATGTAGAGGCATCTTGCGAAGAGCCAATTAGATCCTTGATGTGTGTCCTCATGAGAAGTTTGAAGCTTTTCGCAAAGCTTTGGGCTTGCTACCCTTTGTGGACTGATCTACTTCGGGCATGGCACTTCCCTATACATGAGTGCCAGCTCTCGTTCTCACACCATCACTCCTAGGGGAGATTTGATGCCATATATATAGGTAGTGATGTGTGTGAACAAACTAAGAACCGCCGGGGCACTTTTTCCCCTTTAGGAGGTTTTTTTCCTTGGAATTTATTTTTATTTCAAAAGAGTTATTCTCATTAACTTTGATTTTATGCATAGAAAGATGCATAAAGGAATTTATTTTTATTTCAAAAGAGTTATTCTCATTAATTTTGATTTTATGCATAGAAATTGTGAGATCCTTAGTGTGGTACCCTAGAGTGTCTTATGCTAAGGTGAGAAGGCTCATTAACTAGAGTAACTCAGTGTAGGTCTAATAGATACTTTCCCTTGATTAAGGCATCACATTCTAGGGGATTCAGTTGAGAAATCTAAGGGAGGTGGAGAGATTCAAGGGCTCTAGGAGCCCCCCTCTCATTACTCATTATCGGGTATGTGCATTTACTGAGCTAAAGCCTCCAAGTTAAAAATGCAAAGCTATAATTTTCCACATGCATTAATTCATATATTTATCTAAGAAATTATACGACGTACTAGAAAGAAGGGTTAATGGGGATACATGTTCAATAGAATTTCTTGGCATGGCCTCCTCTAACAATACAAGCACACATGATCTCCAAATCCTCCCTTTTTACTTGTACAAAGTACCTAGGGAAGAGTCCCTAGCATGGCTATGTTCTCCTTTAGATTACATGACTTTGTTTTCCTCTCTTCTTCCCCCTTAGGGAAAGTACTTAAGGAGGAGTCCCTAAGATAGTAAGATCTTCTATGCATGCACATGAACTAGGATAAGTTGGTGTGAAAGAAAGCAAGCCCAAGTACTTTCTCTAGAGAAATTACTTGGGATAGCTTGTGAAAGAAAGCAAACACAAGTACTTTTTCTAGCGAAGTACTTGGGACAACTTTTCAAAACTACGATAACTCTCATATCTAATGGCCAAATATAGTCATCCAACGACTCATATTCAAGGAAAAATGCCATTTGAGCATATTCAATGGGTTCAATCTTACAAAAAAATTATTTACTATGGAAATATTTAAAATAAAGATCTATATCTACAATTGGATAAGTTTAAAAGCTACTTCTTATGCTTTTTTCAACGACATTACTTAAGTCTATCCTACTATGTAGGTGGTCTCCTCTAGAGACCCATGAACTTCCTGTCCTTCCTACTTTTGTTGATTAAGTGCATGGAGAGGAGTCTCTTACATGGGATGATCTCCTTTACATTCACTTGTCTTAAATCCACTAGTGTCTCTCCATGTCACCCTCACATGTAAGTCATGATATTCAATTATGCTTGTTTTCTAGCCATCATATAATATCATTGTTTTTTTCTTGGAATGTAAAGAATACACAATTTAATAATATATCCATATTTCTTGGATAAACATGCTAGTGGGATCATGTGATTTTTCTAAAAAAGTTAGTAATTGCTCCTCTTTTGTAATACCTTAACGCGCGAGCTTGTGGATTTAAGCTCACAAAATGGTAGGCCCCCTCATTATCTAGAGAACTAAGTGGAGAGAGTAGAGCCCATGCTTTGTGTACTTGCTTAGTGGTTAATACACTTTGTGGAAATACTCTCTCTTTGGCATTTTCATTAGCATGTGTTTATGTTATGCTTAGTGGTGACTCTCAAAGGGCCATTGCTCATTGGTCACATCTCATCTTTCTGTAAGTGGTTTCATGTGTTGCTCTATTGCTTGTGTGATAATCATCTCCATTTTGTGATTCATTTATTCATTTTCAAGCCTACACCATGTCTTTTAACCCTTCTTTTGGGAGATTTTTCTATTTGATAAGTGTGTAGGTGTATGTGTGATTTGTTCAAAAGAATTTTCTCTTTTCATTAGGTGGAATTTTGGGTGAGAAACTCATTGGTTGCATTTTTTGCATTTTTGGGCTTATTCTTGCTTCTTAGAGCGGCACTTTGAAGCACCAAGAAGGCCAACAATCTTAACTCCTTAGTGAGCATTGCTTTATGATATACATTTCTCTTATGCTTGTGTAAGTGGCATACATAGCAGTGAGGGAGGGAGAGCATTATTCTCATCATCTTGAGTGCCACAAGAGAAGGAAGAGAAATTATCAATGAAAGCTCTTTGTGAGTAAGAAGAAATAGACAACAAATCCCTATTTTTTACACCCTTGTGTATGAGCATCATATTGGGAGTGTCATTGCATTGAGAGAGAAGGTTGAGTACATCAACCTTGGTGCATTGGAACTCAGTTGGGAGACTATTTTTAAAGCCATCATCAATAAGAAGTGTGGTAGAAAACCTTGAGCATCGTCAACTTCAAATGGTGGCCAACATTGATGATTGAAAGCATCAACACAAAGAAGGTACGAAAATCTATTTTTTTTTCTCTGTGCAAAACAAAGTGAAAGAAAACATTAATTGGGGGATTCAACCACCCTTGTGTGAGTGTTTATTGAACCCATTGTGTTAGGGATTTAGTAGCCCAACTCAAGGCGTCAAGATCTATATCTCAGGCCTGTAGAAAATGCATGCAACCAGTCGCCTAGAGTCGATTTAATAGGCAGGGGTCTCAAACCATCGATGAAGCTGGGAATAGGAGTTGGAGGCTGTAGTTGAGCCAAGATTTAGCTATAATTTGCCTAATTGAGCCAAGATTTAGCAGTAGCTTCATAGGGCTTTGGTAGCCCTCCTCAAGGCGGTGAAGCCTAGCCCAAGATTTCTCTCAAAGTTGTAGTAAACCGCACGCATAATAGCATCAGAGTCGTGGAAGAGAAACAAAATAATAGTAATGAGCATATTACTTGTAGTTAAAACTGGTGTTAATCACCCTAATCAAGCATACAAGCTTGTGGCGCAGCTCAAGGCACAATATTCTTCTCAGTTATAACATAGTCTGAGGCTAAATCGTGGCTGAATTGGATCCTCCACCGCCAGCTAGTTTTTCCTCCTGTATTTTAGGAGGAAAATCCATTTAACATTTCCTTGTGAATTTTCTAAGGTCTTCAATAAATACCTTGTGGTAAAGGAACTCATCACTCTTAATATTTTTTTCATCCTTGTTGGAGAGTAGCTTTACACATACTCCTTGTTAAATGGTAATTTATAAGAGAAAGTTTATATGGCACAGTCAGAAGGATATGTACACCCAAGGTACCCCACTCATGTATGTAGATTAAGGAAAGCATTATATGGCTTGAAGCAAGCACCTCGTGCTTAGAGTGATAAGATAACCTGATATCTTATCTCTCTTAAATTTTAGATTTTTTCAACAAATTCCTTACTCTATGTAAAGAAAACAAATCATGAGATTATCTTACTTGTCATCTATGTGGATGACTTGATTGTCACAAGAGATCATGCTACAGATGTTATGCACGTCAAGAAGGCATTGACTGGGCAGTTTGATATGAAAGACTTGGGTAAATTGAGATATTTTCTTGGGATTGAAGTGATCAAAGACCATGCAGGGACATGGTAAGTGCAACGCCAATATGCATTGGATATGTTGGCAAAATATGGGATGACAGGGTGTAAGCCAATGAGTACACCTTTGGAGCAGAATGTGAAGTTGCGGACTGATTATGGTGAAGAGTTGGATGATCCATCTATGTATAGAAAGATAGTTGGTAGTCTTATTTACATGACTACCACACGCCTGGATCTCAGTTATGCTGTGGGGCTAGTAAGCCAATTTATGCAAAGCCCCAAAAAACCTTAGCTGATTTTGGTGAAGAGTTGGATGATCCATCTATGTATGGAAAGATGGTTGGCAGTCTTATTTACATGACTATCACACGCCCAGATCTCAGTTATGCTGTGGGGCTAGTAAGACAATTTATGCAAAGCCCCAAAAAACCTCATTTGGATATAGTGAGACGCATTATGCGCTATGTAAAGACCACTACACATTATGGTCTTCTTTATGAGCATTGTAAAGGCTTGGATGTATACAGCTACACAGACGGAGATTGGGCAGGTAGCTTATATGACAGGAGGTCTACTAATGGTTATGCCTTTACATTTGGAAGTGCAGTGGTGAGTTGGAGCAACAAGAAGCAACCTACTGTTGCTTTATCTAGTACAAAGGCTGAATACAGGGGTGCACCGTGAAAGAGTCTCTTGGCTAATTTGGGTGAGCCTATTGATGGCAAGGTTGTCATTCATTGTGACAACATGAGCAACATACAGTTGGCCAAGAATCCAGTTTTTCATGCGCGGACCAAACATATAGAGGTCCACTATCATTTTGTCAGAGAGAAAGTGTGTGGATGGTACAATGGATTTGCAGTATATAAAGACTGAAGAGCAGGTGGCCAACATCTTTACCAAGCAACTTAGCAGGGAGAAGTTTTAGTACTTCTGTACTATGTTGGGAGTACATGGGATAAGCTTGTGGGGGAGTGTTGAGAGCTTTGATAGCCCAAGCTCATCTACATCTTCACATCATGAGCTTGAGAGGGACTGTTGAGATTCAAGCTCGATGTCAGCTTGTGCCAGTTGCACTATGTGCTGGCATGTTAGGTAGTAACATGTGTGAGATATAAATGACTGCGTCCAGCTGGTCATAGTGTGTGGACATTAGCTAGGGTTAGCAGTGTGTGGACGCAACACATGTAGTGTGTTGTATAGAATGGATTATGGCTTTATGCATTGTGTGAGAGAGGAGATGGCTTCCCTCTATGGTTAGGGTTTGCTTAATACATTAGGGTTCACTCCTGTGTGTGTGTCTCCTCTCTCTCTACCTATTTTTCATCACAAGTCTTTTCCTTGATCTGACCATGTGACTTATAGGTTCAGTTGAATCAGTTTGGTTACTAATGACCTTGACTACGCTAGAATAAAAGTATTCTAGAGGAATCGCCCGTGCTTTCTGGGTGAGAGAATTTTTTTCGGGTTCGATTTTGGAAGAACCGAGGAATTAGTCTCTTGTCCGGATATCCGTGGGCGAGGCCCTGAGTGAGGGACCCTGCCCCACGCAAGAAGTGTTACTCCCGCTACTAGCATTCCCGAATTTGTTACGCGGAGGGGGTAGGGATCTTTCATCCTTCTTTGGAAATCATCATCACAGCATAGCTTTAGCTTACTTACATTATCATCTCCATGCCAACAGAGTATTACAAAAAAAGAGCATGGAGATTTTGAAACACGATCAAAGAGAGGTAGCGGTCGACATACATACTCTAGTAGAGAGTTCCCAAGAGAGACCCAACCTTGATGGGTAACAGCAACACACTTACACTAGAGATGGTGGCTAAATTGAAACTCATCAAGAAGCCATCATTACCATTAAGAGGAGTGTCATAAGAGCCCCCCCTGGACACACAATTCAAACTCAAAGAGAAGCAAACATACATCCAAAATCATAAGAAAACTTGATTTGTAACCAAATAAAGAATAAAATGAAGAACAAGGGAGGAGGAGAATGAATCAAAGGCTGAAGGGTAAACAATAAAGATGGTCGTCCCACCTAAGTCTCTCTCTCTCTCTCTCTCTCTCTCTCTCTCTCTCTAGTCACATTTTCCACACACAACCAAAGTGTGCACAAGGTTGTGCATAAAAGGGCCTAGCTGCTCATCGTGGCACTTGCATAGCCAATTATTGTGCCCAAAAAGGACATAACTAACATTTAAAGAGCAAGATATTAAAGGAGAAGGAGAATTCCCCCACACACAGTTCTCTAGGATCATCTTCTTCATACAAATCAAGTGGAGTGCAACACAAGCTAAGTATCTTGCTAAGTATCTTTTGTTTGGAATTCAAATTTACATTTAAAGTGATTGAATTATTATAATAAAAAATAAACACACATTTATTTATATTTTTCTTGGAATTTAAATTTACATTCAAAGTGATTGAATTATTGTAACAAAAAATAACACACATTTATTTATCTTTTTCTTGGAATTTGAATTTACATTCAAAGTGATTGACATATTACAAAATTATCTATATATTGCATAACGTGAATGTCTTGTTGTTGGTCACTTTAATTTATTGAACTAATTATCTTCTTGTGATAATCATAATTAGCATCTTAATTATCTTCAAATTTATTTTTTCATTAATGTGTCTGATTGAGGAGCATAGTTGTCATCTCATTTCCTTTCTTTGGGATTGGGATTAACTCACAAAATACTACCTTTAGGCATCATCATATAAGTATGTGTGTGTGTGTGTGTGTGTGTGTGTGTGTGTGTGTGTGTGTTTCTAAAGTGAATAATTAATAAAGAATATTGTCTCGAAGTACATTAGGGAGGGTAAAGAAATTATCATCAGATATTTATGGTGCATCACCGTGTATATTCCTTCTACATCGTGATTGTGCATTAAGTTCAAGCTTGTGATTACTTCATTTTCTATCACCGTAGTGTTGATTTTTTTGTATTTATTACGAGGTTTTCTCCATTCTCTTAAGAGTATAAATAATTACTCGATGCTCCTTTTCTTGCTTGGATAGAGCTCCTAACCAATGTCGAGTATAGACTTTGTATTTACAAGGTTTTCTCCATTCTCTTAAGAGTATAAATAATTACTCGATGCTCCTTTTCTTGCTTGGATACAGCTCCTAACCAATGTCCAGTATAGACTTTGATGTAGAATTTGTGAGGACGCCTGATAGTATCCTGGCTCCCACTTACAAAATGTCAACCTTTGGTAGGTATGGCCATGGGCAACCAATGGGTTATAAGGCATGAGAAATGAACTCTACAAATCCTGGCCAACCATTATCCTCCTATACATGAGGAAGAACACACCTCAAAAGGGAGTGTCCCTACTGAGTCTCAATCAAAGCTGCCAAAAGCACACCTTAAAGGGAGTGCCGCTACCAAGTCTCAGCCAAAGCTACCAAAAGCATCTCAGTGTTGTCATAATGGTGTCTAAATTTTGACATAACTCATATCATTTAGGATTGGCCCAAAAAACCTTCCCCACGAAGTGATCATGGGCGTGTCACGGGCCCACAACCCAATTGAAAATATGTTGAGTTGCCTGAGAGAAAAAAGCTCTTTGATGATCATTGATGCACGTGTCCTTACATGAGCCTAGGTTAAAGGCCATGGCTCTTCATATCTTAGAAGAAAGAGAGAGTGACAAAATCTCGCACCACCTTGGCCACGTCCACAACCTCTACCTCTTCCTCTACTTGAACTTGTGTAGAAGGCCTGTTGCTTGAACTATTTTTGTTTTGTGAAGAATGTTGATCTTCACCCAAATTCTTTTCTTCAATGATTAGCATTGACACAAAATCTTTGAAGTTGGGAATGTTCTCCTGAGTTTGAATAGACGTCTTGAATGCCTTGTATTGTGGCCCGATACCACGTAGACACACTTCCACCTTATCATCATCACAACAACAAAAATACCAATTGATGCAAGGGATTCCACAATGCCCTTGATCTTCAAGGAATAATCATTTATAGACATATTTTTCTTCTCCACAGTATGAAACTCATTCTTCAATTGAATCTTTCGTGCCTTGGTGTTGGTTTCATACAACTTCATCAAGGTGTCCCATACCTTCTTAGGTGATTTGGCATATGAAAATAGTTACAAGAGTGCTAGCATAAACTCTCTTTCAACTTAAAATAAATAAATATGAATTTTCTTAACATAAAACAAGCACAAGTAAATTAATCCTCATTTTAATTAGACTACAAAACTACTTAATCTCCATCTCTAGCTTGTTAGGCCTATAGTTTTGGGTAAGAAAATGACATTAGGACTAAGATCTATCCTTCCAAGAAGGATTAATCCATAAAGATGAGTATTCTTACATAAAGAGAGATTTACAAATCAAAAATATTACATTTAAGCATAAAAGATTAACATTAATCCATTTAAATAATATGACTCAATAAAAGCATGGTTTTAAGAAGAAACCATAGATTAAAATGTTTCCCAAGCATTAGAGAGGTTGGGAAGAAGATTATCATTGAAGAAGAGAGTAAAACACCATTGTTTTAGGCTTACCCTTGGTTTTTGGCTTGGTTCTTTAGAGAGAAGTGAAGCCCACAAGAGAAATCTTGGCCACCAAGAAGAAGAGGGTAATCTCCAAGAGAGGAAGAGAATTAGTGAAGCTCCAAAGCTTCACAATGGAGAGGCAAAGTAGAGGGATAATAAAATTAAACTAAATTGAAGATTATACTAGCATGTAAATACACTAAGATGAAAATACAAAGGAATGGGGTTCTATTTATAGGAGAGGGAGGCCACCAACCAAGTCCAACTAGGATCTAGAGGCTTGCAACTTCAGTTTGATCCATTTTGGACAAGTTTTGGACCAGTTTGGCTCACTTTTCTGATCTAGTTTGAAATAGGAGAGAGGAGAGAGGAGAGATAAAATATCTCATTTTTTGAATTCAAAATGTGGGGTAATGATGGGATTTAGGCACCTCCTTATTTAATGAACCCCCCCCTTCCCGAGGTGTCAAATTTTTATTTTTTTACTAATAAATGTCATTTTCTTACTAATAAATCTCAGTACTAGTCAACTCTTCAACACCCTTCGAGAAGTCCATAGATGATGAGAAGCAGGAAGGGGGGCATACAACCAACTTCTATATTTGTACCCTCAAATAATTTTTTCTCTCCCTAACAACTTGCATTCATGCAAAGCTGGAGCCTACTGGGAAAACATAACTCTCAGAAGTATAGTAAATATTAAAACCATACAACACATACCACATATTTCATTAAAAATTAAAAAATTAAAAACCCTAGAAAAGACAAATAGCTGAGCACATAATAATACAAAGAGAATGTATGAAATCATAAGGTTTTCATAACTCCTTTAACTAATGTACATGCCTCGCACAATGGATGTCACTTGGCATGACATTAATGCACTAGTTGGATCCGAATTATCAAGAATGATATTATCAGGAGTGTCTAGAATACCACCTTTCCAAACAACCTCGGGTTACTTTTGTGCACCCTTATGAGTGACTTGTTGTTGTGGAGGTAATTTCATCATTTTATTTTTATTAGAATTCCATCCCACACCTCCCTACCATACATGTAAATGCCATATGCTTCTTGCCGCCTCCCACCTTTGTTGTGGCAATGTAGAACGTATTTTCAACATTACAGGACCGCCTTACTCCAATCCATGGTAAGAGTAACCAACCAAGTAAGAATACCCCAAATGAGGAAATGGAGCAATGAAGGCAAGAGTGTTACCTTGCGCTCACTCCACCACTTCATGAAATGCTCTTACCCACACGATGTCTATTCTAGGTAGTAGTAGGCAAGTTTATAGATGACTTCTAGGGCATGAGATGCTTGACCAACTTAATTGTAGTAACTATGCGCTTTTATAGCCAGGATCCATAGAGACCATTGTCTTCCCATCCAACCAAAGGTTATGTTTTAGGAAACCCAAGTGAAAGGGAAAATCAACCTAGAGATGTCGAATCGGAGCATGCTTACGAGCTATGGTTATCTAATGTTGAGCTTGCTAGATGGGTTTGATTTATAGGTTATTGAGGTGTAGTTGTGTAAACATGATCCAAATTTACAAATTATAGTGGATTGGATTTTTCCACTTGTTCAGGTGTATCCTAACTCACTCTCAACTTTAAAATTACAACACCCTTCGAGAAGTCCATAGATGATGAGAAGCAGGAAGATGGGCATACAACCAAATGAATTAATCCTCATTTAAATTAGATTATAAAAATGCTTAATCTCCATCTCTCTCTAGCTTGTTAGGCGTATAGTTTTGGGTAAGAAAATGAGATTAGGACTAAGATCTTTCCTTCCAAGAAGGATTAATCCATAAAGATAAGTATTCTTACATAAAGAGAGATTTACAAATCAAAAACATTACATTTAAGCATAAAAGATTAGAATTAATCTATTTAAACAATATGAATCAATAAAAGCATGGTTTTAAGAAGAAACCATTGATCGAAATGCTTCCCAAGCATTAGAGAGGTTGGAAAAAAGATTACCATTGAAGAAAAGAGTAAAACACCATTGTTTTATGCTTACCCTTGGTTTTTGGCTTGATTCTTTAGAGAGAAGTGAAGCCCACAAGAGAAATATTGGCCACCAAGAAGAAGAGGGTAATCTCCAAGAGAGGAAGAGGATTAATGAAGCTCCAAAGCTTCACAATGGAGAGGCAAAGTAGAGGGATAATAAAATTACACTAAATTGAAGATTATACTGGCATGTAAATATAGTAAGATGAAAATACAAAGGAATGGGGTTTTGTTTATAGGATAGGGAGGCCACCAACCAAGCCCAACTGGGATCTAGAGGCTTCCAACTTCAGTTTGATCCATTTTGAACAAGTTTGGACCAATTTGGCTCACTTTTTTGATCTAGTTTGAAAGGGGAGAGAGGAGAGATAAAATATCTCATTTCTTTGAATTCAAAATGTGGGGTAATGATGGGATTTAGGCACCTCCTTCATGAGCTCCCTCCCCCCTTCTCGAGGTGTCAAATTTTTTCTTTTTTACTAATAAATATCATTTTTTTACTAATAAATCTCAATACTAGTGAACTCTTCATCTTATGTGAGAATTTACTCATTTTTGGAAGATTTTCCTTTATTCTTTGCATTTTTCTTATTCCAACACTTGGATTAACCTTATTGGCCCTTTAGAACACTATTTGGACCTTAATCAAAAAAATTTTTAAATTATGTACTCCTAGGCTAAGGTGTCTAATACACATATTCAGTTAATTTCTAATGCATATTAGAAAACTCTTTTTAAACTTCTATTTTAGGAAAATTCATCTTAAATAAAAGGGATAACTTCATATCCAAAAATATCTCAAAAGTGTATTATCTCTCTCTAGAATATTTCTCTCTCTAGACCAAAAACAAAGGAAAACAATGTTTTCTTGCATTCTGAAATAGGGGATGATTACAGGGGACAAAGAGGAGAGCTTATAAATCTTTTAGGGGCTGAGGAGGAACCTTACACAAGTGACTTATATAGTCACTTATTCCTGCTGTGGGACCTTTCATACATGGGTTGTCTATAAACTCAAGTCCTACTCCCCATATCGTGTGCTTAGGCCCTCATCCCACATGTGCATGAGCAATACAACCAAGCACATAATTTTCTACTTTACACCTTTGTGGTAAGAACAATCAAGAAGAGAAGGAATACTATTCAAATAAGTCTTGCAAACATTCTGAAAAAAATAACCACAATGAAGAAGAATTGCTTTATTCATAAATAAAGTAGATGCTAATATCACACATGAAGAAGAAAAAACCTACAAAGAAGATGCAAACTTTGCAAAGTATAAACCCTCATGGGCCTTTTAAAGGTCTACAACATATAAGGTGGCTTGAATACCATTGTACTCTACTCCAAGGACAAAACCAGACAAAATATCTAGTGAAACTATGCCATGGGCATACTATTATAGATTTATCCAAATGAAGTGTATACTAGGATAACACTTGAGGGGAAGTGTTGGAGAACAAGCCTTATCCAAGTTTAAAAAAAGGATAAAGGTGTGTGGACATCCTCTAAAACGGCTACATGTGTGAGTGCATGTGAACCCACTCTTAGAGTGGTTCACTAAAATATCCAGATATTATACCTATAATGACGTAAGCAATGATATCATACAAGGTATTGTACTTAATGTAATACAAGTCACATCATTGAGTCATGCAAGTTATCTCCCTTTAAAGCATTATCTCTCTTTGTCTAGCTCTTTCTCTCTCCCTTACTTCTCTGTTCATCAAATGACATAACCATGTTTACCTTCAAGCCTCCATAGCTTACATGAGCTTATCCATATGCACATGGGTGACATCAATGTCACCACAAACATTTGGGAATCCTTGCTACAAGAAGAAGCCCCTCTTAGTTCTCTTTCCATTTTGTTGAAATATTGTGGCCATATAATGAATTATGCATGATGAATTTACAAAGCATCAACAAACTTTCTAACACGGTGGACTTAGCAAGACTAAAAAGCAACTTATTTCAAGTCTAGCCCAAGCAATAGAGAGCCATGAGACGACTTGTTTCTCCATAGATATTAACCTCCCACTAATATTTATAAGAGATAAAACCATAGAACCACATTGTGAGATGATGTTCATGAGAATAGCTTTCGTTTTGCACATAAAAGCACATGAGAAGGAAGGCCATTTGACAAGCGGACTCTCTCTCCTCTTGAGATGCATGTGAACTCTAGTAGAGTGTTGTGAGCTAACATGGAGTAGTTCCTTGGAGGACGAATGAGAAGGGCAAGAAGAGTTAGGACCATTTTGAGCATGGTGATGGCCATGGTGCAAATGTAATGTGGTATAACCATAGAAATCAAATGAGGAATGGGAAGAGGTAGAGACTAAGAAAGAGGAAGTGAAGAATCAATGAAGATGCAAGCAAGATGGAGTGAAATGCAGTAAAGGATGGAGGAATTCATGAATTTGAAAATAAAGAATGAGAGGGGGGGAGGGAAAACTTGCATGGAGGAGGAAGTAAAATTTGAAAACCCTTTGACTCAGAGAGCAGGAGGTATGATTTGAAAAACCTTTGACTTAGGATCAATTAAATATTTTTTTCCTCTGGTCTTCCCTATGCGGCGGGTGCCCACAAAGTGGTGCTACATTTAGTATGCCAATACTCTCATTGCTATATGAATATGAATAACTAACAACAAATCAACTCCCACATATAGAATTCAACATTTTGAGAATTAATTGAGATACAATCTGCCTTCAAGATATTTGTTGCAACAAGTATGTACATTTCAATGTTGTGTGCCAGATTGGATCCTAAGTTATGCTTTAGCACCCTATTTTGACCACATGGCTTCTCGTAGTGTTGGCTCGCCCGGGTCTAAGATGCTCCTTAATCATCCTCGTGTGCGGTGTCAAGTTGCCATCGTGGGCGCCTCCTTGTGAGAAGCGAGTGAGTACTTCTGCACATGCAACAACATCAAAGATTCCTCACTAACTAATCAGAAAATGTAAAGGATTCTATCATCGTATGCGTATTTATGCAACGACAGATCATATATAATTGGCAACACAGTCTAGCCGCTGGCATGGAAGATAACTTCTTACCAAAGTTTTTTTTTTAATGTGAGATTTTTATTTGTACCAAGCAGGGTCCTTTACGGATGAGACCTAGAAGTAAGACTCGATCAGGAGACCTTACCACGCTTCACCAATTACTCTACCGTACTGCTGGTGCCATAACTTCTTATCAAAGTTAATAGCATAAGAAGAATTCAATGTCTAAACAATTATTATATGAAACTGAAGCTAAACGGGTTGGGGTGTACCTTCGAAGCTGACGAGGCGGTAGCGGTGCCCGATGCGGAGGGGGGCGTCGGCGGCCAGGACCTTGAAGGAAGGTTGCTTGTGGTTGCATTGGTGGTGGGCGGCGTGCATTGTTGATGTTGTGGTGGTGGTGGCGGCACTAGTGGGAGTGGGAGGGTGGACAACTGAGGTGCAGATCATGGCCACGAAATGGCCGGGGTAGTCGGACATGAGGCGTTGGGCGGCCGGGCACCGCCATGTCGAAGAGCCTCTCCACTCGCCCTCCTGGGTACTCCACGGTCGCTGCTGCCAAGTCCGTCGCCTGGCAGTTGCCCATTCTTTCTCTCTCTCTCACACAGCCACACGCACACTCTTTTCTACGAACCCTGTAGAGAGAAGCTCCTACACAATCTCTCTCTCTCTCTCTCACACACACACACATGACTCTCACACACAGTTTCTACGAACCTGTAGAGAGAAGCTCCTAGACAATCTCCCTACCTGGTCATGGCTGATCTTCTAATTAAAATGCCAGCACCCGCAGTGAATCCTTGCCCTTAACTCGTTTTTCTAGCTTGAAGCACAATAAAGGCCCTGGAAGACGCTTGTCAGTACAAGTTTGTTTCTGAAAGGGAAGGCTTCATGAAAGCTATGCTGGTAGAGAGTCGGCCCTGGCAGGGTACTGACCCAATTACAGTGGGCTGTTACGTGCATTTAGCACTGATTGAATGTGCTACTTGCCGGTACTACCACTACTGGTATGCAGTGGGGTGACCAACTTACTACAGCGCAGCGCCTAGGCTTGGCTGCCGACCCATGTCACATGTCAGTTGGCGTTGAGAGCATTGCAGACAGAAAGATGGGCTGGAAGACATGAGAGCTCTGATCATCTTTGCAAATGGGAGTGTGAAATGTAACTGTGATGAGAGGAAAGAGCAGGTACTAGCAGCCACGGCGCGCCATGCTCGTCCAGGCACATGGTGGTTCGGACAATCGCATGGATCTCTCTCTCTCTCTCTCTCTCTCTCTCTTTCTCTTTCAAAATAAAGTTTCTGTTCTTTCCCAATCTCGATGCACCGGAAAAAACACTCTAACCTCTCCCTTCCCCCTGTTCATAAATTCGCACCCCATCCGAAGCTCGCCCCTCACTCAAATTTTTTACACACTCTTATGTGTGGACATTGGAGACAATACCCTCAGAACTAATACATTTGTGTGGATGGATCATATACACGCGATGAGACGCCCACCCTTAAAACCTTTCATTAACATTGAGACAAGATCCTCAAAGTCACACCAAGGCTTTGCATTTGCATGGAGCCTTGGAGACAAAACCCTCAAACCTTCACTAAGGTTTTGCATTTACATGAAGACAAGCCCCTCAAACCATACACCAAGGCTCTCCATTTGCATGGAGACAAGTCTCTTAACGCTTTCCAAGTGTGGGTACAAGGGATGAAAGAATGAAGATCTATTTCAATGACATGACTTTTCTTTTTGTTCCAAAGGCATGCTTCCCCACTACCTTCCTTCCACCAGTAGTGTCCAAGTGCTTTGGAAGACAAGTAACAATGGAGTACAAAATATGTGGCAAGTATAGAGTGACAATATATATATAGGATAAAGAAAAGGTCAAGGTAAAGGTAAAGGATCTCCATAATTCATGAGGGTAGTTTTGTTTGTAAAAAAGAGCAGACTTTTGGAGACGATGGTGATTTTAAAAGCTGAATTATCTCCATAATTTATGAGGATAGTTTGTTTTTTTAAACTAGAGGACTTTGGAGAAGTTGGTTTGTTAAAGTTATGATCCACTACATGTTTTATTTTGCTAAAAGATTAGACGGTTAATCTAAGTTAGTGTCCTCTTTCCTAGAAACCATCATTAAAGAAGCTAATTATAAAGTAGAAACCATCATTAAAGAAGCTAGTGTCCTCTTTCCTAGAAACCATCATTAAAGAAGCTAATTATAAAGTAGACATGTAAATTTGCAAAGCAGAAACTAAAATTTTATGGGGCAAGGTACTTAAAATGAGATCAAGCAAATAATAGAAAATATGCTTGCCCTTAAATTAACCCAATATAACTTAAATTAATATAAATTAGTCTAATTAAATAAAATTAATTAAAAATATGATAAAATGATAAACAAATGATCTTTTCATACTTAGAGTGATCCAATTTATTTTTCCATAGATTCACCATTACAAGTACACTAGCCCCTATAGGTTTTAGATGATTCACATCAAAAATGTAATTTTACTAATTAGATTATTAATATTTATAGGCCTTCTGATAGTCTGGAAGAATTTCGAAAAAGAGATCATTAAAAATCCAACCATTGGATTTGCAATTTTCACTAACCACCACATTCTACTAATGTCTCAGTATCTACCCACTCTTTTAATCTACAAGATTGAGGGTTTCAAGTGGTAGCTATTGTGGGTACAAAAAGTGGCGTATATTATAACACTTTAAAGACCTTGAAATATTTAAAGAAATTAGACAAATATCTTAAATTTTTCTGGAAAAATCAAGTTAAGCTCCATATTATGTGAAGATGTAAGGTACAAAGTGGGAATCTCATATGAGTTTATATGTAAAAGATATTAGGATTTTATGGAATGAGCTCAAATTTGGGACAGGGTGTATACATTGACTGTACCTAAGAAAATGAGGACTTTTGACTATCTAATGCTTAATCAAATTATGAAACTATATTTTCAACTTTGAATATGTGAGATCCCGGTCTCCACCGCGCAACGGATTCGGGGTACTAGCAGCGGAAGTAGCACATCATGCATGGGTAGGGGTCTCACATTCGGGGCCTCGCCCATGGATATCCGGACAAGAGACTAATCCGTCGGTTTGTCCAAAACCGAAACCGGAAAAACTTCCTTTACCCGGAAAGCATGGGCGATTCCACCAGGATAACTCTTTACTCTAACGTAGTCAAGATCATTACGGATCAACTGATCTGACTGCACCTTTAACGGTACTTGGTCAAATCAAGGAAGAAACTTGCACTTGGATCATTGGGATCAACGCTTTTTTCCCCATCAAGAGGCACAGCCGTTGATTCCTATCCATAGAACAATTTCTATCCGGGATTTACTTCATCTGTCGTAATAATAGAAATTAAATCTCGATTTACGGATCCATCAGTCCAGCCTAACCCCATCCGATCCCATGGGTTAGCCAACCGCCCAACCACTGTAGTGATGGGATCCAATTTGGAATTTGGTTAGGTTTTGTCCCGGGTACCAAGGAAAAGAGTTCCGAGGCCCCCTAGCCGGAAGTTCATGCAAACATAAAACTAGCCACACCACTTACACACCCAATATAAAATTGCCTTTTTCTTAGCTTCAGCTAACTTTAAAACAATCCTTTAATGAAACCATAGTACCACTGATCACAATCTTCCAATTTATCTGGTTGATTCATAATTTCCCATCATTCCTTCATCAGAGTATCTATGGCATCATTGGCAACTAGAACGCTCACCACCTGTCCACACAGGGGCCTTTTCAATAGTTCCTAGCCCATAATACTCGGCAATATAATCACTTATAAAAATCAAGATGGACTCTCGTTGAAGATCAGCAAGATCAACCAACAGATCCATATAAAGAACCATGGACTCATCCATTGAAGACCAGCAAGGTCATTAACCAGATCCATGCTCGGTTTCACAAAACAACTCTTACTCCTTGTTCCAATATCTTCCACGACGCACGTGTGGGTATCTTCGGCGACCCAGAGCCCGAGCACCGTATGGTCAGCACCCTCTAGGATCCTTCGCAGGTGACCTAGCGCTTCACTCATAGGCCGCTTCCTTGGTCCCTCATCCACCGTACCGGAAGCTCACCATTTAAATCGAACCGAGGCTGGTCAAGACCTCGGTCGACCTTGCTACGCGAGACGTCCTCCATTGACTCTCCGTCTCAGCAGTTGCAACTTTAATAGTTAGGTCTTCATGACCTTAATCCATAAGACGGTCAAAATGCTTCCCCAGCATTCTTGACATAAAACAGTCATTTACAAACAGTCACAAAATACAGTTTCTAAATTGAACTCTCGTCTTTCCACATTATCCCTCCATAGTCCACATTACTTATTCCACATTCCATTCAATGTGTACTCATTCTCATCCATATCCACATCCATACATCCACATCCACATCCACATTCACATCCATACATCCACATCTACATGCATACCTCCATTTTCACATCCTCATTTATACATCCACATCCCATATCTACATTCATACATACACATCCATATCCACATCCATACATCCACATCCACATCCACATTCATATTCACATCCATATATCCACATCTACATGCATACATCCATTATCACGTCCTCATTCATACATCCACATCCACATACATACATACATTCACATCCACATTCCCATTTACATCTATATATACACATCTACATCCACATACATGCATACATCCACATCCACATTTCCATTCACATCTATACATCCACATTCATATACATCCACATCCACATTCCCATTCACATCTATACATCCACATCTACATCCACATACATACATACATCCATATCCACATTCCCATTCACATCTATACATCCACATCTACATCCACATCTACATCCACATCCACATTCACATCTATGCATATACATCTTCATGCATACATCCATTTTCACGTTCATATATCCATTTTCACATTCATACATCCATACTCCCATCTCCACATTCATATTCACATCCATATATCCACATCTACATCCACATTCACATCCACATTCCCATTCATGTAACCCCATATGCCTTCACATCTAATCTTTTACATCACATCCATTCTCGTCCTATCACAACCCATATGCATCTTATCCTATCACATACACTTCTTACCTCATCCCATACACATCTTATCACATCTTAATTCATCTTATCACCTCTTATCATCTCTTATACACCTCTTATCACATCCTATCACATCTCATATCTATTTATAGAATACAAGAGAACTCTTATATTTGATATAAGATTTCTCTACACATTTACTTATGCATAAATTCCATTTAAGGAGATTAATACTTCCGAAGAAAAATCAATCTTTTATGCATCTTCCTATGCACAAATTCATTTTAAATGAAAATGACACTTTTGAATTAAAATTCAATCTTTTATGCATCTTCCTATGCATAAATTCAATTTAGATGAGAATGACACTTTTGAATTAAAAATCATTTTTTTTAAATGCATCTTCTTATGCATAAAGTCAATTTGGTAGGAATTACACTTTTAGAATAAAAGAATTTCTCTTATGCATCTAAGTTATGCATAAAATCCATTTATGATGAAAATCACAAAAGAATTTCTCTTATGCATCTAAGTTATGCATAAAATCCATTTATTAAAAGTAACACTTTTGATATAAAAATTTTCCTTTATGCATACTTCTATGCATGAAAATTAAAAATGGTAAAAGTAACACTTTTAATATAAAAAATTATCTTTTATGCATACTTCTATGCATGAAAATTAAAAATGATAAAAGTAACACTTTTGATATAAAAAATTTTCCTTTATGCATACTTCTATGCATGAAAATTAAAAATGATAAAAGTAACACTTTTGATATAAAAAAAAATTTCTTTTATGCATAATTCTATGCATGAAAATTAAAAATGATAAAAGTAACACTTTTGATAAAAAAAAATTCTTTTATGCATACTTCTATGCATGAAAATTAAAAATGATAAAAGTAACACTTTTGATATAAAAATTTTTCCTTTATGCATACTTCTATGCATGAAAATTAAAAATGATAAAAGTAACACTTTTGATATAAAAATTTTCCTTTATGCATACTTCTATGCATGAAAATTAAAAATGATAAAAATAACACTTTCGATATAAAAATTTATCCATTATGCATACTTCTATGCATGAAACAAAAATGGTAAAAATAACACTTTTGATATAAAAATTTATCCATTATGCATAATATTAAAATTCAATTTCTCCATGATTGTAATGAAATTCTTTCAATTAATCTAGGATGATAATTCCTATAATATGGTAGGAAGTCCTCTTTTTATGCTTTGAATGAGATTATTTTATGCATAATTTTTATAAAAATTTTGCCATAGCTCCGCTGCTATGACTGATAAATCTCAAATTTTTCTAAGGGATAATGCTTATCATTAAGAAAATAATTAAAATAATCTCTAATTGGATTATCAATCCATAATGGATTGAATCATTAATATACATAAACTAAAAGCATAGAAAAAAGCCATTAATTTGGCCTCAAGCATAGCTTAATCTTGGGTTAAGGAAAAGCTTTATGAAAAGCTTGATTTGGATTGAGAACGGTTCATGAGTATGACCATTTCTTGAGTGAGAGAGAGAATTTACATAAAAATCATTAGAATTTAAACATAAATGAAAATTAACTTCAATAGCATTATGTAACTCTTCACTACTATTCAAACTTCAATAGCATTAAAAAAAAACCATACCAATTAAACTTCTCAAGCTTGAGAGGGGTTGAGAAGAGAGAAACATTGAGAAATTATAGAAAGATCAATATTCACTAATTACCTTACAACTTGCTTGATTCTTTGTTCACGGTAGAGGCCCCCAACCAATCAATTGGTTAAGTATGTTGATGGAGCCACTAATGGGGATTGAAGAAAGAGGGAAGCTCCAAAAACTAGTGAATTATTAAATGAATTCACAGTTCTTGGCTTAGGTGGAGTAGAGTAACGATGCATAAACACTATATATTTTTCAACAAGGGGGAGGCTTCTATTTATAGGAAAAATTGAGCTCCTAACCAAACAAACTGATTCTAGAATTTTCTAAATCAGTTTGGTCAATATTTGACCATTTTTAGGTCAGTTAAGCTAACTTTTTGGAACTAGGCTTGAATGAGGAGAGAGGAGAGATGAAATATCTCAATTTTTATGAGTTTAAAACTCATTCAAGCATGTGAAATATGCACCTCCTTTAAAGAACTCCCCTTCCTTACATATGTGTCATAATGGAATCATTTTAATATTGCTCATAGTTTTTTTTACTAATAAACCTTGTACATTTTCAACTCTTCATCTTATGTGAAATATGCACCTCCTTTAAAGAATTCCCCTTCCTTACATATGTGTCATAATGGAATCATTTTAATATTGCTCATAGTTTTTTACTAATAAACCTTGTACATTTTCAACTCTTCATCTTATGTGAAATATGCACCTCCTTTAAAGAATTCCCCTTCCTTACATATGTGTCATAATGGAATCATTTTAATATTGCTCATAGTTTTTTACTAATAAACCTTGTACATTTTCAACTCTTCATCTTATGTGAAATATGCACCTCCTTTAAAGAATTCCCCTTCCTTACATATGTGTCATAATGGAATCATTTTAATATTGCTCATAGTTTTTTTATTAATAAACCTTGTACATTTTCAACTCTTCACCTTATGTGAGCATTTACTCATTTTTGGGTATCTTCTTTTTACAAATTGGATTTATCTCCTCCCTACACATGGATTGATGCTATTGGCCCATAGGAACCTTAATTGGACCATAGTCTAAAGATTTCTGAAAATCTAGACCCTTAGGCTAAGGTTCTTTATAGCTATTTTCAATTAATTCCAATTGCACATTGGAAAATTCTTTTTTGAATTTCTGTTTCAGGGGAACTCATCTGAATTATAAGAGATATTTTTCTATCCAAAAATATTCAAAATCTGAATATTCTCTCTCTAGAATAATTTTTCTCTCTCTAGGCTAAAATAGTTAGCAACAGGGTCTTTATATTTCTGAAGAGGGTTGATTACAGGGGAAGATACTAGACATCAAAAAGGGGTTGGGGGAGGAATCTTACATTATTGTGGATGTATAAATGAGGATGTGAAAATGGAGGTATGCATGTAGATGTGGATGTATGGATGTGAATGTGGATGTGGATGTGGATGTATGGATGTGGATATGGATGAGAATGAGTACACATTGAATGGAATGTGGAATAAGTAATGTGGACTATGGAGGGATAATGTGGAAAGACGAGAGTTCAATTTAGAAACTGTATTTTGTGACTGTTTGTAAATGACTGTTTTATGTCAAGAATGCTGGGGAAGCATTTTGACCGTCTTATGGATTAAGGTCATGAAGACCTAACTATTAAAGTTGCAACTGCTGAGATGGAGAGTCAATGGAGGACGTCTCGCGTAGCAAGGTCGACCGAGGTCTTGACCAGCCTCGGTTCGATTTAAATGGTGAGCTTCCGGTACGGTGGATGAGGGACCAAGGAAGCGGCCTATGAGTGAAGTGCTAGGTCACCTGCGAAGGATCCTAGAGGGTGCTGACCATACGGTGCTCGGGCTCTGGGTCGCCGAAGATACCCACACGTGCGTCGTGGAAGATATTGGAACAAGGAGTAAGAGTTGTTTTGTGAAACAGAGCATGGATCTGGTTAATGACCTTGCTGGTCTTCAATGGATGAGTCCATGGTTCTTTATATGGATCTGTTGGTTGATCTTGCTGATCTTCAACGAGAGTCCATCTTGATTTTTATAAGTGATTATATTGCCGAGTATTATGGGCTAGGAACTATTGAAAAGGCCCCTGTGTGGACAGGTGGTGAGCGTTCTAGTTGCCAATGATGCCATAGATACTCTGATGAAGGAATGATGGGAAATTATGAATCAACCAGATAAATTGGAAGATTGTGATCAGTGGTACTATGGTTTCATTAAAGGATTGTTTTAAAGTTAGCTGAAGCTAAGAAAAAGGCAATTTTATATTGGGTGTGTAAGTGGTGTGGCTAGTTTTATGTTTGCATGAACTTCCGGCTAGGGGGCCTCGGAACTCTTTTCCTTGGTACCCGGGACAAAACCTAACCAAATTCCAAATTGGATCCCATCACTACAGTGGTTGGGCGGTTGGCTAACCCATGGGATCGGATGGGGTTAGGCTGGACTGATGGATCCGTAAATCGAGATTTAATTTCTATTATTACGATAGATGAAGTAAATCCCGGATAGAAATTGTTCTATGGATAGGAATCAACGGCTGTGCCTCTTGATGGGGAAAAAAGCGTTGATCCCAATGATCCAAGTGCAAGTTTCTTCCTTGATTTGACCAAGTACCGTTAAAGGTGCAGTCAGATCAGTTGATCCGTAATGATCTTGACTACGTTAGAGTAAAGAGTTATCCTGGTGGAATCGCCCATGCTTTCCAGGTAAAGGAAGTTTTTCCGGTTTCGGTTTTGGACAAACCGACGGATTAGTCTCTTGTCCGGATATCCATGGGCGAGGCCCCGAATGTGAGACCCCTACCCATGCATGATGTGCTACTTCCGCTGCTAGTACCCCGAATCCGTTGCGCGGTGGAGACCGGGATCTCACAGTTGGTATCAGAGCATTTGGTTAATAAAGATCAATTGAGAAGACAAATATATCAAAAATTTATGAAGAAACACAAAAAGGTTATAATTGTGTGAGATAATTCATACAATTTGATATTCAAACTGAAATTTGTAATTTGGTAGTTGGGTCTTCAGATGGAAGTACCGCAATTATATAGAATCCTTGACTTTCTTGAGGCCTAGACATGATAGTAGTTACCTTATAATTCCAAGGGCCGTGACTACCCGTATATACCGAGAGTATACTGCAGCTCTTTACTGACAGTATATACGAGTAAATCTAAGACTTGAAATTATAAGCGTTATTGCTATCCAGAGGATGATTTCGAATGTGGTTGATATGATTTTTAATTCTGTTTAAGAATTGATGAATTGATTTGGATTCTGATTGAAAAATGATGATCCCTGAAATTTGGTTGAAATGTAATAAGCTGAGCGAAACCTCAATGAGGATGAATGGAATGAGTCCCTGTGATGATATTCATAACTAGAATGATGATAATAATTTCAGCAAATCACTATGAAATTAGTGGATTGTGCTGTCAGATTGCTACTATTAATACTTGACCGTTAGATCAAGTTAAGGGATGACAAATTGAGAACTTACTTGACTGAAATTCCCGTGGAGGAATGTTCAGAAGGAAATTTTTCGGTCTAATGGACCATTATCATGTTAAAGATATGAATGATATGATTTGAATGAATTGTTGATGAGTTCTAAGGGATATTTATCCCAGTATTCTGTTGGGTTGACCAGAATATAAGGAACCCCAGAATAAAATTGGATCTTAAGAAAAAGAGTTATCCTCTACCTTGCGAGATGAGAACATCTCGCACTTTTTTAAGTGGGGTAGAATGTAAGATTCCTCCCCAACCTTCGAGGTATATAGGAGTAAGAATCTCCCTTTTGATCTTATAATTATTCCCTCTCTAAAATAAAAGAAAGATTCTGTTTTTTTTTTAAATAAAAGGAAGATCCTTTTCCTAGAATACTTCTCAGGAGTCCCACCTGTTTTAAGGATTCAGAACAATGAGTTCAGAAGTGAAAATCGGTGTTTTGGATACCACGGTTTTGGTTTTCATTCGAGTACGGCCCAAAAAGAAGTTCTTTATCTCTTGGGGAGTATAAGAAGTTATCCCCCAGATATTGTGAACCTTATCTGAATTCAATGAAAGTAGGTGACTTAGCCTACAAGCTTCTTTTATCTCCTCATCTCAAAGTTCTGAATGCCTTCTATAGAAAAATGTGCCAAACCCAAATCATGGAAAGACGGTAAAACTTCAGTGGCAAGTTACCGTTGGCTTCTAAGTTACGCTAGCTCCTTCCTTTATATAAGTCGTAACTTTTACTTGTCGTTCACAGTAATCTTACTTCCATCGATCTCCTTTCTTTCTTAATCTCCTTCATGGCTTGGCAACAAGAATTAGTTTTATCCATAATGATTCCTCATCTTCAAGACGCAAGTGAGTCTGTGAAGAAGGATTTTATAGAACAATATGAGCGCTCACTTTTTCCTCACCTAGGAACTTCTGTAGCGCAGACCAAATGGCGGACCTATCAAGACATAACTAGGGTAACACCCTGGGGTCAGCAGCACTTTCGTAACAATGTCCGCTTGGCCATGGTTATCGAAGCCTTGGGTTTAGGTCCCCGATACTACTGCGTCATGAGATCAAGGCATCTTGGGTTTTCTAAGCGGGTCTTCTTACTGGCGTGTTTTCTTCCTCATGAGAAGATATGCCTTTACCCCGTTTTTAGCTTGCTTCTCAGAGGTCCTTTTGTTAGAACACCTCATACCACTGAGATAGGCGCAGCAATAACCCACAGAATCATTCCCATAGATGAGTTACCTTATACTTGTGCAGCTTGTGAGGACTGCTTTTGTGACCATATGATGGACGGGGTTATGGAAGTGTAAAGAGTTCCTCTATCTTTACTGTATAAGTTCCGAGAACGAATAAAGTTTAAATCTTGTTCGTATTTTGAATCTTGCTCTCTTTAAGACTTATCTTGGTGGTTAATCTTGATTAAATTTTTTTTTCTAAGTCTCATATTCGTGAATCTTGCGAAATTATCACAAGTTGCGAGATGAGGACATCTCGCGTTTTTTAAGTGGGGTAGAATGTAAGATTCCTCCCCCAACCCCTTTTTGATGTCTAGTATCTTCCCCTGTAATCAACCCTCTTCAGAAATATAAAGACCCTGTTGCTAACTATTTTAGCCTAGAGAGAGAAAAATTATTCTAGAGAGAGAATATTCAGATTTTGAATATTTTTGGATAGAAAAATATCTCTTATAATTCAGATGAGTTTCCCTGAAACAGAAATTCAAAAAAGAATTTTCCAATGTGCAATTGGAATTAATTGAAAATAGCTATAAAGAACCTTAGCCTAAGGGTCTAGATTTTCAGAAATCTTTAGACTATGGTCCAATTAAGGTTCCTATGGGCCAATAGCATCAATCCATGTGTAGGGAGGAGATAAATCCAATTTGTAAAAAGAAGATACCCAAAAATGAGTAAATGCTCACATAAGGTGAAGAGTTGAAAATGTACAAGGTTTATTAATAAAAAAACTATGAGCAATATTAAAATGATTCCATTATGACACATATGTAAGGAAGGGGAATTCTTTAAAGGAGGTGCATATTTCACATAAGATGAAGAGTTGAAAATGTACAAGGTTTATTAGTAAAAAACTATGAGCAATATTAAAATGATTCCATTATGACACATATGTAAGGAAGGGGAATTCTTTAAAGGAGGTGCATATTTCACATAAGATGAAGAGTTGAAAATGTACAAGGTTTATTAGTAAAAAACTATGAGCAATATTAAAATGATTCCATTATGACACATATGTAAGGAAGGGGAATTCTTTAAAGGAGGTGCATATTTCACATAAGATGAAGAGTTGAAAATGTACAAGGTTTATTAGTAAAAAACTATGAGCAATATTAAAATGATTCCATTATGACACATATGTAAGGAAGGGGAATTCTTTAAAGGAGGTGCATATTTCACATAAGATGAAGAGTTGAAAATGTACAAGGTTTATTAGTAAAAAAAACTATGAGCAATATTAAAATGATTCCATTATGACACATATGTAAGGAAGGGGAGTTCTTTAAAGGAGGTGCATATTTCACATGCTTGAATGAGTTTTAAACTCATAAAAATTGAGATATTTCATCTCTCCTCTCTCCTCATTCAAGCCTAGTTCCAAAAAGTTAGCTTAACTGACCTAAAAATGGTCAAATATTGACCAAACTGATTTAGAAAATTCTAGAATCAGTTTGTTTGGTTAGGAGCTCAATTTTTCCTATAAATAGAAGCCTCCCCCTTTTTGAAAAATATATAGTGTTTATGCATCGTTACTCTACTCCACCTAAGCCAAGAACTGTGAATTCATTTAATAATTCACTAGTTTTTGGAGCTTCCCTCTTTCTTCAATCCCCATTAGTGGCTCCATCAACATACTTAACCAATTGATTGGTTGGGGGCCTCTACCGTGAACAAAGAATCAAGCAAGTTGTAAGGTAATTAGTGAATATTGATCTTTCTATAATTTCTCAATGTTTCTCTCTTCTCAACCCCTCTCAAGCTTGAGAAGTTTAATTGGTATGGTTTTTTTTTAATGCTATTGAAGTTTGAATAGTAGTGAAGAGTTACATAATGCTATTGAAGTTAATTTTCATTTATGTTTAAATTCTAATGATTTTTATGTAAATTCTCTCTCTCACTCAAGAAATGGTCATACTCATGAACCGTTCTCAATCCAAATCAAGCTTTTCATAAAGCTTTTCCTTAACCCAAGATTAAGCTATGCTTGAGGCCAAATTAATGGCTTTTTTCTATGCTTTTAGTTTATGTATATTAATGATTCAATCCATTATGGATTGATAATCCAATTAGAGATTATTTTAATTATTTTCTTAATGATAAGCATTATCCCTTAGAAAAATTTGAGATTTATCAGTCATAGCAGCGGAGCTATGGCAAAATTTTTATAAAAATTATGCATAAAATAATCTCATTCAAAGCATAAAAAGAGGACTTCCTACCATATTATAGGAATTATCATCCTAGATTAATTGAAAGAATTTCATTACAATCATGGAGAAATTGAATTTTAATATTATGCATAATGGATAAATTTTTATATCAAAAGTGTTATTTTTACCATTTTTGTTTCATGCATAGAAGTATGCATAATGGATAAATTTTTATATCGAAAGTGTTATTTTTATCATTTTTAATTTTCATGCATAGAAGTATGCATAAAGGAAAAATTTTATATCAAAAGTGTTACTTTTATCATTTTTAATTTTCATGCATAGAAGTATGCATAAAGGAAAAATTTTTATATCAAAAGTGTTACTTTTATCATTTTTAATTTTCATGCATAGAAGTATGCATAAAAGAATTTTTTTTTATCAAAAGTGTTACTTTTATCATTTTTAATTTTCATGCATAGAAGTATGCATAAAAGAAATTTTTTTTATATCAAAAGTGTTACTTTTATCATTTTTAATTTTCATGCATAGAAGTATGCATAAAGGAAAATTTTTTATATCAAAAGTGTTACTTTTATCATTTTTAATTTTCATGCATAGAAGTATGCATAAAAGATAATTTTTTATATTAAAAGTGTTACTTTTACCATTTTTAATTTTCATGCATAGAAGTATGCATAAAGGAAAATTTTTATATCAAAAGTGTTACTTTTATCATTTTTAATTTTCATGCATAGAAGTATGCATAAAGGATAATTTTTTTTTTATATATCAAAAGTGATACTTTTATCATATTGGATTTCATGTATAGAGGTATGGATAAAAGATGATTATTTTAATGTAAAAAGTATTACTTTTGTCACAATTGAATTTCATGCATAGAGATATGCATAAAAGTTGATTATTTTATTATAAAAGTGTAACTTTTATCATAATTGGAATTCATGCATGGAGGTATGCATAAAAGATATTCTTTTTATACTAAAAGTGTGATTTTCATCATAAATGGATTTTATGCATAACTTAGATGCATAAGAGAAATTCTTTTATTCTAAAAGTGTAATTCCTACCAAATTGACTTTATGCATAAGAAGATGCATTTAAAAAAAATGATTTTTTATTCAAAAGTGTCATTCTCATCTAAATTGAATTTATGCATAGGAAGATGCATAAAAGATTGAATTTTAATTCAAAAGTGTCATTTTCATTTAAAATGAATTTGTGCATAGGAAGATGCATAAAAGATTGATTTTTCTTCGGAAGTATTAATCTCCTTAAATGGAATTTATGCATAAGTAAATGTGTAGAGAAATCTTATATCAAATATAAGAGTTCTCTTGTATTCTATAAATAGATATGAGATGTGATAGGATGTGATAAGAGGTGTATAAGAGATGATAAGAGGTGATAAGATGAATTAAGATGTGATAAGATGTGTATGGGATGAGGTAAGAAGTGTATGTGATAGGATAAGATGCATATGGGTTGTGATAGGACGAGAATGGATGTGATGTAAAAGATTAGATGTGAAGGCATATGGGGTTACATGAATGGGAATGTGGATGTGAATGTGGATGTAGATGTGGATATATGGATGTGAATATGAATGTGGAGATGGGAGTATGGATGTATGAATGTGAAAATGGATATATGAACGTGAAAATGGATGTATGCATGAAGATGTATATGCATAGATGTGAATGTGGATGTGGATGTAGATGTGGATGTAGATGTGGATGTATAGATGTGAATGGGAATGTGGATATGGATGTATGTATGTATGTGGATGTAGATGTGGATGTATAGATGTGAATGGGAATGTGGATGTGGATGTATATGAATGTGGATGTATAGATGTGAATGGAAATGTGGATGTGGATGTATGCATGTATGTGGATGTAGATGTGTATATATAGATGTGAATGGGAATGTGGATGTGAATGTATGTATGTATGTGGATGTGGATGTATGAATGAGGACGTGATAATGGATGTATGCATGTAGATGTGGATATATGGATGTGAATATGAATGTGGATGTGGATGTGGATGTATGGATGTGGATATGGATGTGTATGTATGAATGTAGATATGGGATGTGGATGTATAAATGAGGATGTGAAAATGGAGGTATGCATGTAGATGTGGATGTATGGATGTGAATGTGGATGTGGATGTGGATGTATGGATGTGGATATGGATGAGAATGAGTACACATTGAATGGAATGTGGAATAAGTAATGTGGACTATGGAGGGATAATGTGGAAAGACGAGAGTTCAATTTAGAAACTGTATTTTGTGACTGTTTGTAAATGACTGTTTTATGTCAAGAATGCTGGGGAATCATTTTGACCGTCTTATGGATTAAGGTCATGAAGACCTAACTATTAAAGTTGCAACTGCTGAGACGGAGAGTCAATGGAGGACGTCTCGCGTAGCAAGGTCGACCGAGGTCTTGACCAGCCTCGGTTCGATTTAAATGGTGAGCTTCCGGTACGGTGGATGAGGGACCAAGGAAGCGGCCTATGAGTGAAGCGCTAGGTCACCTGCGAAGGATCCTAGAGGGTGCTGACCATACGGTGCTCGGGCTCTGGGTCGCCGAAGATACCCACACGTGCGTCGTGGAAGATATTGGAACAAGGAGTAAGAGTTGTTTTGTGAAACCGAGCATGGATCTGGTTAATGACCTTGCTGGTCTTCAATGGATGAGTCCATGGTTCTTTATATGGATCTGTTGGTTGATCTTGCTGATCTTCAACGAGAGTCCATCTTGATTTTTATAAGTGATTATATTGCCGAGTATTATGGGCTAGGAACTATTGAAAAGGCCCCTGTGTGGACAGGTGGTGAGCGTTCTAGTTGCCAATGATGCCATAGATACTCTGATGAAGGAATGATGGGAAATTATGAATCAACCAGATAAATTGGAAGATTGTGATCAGTGGTACTATGGTTTCATTAAAGGATTGTTTTAAAGTTAGCTGAAGCTAAGAAAAAGGCAATTTTATATTGGGTGTGTAAGTGGTGTGGCTAGTTTTATGTTTGCATGAACTTCCGGCTAGGGGGCCTCGGAACTCTTTTCCTTGGTACCCGGGACAAAACCTAACCAAATTCCAAATTGGATCCCATCACTACAGTGGTTGGGCGGTTGGCTAACCCATGGGATCGGATGGGGTTAGGCTGGACTGATGGATCCGTAAATCGAGATTTAATTTCTATTATTACGATAGATGAAGTAAATCCCGGATAGAAATTGTTCTATGGATAGGAATCAACGGCTGTGCCTCTTGATGGGGAAAAAAGCGTTGATCCCAATGATCCAAGTGCAAGTTTCTTCCTTGATTTGACCAAGTACCGTTAAAGGTGCAGTCAGATCAGTTGATCCGTAATGATCTTGACTACGTTAGAGTAAAGAGTTATCCTGGTGGAATCGCCCATGCTTTCCGGGTAAAGGAAGTTTTTCCGGTTTCGGTTTTGGACAAACCGACGGATTAGTCTCTTGTCCGGATATCCATGGGCGAGGCCCCGAATGTGAGACCCCTACCCATGCATGATGTGCTACTTCCGCTGCTAGTACCCCGAATCCGTTGCGCGGTGGAGACCGGGATCTCACAGTATGTGAAATATGCACCTCCTTTAAAGAACTCCCCTTCCTTACATATGTGTCATAATGGAATCATTTTAATATTGCTCATAGTTTTTTTTACTAATAAACCTTGTACATTTTCAACTCTTCATCTTATGTGAAATATGCACCTCCTTTAAAGAACTCCCCTTCCTTACATATGTGTCATAATGGAATCATTTTAATATTGCTCATAGTTTTTTTTACTAATAAACCTTGTACATTTTCAACTCTTCATCTTATGTGAAATATGCACCTCCTTTAAAGAATTCCCCTTCCTTACATATGTGTCATAATGGAATCATTTTAATATTGCTCATAGTTTTTTACTAATAAACCTTGTACATTTTCAACTCCATCTTATGTGAAATATGCACCTCCTTTAAAGAATTCCCCTTCCTTACATATGTGTCATAATGGAATCATTTTAATATTGCTCATAGTTTTTTACTAATAAACCTTGTACATTTTCAACTCTTCATCTTATGTGAAATATACACCTCCTTTAAAGAATTCCCCTTCCTTACATATGTGTCATAATGGAATCATTTTAATATTGCTCATAGTTTTTTTATTAATAAACCTTGTACATTTTCAACTCTTCACCTTATGTGAGCATTTACTCATTTTTGGGTATCTTCTTTTTACAAATTGGATTTATCTCCTCCCTACACATGGATTGATGCTATTGGCCCATAGGAACCTTAATTGGACCATAGTCTAAAGATTTCTGAAAATCTAGACCCTTAGGCTAAGGTTCTTTATAGCTATTTTCAATTAATTCCAATTGCACATTGGAAAATTCTTTTTTGAATTTCTGTTTCAGGGGAACTCATCTGAATTATAAGAGATATTTTTCTATCCAAAAATATTCAAAATCTGAATATTCTCTCTCTAGAATAATTTTTCTCTCTCTAGGCTAAAATAGTTAGCAACAGGGTCTTTATATTTCTGAAGAGGGTTGATTACAGGGGAAGATACTAGACATCAAAAAGGGGTTGGGGGAGGAATCTTACAGAATATGATGTTCCAACAAAAGAACTTGAAACAAAATTCCTTCATTTACCAGGAGAGATTAGCCACTAAAGGTAAATAAATACCTGTTTTTTTACTGTTTACAGGGTGCCTGAGTGGACAAAACTGGGCACCCTGATCTTGCAACCACCCTGCATATGATTCTATATATTGTAGTGGTTATTGTACATTACTTATATTAAGAAAATGTGGTCATGAAAAGTCAAGATTAGGGAAGGCAAAGTGTTTGCCTTCCCTAAGCAAAGGGAAGTCAAGTATGTAGCAAGCTTTTTGGAGCTATCTAGCAAACCATTTACCTTCCCTAAGCTTGCCTTTCCATGACCACACTTTCTTCCTGTATAACAACCACTATAAAATATAGAACCATATATATCGTTAAAATCTTCTCACTGATATATATTCTAAAATCCACTTTAACGATATATACGGTATTGTATTTACTAACATATGCTCAATTATACTAAAGAATAAAGAAGCATATGTTAGTAAATACAATACCTTGATGGTGAGAAGATTCTAACGATATATGGTTCTATATATTGTAGTGATTGTTTTACAAGACTTATATTAAGAAAGTGTGGTCATGTAAAGTCAAGCTTAGGGAATGCAAAGTATTTGCTAGATAGCTCTAAAACTCTTACTACATACTTGTATAATCTTCATTTTTTGCTCCATATTTTATCTTAGTGTATATCATATGAGAGGTTAAAATTAGGGAATGCAAAGTATTTGCTAGATAGCTCTAAAACTCTTACTACATACTTGTATAATCTTCATTTTTTGCTCCATATTTTATCTTAGTGTATATCATATGAGAGGTTAAAATTAAGTATTTTGGTAATGTGACCTATAGCATAAATATCTAACACTATTGATGGATGCCTATCAATCAAAATATATGTTGTATTTATGTATTATACTATATCATGATATATTGGGTATTTTTATATTATTTAATATTAATTAGAAATGTGATGTAACAAAGTGGATTTTAGAATGCACATGTACATGGGGGATGGGCCTAGACACATAATGCTTAGGGACATTTACACATGTGGTGTTAGGGGCATGTAGTCCATGGGACTATGAAAGGCACTAGCCCTAGGGCTACAGTACTTTTGAAACCTTTTGACATACTGTACATTTTACCTTTCTCAAAGTTTATGCCTATGGACTGATTCACTATAGTTTTTCCATGTTTAGGTGGCTTCTTTCTATGATGAGCAACATGGTTAACTCATGGCAGTATTTCCATGTTTAGGTGGCTACTCTTTAAGATGAGCAACATGGCTTATTCATGGCAGTCTTTCCATGTTTAGGTGGCTAATCCTCTTGATGTGAGCAATACATGTGTGTACTCCATGCAATGATGAGTGAAATTAGATCCCTTCTTTACATTGGTATCAAATCTTTTATTTGACCTTGGTAGCTTTTATCTTTCATCTTGTTTACTGATAAGGACTTAATCATTTTTAGATTAAGTTTTACATGGTTTTTTAGGATTGCTTTTACCTTATGTTGATTAGCAATGAGAACTAGCATTAAGTTTTTGTTAACCACATATTGGTTAACACATTACTGATAAGGACTTAATCATTTTTAGATTAAGTTTTACATGGTTTTTTAGGATTGCTTTTACCTTATGTTGATTAGCAATGAGAACTAGCATTAAGTTTTTGTTAACCACATATTGGTTAACACATTCCTATGACAACTATGTGCGCATGATGAGGAAAATGCCCTAAAGATGCTCCCAGGTATTGAGCTTCAAAAAGGACAGACATGAGGATCTTGGTCAATTGGCCAAACCATAGAGAAAAGCCTTGTAACTATGTTTTGGTGGACGTCCCAGGTCAATTATTCCCAAAAGTGGGAAAAGGCTTGGAACTATAAAAGCCAATTTCTCTTATTTGTAACTCATTCTCCCATTTGTGCAATACAAGTGGAGTGTTCTCTCTCTCTCCCTCTCTCTTGCAACTCTAATCTAGCATGTGTGGTGTGCTTAGGGTTAGGGTTTGGGTGCTAATCACTTGTTCCCTCTTGCTTCCCTCTCTCTCTCTCTCTCTCTCTCTCTCTCTCTCTCTCTCTCGTGATTAGGCTAATGAACGCAATCCTCTTCCGTGGAGATCCCACACGATCTTTGCGAGAGAGCTTGCAACACCCATTGGATTAGCGCAACTACCTCCATGTGACAACGAGTGCGGGAGGACGGCGGTGATGAGTGGCTCTACGGTGGAGATCTTGTGTTAGAAGTGTGTGATCAAGCATCCATTCTTAGTGTGGTTCCATACTGATACCTTAGAGTGGCTTGTTCTAAGGTTAGAAGGCTCAAATACTAGAGTAACTGGGTGTAGTTCTAGTAGTTATCTTCCTTTGATTGGGCATCACCTTTTAGGTGAGTCAGGTGAGAAATTATAGGGAGGTGGAGATAATCAAGGGCTTTAGGGGCCTCGTTCTCATGAGCCTATAAAATTAGGGGCTACTACTCACATCTAGAGATCTAGAGATCGACAAGTGGAGAGTATAGTGCCCATACTTTGTGTACTTGCTTAGTGATCGATAAACTAAGTGGTCCTTTGTGGAAATACTCTCTACTTGCTCTTTTCATTGGTATTTTTCTATGTGATGCATTTGTGGTGATCTTGAGTATATTTCATTGCTCATTGGTTACTTTCATTATCAAATAAGTTGTGGCATGTGTTGCTTTAATATTGTGAGATAGTTTATGTGATGATCTTGTGCATTACTTGATTCAATTAATATCTAATCTCACATCATGTCTTTTTACATGGTATTAGAGCTCCTTTCCATGGGAGTGTAATCTTTCATGAGTTGATAGATACATCTTTGTGATTGTGGGTAGAATTCTCTATTAACATTGAGAGATATTCTTTGTGAGTGACTCCTTGTTACATTTGTTGCGGATTTATCACTTCATTGAGTGACACATTGGAGTGAAGAAGAAAGTGTTGCATCAGTTTGCAATTTGGGTATAATTCATCACCTCATTGAGTGGGACATCAGGTGCTTGGAGGCCATCATCCCACGCATCAGCAACCATCTTTTGGGGATCCTATAGCCTGTTCTGTGGCAAAGCAGCTGAGCCCAAGATCCAGTCAAATCAGCGCATACAGCGCATGGCATTCATAGTCTGCTGAAACAAGGTTCTGCAGAGCTTGTACCAGAAAAGTAAGTGTTAATTGAAAGCCTAATTAACACCACCTAATTAGGTAAAATTTATGTGAAGTTTGTGGAGATTCCTCTCGCGCACACCGGGGTGAATTCTCAGTCGCGAATGTTCCTCGAATGTAGGTGACTTTGATCTCCTCAATATGCTCACTTTCTCCCTTGTTTCTAGGAGGGAAAGTCTCAAGGTTCAAAAATAATCTTTGCGATTAATATTTAAAGTTCCAAGGTGTAAAAAGGTAGACTCACATAGAATCTTTGTGAGGGTCCTCCCATTGGCCTAGATAGACATCTAAGTGGACATTATATCTTTTCGTGTGATCACCATTTTGTAAAACTGCTCTAACAACTATAAAGAGCATATTGCATCTCATCTTCTTAGTGAAAGGGTTAAAGAGTGCAAGTGTGAGTGGTATCAATCAAATGCGAAGGTTTCTACACACCAAAACTAGAGAACAACTTGCACTTGCCAAAGCATCTAAACCCAAGTTCAAAATCCAAGTGAACTCTTATTATCAGGAGTGTTCACAACTCATGTGCACTCACCTTCATCTGTTTTGGTGAAGGGATCCTTAAGTAAAATCATTTCTAATAAGTGAAAAATCCAAGCTCCATTGTAAAGTCCTAGAGTTTTAAATGACTTCCTTGTGTGTGTAGCACTACGTGTATGAGTGCCAGGTTGAGTACCATGGCAATCATGGTGGAAAAAATGTTTGATAAACTGACAGATTTGATGGTTCCAAGTACCACACTTGGTGCATCAAAATGCAAATGTGCCTGATTGAGAAAGACAAGTGGGGAGTGGTTAATGGAAGTGATAAAAGACCAAATCAAGATCTAGATCTTATTTCTAACTGGACCACTTTAGACTCAAAGGCATTGTCTCTCATCATTTGTGGACTTGGTGATAGACAGATTCATTAAGTCAGTTCTGCAAAGACTTCAAATGAAGCATGGCTTCGGCTCAAGTCTATCTTTGGGTAATAAAATGCAGTTGCTAGATTCTTCTTAAGGAAGAAGCTTTATAGGATGGAAAAGGATGATAAAACTAGTATTGCGGCTCATGTAAATGACATCCGTTGTATTGATTGATCAACTTAGTGGTGCAGGTGTGACTATTGATGAAGAAGAGGGCATCTATGTGTTGCTTTCTAGGATGCCTCCTTGCTATGAGGAGTGTGTCTCCATCATAGCCAATCAAAACAATCATACATTAACCTCAGTGACTTCTACCCTCATTCAGAGGAAACTCACATGGATGCTTCTAAAGATTAAACTCCTTCAGTTCTAGTGGAGCATGCCTATTCAGCTATAGTCAAGGAGGACAAGAAGACCAAGGCTCCTCGAATGTGATACTATTGCAAGAAGAAGGGTCACCTCATCAAGGATTTCTACAAGAGGAATAAGGATGAAGAAGAGAAAGAGAAGGGAAAATCCAAGCAACCAAAGAAGGAGGAGGACAACTTCTCCAACACATTGTTCTAGCATTTTGTATGACATTTGTTATGTTAGTGATATCTTAGTGCTTTCTTGTCTTAGTGATAGAATTGATCCAAGAAGACCCTTTGGTATGGATTCTTGATCAAGGGAGGGCACCTATTAGAAATGTATGATCTAGCATCCATTCTTAGTGTATTAGATAAAATGGGAAAAATCCCTCAAAATGGGAATGTATTTAAAAAATTTGTTTTGGCCATAACTTGAACATGCAAACTCCAAATTTGTCGGACAAAGTAGATCTAGATTCTACTTTTCAAGCTCTTTCCAATGATATGTCACATGAATATGTTTTGACAAACTTTTGGATGAGTTTACCATACCCCCACTTTTGGATGAGTTTACCATACCCCCACTTTTTTCATGGGAATGGGATTTTTCCCACTTTATCTAATATTGACCACTGTGGTTCCTTAGTGATACCTTAGAGTGGCTTATTCTTAGAAGGCTCAAATTACTAGAGTAACTGGGTGTAGGTCTAGTAGTTATGTTCCTTTGATTGGGGCATCACATTTTAGGTGAGTCAAGTGAGAAATCATAGAGAGGTGGAGATAATCGAGGGCTTAAGGCATCTCCTTCTCATGAGACTATATACTCACATTTAGAGATCTAGAGATAACAAGGTGGAGAGTATAGTGCCCATACTTTGTGTACTTTCTTAGTGATCAATAAACTAAGTGTTCCTTTGTGGAAATACTCTCTACTTGCTCTCTTCATTGGTATTTGTCTATGTGATGCATTTGTGGTGACCTTGAGTATACCTCATTTTTCATTGGTTACATTCATTATCAACTAAGTGGTGGTTGGTGTTGCTTTAATGGTGTAAGATAGTTTATGTGATAATCTTGTGCATTGCTTGATTCAATCAATAGGTAAGCTCACATCATGTCTTTTAACATCTTGAGCCATGCTCTAGCTCAGCGGATAGGCAACTTCCCATGACACTGTTAGGGTAGGGTTTCCTGAACATTTTTGGTGCCGTTGTTGGGGAGCGCCATCCTCTACTTGTGTACTCTATCTTTAATTCGAATCCGACAGAGCCCCCATAGCCTAGTGCGAGAAAGGTTCTTTGGCATGTGGTTTTTTTTATTTTTTATTTTATTTTGATGGTTTTTTGTTGTTTTGATGTTTTTGTTAAGATTCATGTATAGCTTTGTGTTTAGAGTAGGACTATCACTTGTTTGAGTAAAAAAACTTGTGATTTGGGTGATTAGAGAGCCTAATCAAGAGGGTTTTTGCTTAAACCTAGACTCTTTTTGTTAATTTTTAGCTTAATCTTATTTTTCTTGCTTAATTCCTTTGCATAGGTAGGTTAGCATTACTAGATAGAACACTAATCAAACAAAAAACCATAAACTATCTCTTATTTTTTACTAATTATCACTAATCTATTGGGTGTGGTTAGTGTGATTAGTAAACTTAAAGAGAGAGAAAAAACTAAAAAATTGATCCTAATTACTTGTTGTAATTAGACTAATTAGAGTGGCATTAGTGTTCTAAACACTTGCCTTGACTCAAAGCTATGCTTAGTTCACTCCAATTAGGCCTTAATTAGCAAGAATTAGCACTAATTTGGTCTATTTTATCTATTTTTTTTGTTTTGAGTGGATTAATTAATGACCTAATTAGTAAAATTATTTTAGGATAATCACATCTTTGGATTAGCATAAACATTGCTAATCCACCCATATCAAATCTCCATGCTTAAACTCCTCACCAATTAGGAGTAATTTGAGGGCAAAGAAGAGGGTTAAGGAGTGATTAATAGTGGAATTAAGAGAATTAATCTTTATTAAGCTAGAGGATCTCTAAATTAGTCAAAATCCACTAATTTAGAGGTAGCCTCTAACTTTAGCCCTATCCCACCTACCTAGCATTAAAGACGTCTTAGTTGTCTCTTGCTCACTTTCCTCCAATTTGAAATTCAAATTCAAATTTGCCAGGCCGTTCCAACCTCAAGCCACGGATGTACATTCACATTCATAAGCGTACGGTGGTACCAAAAAAAAAGTTTTTTTTTTTAAATCACCACGGCCGTTCCAACCTAAAGCCATGAGCCTTCACTTGTGAGCATATGGCTGTATTAAAAAAAATCCCAAAAAAATAATTAAAAAATTTTGCCACGACCGTTCCAACCTAAAGCCACGGATGTATGTTCGTTAAGCGTACGGCTGTACCCAAAAAAAAGTTTTCAAAAAAAACTTTTCCATGGCCATTCCACACTTGCCACGGTTGTTCCAACCTAAAGCCATGGATGTACATTTGTAAGCGTATGGCCTTACCCCAAAAAAAGTTCAAAAAAATTTTTCCACGGCTATTCCACCCTAATGTCACACATGTACATTTGTAAGCATACGGTTGTACCCAAAAAAAAAATCATGGTCGTTACACACTTGCCATGGCCATTCCAACCTAAAGCCACATGCGGCGTACGGCCATGCCAAACCTTTTGGAAAAAAATAATTTCTTAAATTTTTTTAAAAAAAAATAAATTTCCAAATCTTTAGAGGTGCTTTTGGTCTACCTCCCTGACTCACTAGGGTCATTTTCACATGTATCAAACACCTCTAAATACCATTTTTTACCTTAAGGGTCAGTTCACGCAAAAAGGAAAAAGTGAGCTAAAACTCTGCGCATACCATTTAAGCTTCCCCGCACACCATGGACACCTTTCAGTCATGGTTGCATGCCCCCAATTCCTCCATTCCATTTCGTGGAATGGAATACACATGTGATCGCCATGCCACACACATGCTTGGCCGAGAGGGCGAAACGATCTTTGAAGAGCCCTCATCTAGTGGGGCCCCTCCATACATTCACTCCAGCGTGGATAGATGCCTCGAGCACATTCACATATCCTCTTCTCTATCCACCACGGATCTATTCCCACCCCCATCCTTGCAACACCTCCTCTTACGCCACAACTTGACGTTCCAAGCTTAGCACAAAGTCTTAGGAAGGGGAGTGTCACAACACTTGCACCCACAAACATCACATAAAAAACCTATGTGGAAAAAATAATTCAAACTTCTACCAAAATTCCACGATGTTGGAGACCCCATATTCCACATCAAGGTCTTTAACCAAATCTATCAGGCATTTGAAATTTTTGACGATGCAACCAAACCATCTATTTGGACTCATCCTTGAAGCAAGGACGTGCAATGGTTCCAATCCTTGGACCCTCACAAAAGCGCTTTCAACATAGAGCAAGGGAGGTCTTCATTCTCGGATTTTCACCCTTTGGGTCCAAATGGAGCCACGTCATCTAATTGTTCTAATTGGAACAAAAACCAGAGGAAACATTACGCAACTACATCGCATACATCAAGTACCTTGATTCGCGTTGTGAAGAGAGGGAAAAATTGAGTGATAAGCAATTAATGGACCGTTTCCTCTTGGGCTTACATAATCCAAGGCTTCACGACCACATGTTGGTCAAGGAGCCCTCCACCTTTGATCAAGCCTGTAAGATCTTTCTCGATGACAACATGCAAGAAAGCTATTCAACGCAATTAGCCACTGCGCTAATGCCACCCCATAGCTCATTTGTAACATTACCTTCCTCTTCTCCTGGGCCCCAAACCTTACTGGTGGCACCACCCCAAGCTAACTCCTCACACAAAGCGCCACCATGACCTTCTCCTATGCCCATCTTTCCACTCCAACCGTTGCCTCTCCAGGCAAACCCCATTGCTTATTATGAAACATCCCAACTAGGTCCATAGCTAAATCTGTGGTGCCCATGCGCTCCACCATCCCCGAGGCACCCGTACCACCTCATCTCCCTCTATCAGTGCCTCACATGGACCCTAAACCACTTGTGCACACAATACGTGCACCCATAGGCAAACCACTTGTGCACACAATACGTGCACCCATAGGCAAACCACCTCTTCTATGTTTCCTCTACCATGAACCCCATAAAGTGGCAAACTACCCTCAAAAGAAACATCTGCCAATGCAACCACAATGTCATGGCCATGGAATTGACCATTACTATAAGGATTTCTCTTTGCACAATCAGGTTCTCATTCCTCCTCGATCCCACCACATGAGTGATCAAGCTTGCGGACGGAAACTACAAAATCCCTAGGCCTAGTGCATGACCTCAAGGTAAAAGTTTATGACATGACATTCCACCTCACATTATGGTCATGGACTTTTGTAACGCCTCCTGTGATGCTATCTTGGGTCGGCCCTTCTCATGAGACAAACCCGACTACTCCATGAATGGGACTTGCATAATGTCTACGTGTGCAAAGCGTCTCAAACACTTAAGGTCAACTTATATACCTGTGCAAAGCGTCTCAAACACTTTAGGTCAACTTATATACCTGTGCAAAGCGTCTCAAACACTTGAGGTCAACTTATATACCCGGCACTCACATCCCATGGCCAAATATCTCCTTACTGAAGATTCTATGACCACTGCCAAGGCTGACGATCTCTTTGTTTGCAATGCTTGTCACCAAGCCTTCGATGCCGCATGAGTGAACGTGCGGGTGCCATCTCCAGCCACTTCTGTCACATGAGTGATGAAGTCAACCCCATGACTGGCTGAAAGTCCTTGCTACGCTTGACACCCTCCCCGATCCCAAACTCGGCACATAATTTGTAACAAGACCGTTCTATACACAGAATATTGGTAGACCACAAGACAAGATCAAATAGATGGAGAGAGAGAGAGATTTTATTATATTGCAAGAGAGGTTACAACGAAAAAAGTACTTCTATACAGAAGCTTGACCACCCGACCACCCCCCGAGCGTTTGTATGCATAGGCTACCTCACACTCACAATCACACTATCAATCGCAATCACGCTCTCAATCACATTCACAATCCCAATCACAAGAGGTCTCGCGATATATGTCACACACACTCGCGGTATGCCGAATATAGAGACGCGTTCTCCAAAAATAGCCAAAAGCGAGACGGTGCTCCAAAAGTGTGTGGCCCTTTCCTGCAAATTTTGGCACGCGGTTGATGCTGCAAAACGTGGTAAAAAACAAAAGAAAACTTTTCGAAAAGATTAGCAAAGTTGAGTTTTTTTTTCAACACTGGAAAAATCGACCCTTCTTCAAGCTTCTATAACTCCAAAACTGATGAGAATTTACCTACGCTCGTGAGATAGTGTCTTGTTCTCCTCGGCCAGCTCTACAAGCGGCGTGAGACACTCTCTCTCCAGACTTGCCTCCAGACTTGCCTCCGAATTCTCAAAAAATAGACTTTAAAATTGAATTTTCTAGAGAGAGAATGAAAAACAGACATTTTCTTACTTTTTCTCTAATCTAAGGCATCAAACGAGGTTGAAAACGACTAAAGTATGAAACCTTCACTCTGGCAAAGTTGTTCTATGTGATAAGGACTACATTTCATACATACAAAACTTTTTCTAATTCAATCCATAACATGCTCAAAAATCACTCCCAATGTATGCACTTGTGGGATGAGTCACTGTCAAAACATGCCCATATGAGTGCACAAACATCCAAAATCACCGAAAAAACACTTTTAAACTTTATCTACATGCATGATACAAAAAAGTTTATTATGGCCTACAAGGGTCTAGTACATACTCCCCTCCTCTCAAAAACTCTGTCCTCGGAGTTGGAATGAAGGAAACTCTGATTTCAAAGTATCTAGATCTACCCAAGAAGCATCTTCGAGCGACAGGATATAAATCCCATTTAACCAAAAACCTCTACTATGTTTCTATTCCTAAGGTTTCGAACTCTCCTATCTAAAATGTAATCTGGTTGGAACCATCATCTTGAAGCTTAGAGTTGTCCTGCAAAACATGGTGAACATTAGGAACATATTTCTTCAACAAACTAACATGGAAAACTAGATGGACCTTAACATGAGAAGGAAGTTCAAGTTCATAAGCCAATGATCCTATCTTTTTGAAAACTTTGAAAGGTCCAATAAAACGAGCAGACAATCTTGTATCCTTCCCCAAAACCAAATTACTTCGTTGAGGCAAAACTCTTAAGAAAACCATGTCTCCCTTTTCAAATTCCAAACCCCTCTTATTCTTGTCATAGTGTTTCTTTTGTCTCTTTTGAGCCTCAGGTATGTGTTTCTTGATTTTTGCCATTTGTTCATATATTTGTTCAAGCATGTCTTTTGAAACTTCAACCTTGTTTTATCAGGGGATCAGAGAAGTTTAGAGGTGTAGCACAATTATGAAAAGATGCAGGGGAGAAGAGAGCTTGAGCTCTTGCACAAGCACACACACACTCACAAAACCCTAATAGAGATCACACAAGGTGAGAGGCTGAAAATCTTCTTCTTCTTCACTCAACACTGAACACACCATATACAAGATAAGAGCACACACAATATGAAAGGTACTCAACCAAATACATACAAGGGTTCTCTATAGTGTGAACCCAACTAAATGAGCTGGCGCTATAACTATGCCAGTCTCTAGAATGGCTGTCACACAGCCTATTATCCCACTGGCCACATATCACCCAAGATCTCACCAACCATGCCAGTGGTGTAAGTGTGGGGCCTATCCCCCAGGCGGGTCATCAGTGTCCACCGCCTCACTAGACGAGCTCGATATCTCAACACTCTCCCTCGAGCTCAACTCCATCTCATGTACACCAAGTGAAGCTCTCAATCTGCGGAGCTTCTCTCTACCCAATGCTTTGGTGAAGATGTCAGCTACCTGATCCTGTGTGTTGACATAAACAAGGTCTCCTGCCAAGACCTTCTCTCTGACAAAATGGTAGTGGACCTCTATATGCTTCATGCCAGCATGAAAAACTGGGTTCCTGGCCAACTGTATACTGCTAATGTTGTCACAGAAAATGACAACTTGTCTATCCTTTGATAGACCCAAATCTGCAAGTAGCTTTCTCAACCAAGCTACCTCACATGCTGCCATAGCAGCTCCTCTCTACTCGGCCTCTATACTCGATAGAGCAACCGCAGGCTGCTTCTTGCTGCTCCAAGTCACAGCAGCACTCCCCAAAGAAAACATAAAACCACTAGTAGATCTTCTATCTGAGATACTACCAGCCCAATCAGCATCTGTGTACATATCTCTGTCCCAGTTTCAGAAAACAGTCCACAATGCAAAGTAGACCTCATATACCTCAGTATGCGTCTCACTGCATCCAAATGCATCTCAGTATGCGTCTCACTACATCCAAATGCGATTTTCGTGGAACCTACATAAACTGACTCACCAACCCAACAACATAGCTCAAATCTAGTCTAGTGATCGTCATGTAGATCAAACTTCCTACTATGCGCCTATACATAGTAGGATCCTCCAAAATCTCTCCTGAATCTACACTCAATTTGCCATTCTGATCCAATGGCATGGAAATAGGCTTATATCCTGTCATACCATACTTGGACAACATGTCCAAGCCATACTGTCTCTACAATAATCCAATACCATGTGGTGACCTAATCACCTCAATGCCCAAGAAATATCTGAGCTCCCCCAGATCCTTCATCTCAAACTTCTATCTAAGCAAGATCTTTACATCAAAGATCTCTGCATCATGGTCCCCCATAATGATCAAGTCATCTACATAGATGACAACAAGCACAACCCCTCTATCACCATGTCTCACATACAGCGAGAAATCTGCATTGGCTACATGAAAGCCAATAGTGAAGATATTCAGAAATCTTGTCAGACCATGCTCTTGGTGCTTGTTTTAAGCCATACAAGACTTTTTTCAACCTGCAAACATGCTTGGGGTGACTCACATCCTCATAACTAGGTGGCTGCAATATATACACCTCTTCCTGCAATTCCCCATGCAAGAATGCATTCTTTACATCCATCTGATGTAAAGACCATTGCTTTGACGCAGCCACTGCTATCACAACTCTCATTGTTGCCATCTTGGCAAGTGGGCTGAAAGTTTCCTCATAATCAATGCCATATGTCTGTGCATATCCTTTGGCTACCAATCTAGCCTTATACCTGTTTATACTTCCATCCAGGGATTTATTATTCACGTGATCACAAGATTTTTTGTGATAATAACACATGTGAACAAGTTATTCACATGTTCTCATGTTACCGTTCACAAAATAACAGGTCACTTGCCATTTGGGAACCCCTTAAAAGCTTGGCTACACATGGGAATAAGCTATTCACATGTTCTCATGTTACCATCTTCACATAATAGCAGGTCAGTGGCCACCTAAGAAGATTTTTTATGCCCGATAAAAATAATTTTTTTAGACCCTTGTGAAAGCTTTGTGAATACAACATGTGATCACAAGATTTTTTGTGTTATTAACATATGTTATTAACATGTTCACATGTTCTTGTTTACGTCAGTAAAATCCTTGCTTCCATCACTGTTATGTTTTACTTTGTACACCCACTTGCATCCAATGGCTTTCTTGCCTTCAGGCAATTGCACTAAATCCCAAGTTTCATTTCCATATAGTGCATCCATCTCTTCATCCATAGCTTTCTCCCAACACACATTTCCAACAGCCTCATCAATGCATGTGGGCTCTACAACCTGCACAACCTTTGCCATATATGCATAATGATGTGCCACATAACCATCATAGGTAAACCTTTGCACAGGGTTTTTCACTCTCCCAGATCTTCGCAGCTTTTCACTCATGGCTTCCATAGCCTTCTTTACACCAGGTGTTCTCATAGCTGGGATCCCAAGCTCCTCATCAAGGTTCATATCTGAGCCACTAGACTCTCCATCAACATGAGAATGCCCTGCAGAAATGTTAGGCATACTAAGGGGCTCAACCACTTTCTCTTTTCCTTTACGTGATGTACTAATCACATTTGCAGGACTGGTATTATGACGCAGCCTGCCACTCCATGGTCTATCAACAAACCCACTAGATGAGGACTCTCTTGGTCCACTCAAAGACTGTGATTTGCTGACTTGCATTCTGTGCAACCACACTTCCACTCACATCAGCCCCAACAGCTTCTTTTTCAATAGCATACCAGCTGCTCATCTCATCAAAGACAACATCCCTGCTTACCCTCAACTCACGTGTAGCAGGGTTATAACACCTGTATCCCTTTTGCTCAAGGGAATATCCAATAAACACACATTTTTCAGCTTTTGGATCCAGCTTAGTTCTCAGCTCATCTGGCACATGCACATATGCAATGCATCCAAAAACTTTCAGATGAGACAAATCAGGTTTTCTGCCAGTAAACCTCTCCTCTGGAGTTACATCATGTATGGGTGCAGTTGGAGTCGTGTTCATGATGTATACTATTTGTAGAAACAGCCTCAGCCCAATATCTATGCGTCATATTCTTCTCTTCCATCAATGCTCACGCAATCTGAGTAATGTGCCTGTTTTTTCGCTCAGCAACTCCCCATACATGGCTTCAAAAGGTGTCATTTTAATGGATGCATGCCATGATCTATTGTATGCAAATTCGACAAGTGACAAATAGTCAGTCCAATTGGTTTGTTTCTCATTTACATACATCCTAAGCATGTCCTCTAAAACCCGATTAACCCTTTCAATTTCACCATCTGTTTGTGGATGAAAAGTAGTACTCATTCGCAATTGTATGCCAATTGCATGAAAGGTTGCTTTCCAAAAGTTAGATGTAAATTTAGAATCCCGGTCAGAAACAATGCTTTTTGGCATACCATGCAAGAAGCGAATAAATTCCTTCACAAACAATTTTGTTATATGCATTGCGGTGTCAGTCTTTTTCATTGGGAAGAAGTGAGCCATTTTTGTGAGTCTATCAACAACTACAAAGATAGTGTCATACCCACCCCGTGTGATAGGCAATTTTGTAATGAAATCCATGGAAATTGATTCCCACTTTTTACTTGGTATATCTAATGGTTGCATTTGACCAGGCATATACTTATGTTCAATTTTTACTTGTTTGACAATGCAAGCATTCACGCACAAAGGATTGAATGTCATGTTTCATGTTTGGCCAAAAGAACGAACTTTTGATTTTGAGGTAGGTTTTGTTAAATCCCGGATGACCAGAGAAAGGAGTGTTGTGGCATTCATGCATGATTTGTTCTTTCAAAGAAGATGTGGAAGGAATACACACACGATTCCCAAAATAAAGATCGCCTTTATACAAATGAAAGTTTCCCTCAAACATTTCATGTGGATGTTCTTTCAAATAAGCAAGGATTTTGGAATAAAAAGGATCACTTTGCACTTGAACCCGAATTTCATCAATCAAATTTGTTCATACAACACTCAAAATATTACATGAAGGAATTCGACTTAAAGCATCTGCCACTTTGTTTTCTTTACCCACAATGTACTTGAAGTCAAAATCATACTCACTCAACAATTGAATCCATCTCTTTTGTCGATTATTAAGTAATGGTTGTGTAAAAATGTATTTTAAACTTTGATGAGATCAGTTCTCAATTCAAATTTTACACCAAGTAAGAGATGTCTCCAATGTTTTAAAGCATGAACAACCGCAAGCATTTCCAAATCATGTACAACATAATTCAATTCATGTTTCCTTAACTTTCATGACTCATATGCAACTACCCTCCCGTCTTGAGACAAAACACATCCAATTTGAAAACCACTGGCATCACAAGAAACAACAAAGGGTTTCCCCATCTCAGGAATCTTTAAAATATAGTTTTCAGCCACCTTTTGTTTTAAGGTCTCAAATGCTTTTTGACATGATGCATTCCAAGCAAGACCTTTAGTTTTCTTAGTGAGATCGGTCAAAGGACGTGCAATCTTAGAAAAATCACGAATCTGTGCCCTCTTCAAATTGTGCCAACCCAATGAAGCTCCTCACATCTCTTACAGACTTTGGTATAGGCCACTCCACAATTGCTTTTACTTTATCTGGATCAATATGAATCCCATCTTTAGAAATAACCCTTCCCAAGTAAACAAGCTTATCCTTAGCAAAGAAGCATTTACTCATTTTAGCATACAGTTTATGATCACGCAACACTTGGAGAGTTTTCTTAAGGTGAATTTCATGTTCCTCATTGTTCTTTGAATATACAAATATGTCATCCAAGAAAACAAGTATAAACTCATCAAGATAAGGATGAAATATATTATTCATCAAACACATGAAGGTTGCAGGTGCATTTGTCAATCCAAAAGCCAAAACAATAAATTCATAAGTGACCATATCGTGTGCGAAATGCAGTTTTGGGTATATCTTCTTGCTTTATTCGGATTTGGTGAGATAACCCGATCTCTCAGATTGGACATTAAAAAAGGAAAAACTTAACTTGCAAATCCTCTCCCTATTGCTCATCTGATTGTCTAGGTTTTCATTAGAACCTTCCAAAGGTAACTCAGTCTCCTAAGTCATGTTAATCTCAATCTTTGCATATGCCATTGCCTCATTCATAAGTGTGATACTCATTCGTTCTAACCTCTTGCCTTTTACAGTCTAACACTCATCCACTTTCAACACAAAACTTACCTTGTCACCTTGCATGACAAACAAAAGTAGATAAGTTTTAGTACTTGAAAGATTTTTTTATTAGTTCACAAAGAACGTAAGAAAATTATTTACATTGTTTAGGCAGTCCATAGCTCCAATGGTTAATGTATCATTGATGCAATAGTGCTCTCCAATTTTGCATTGCACGTCATCATTGCATGTCCTCTTTACTAATCTTATCTTTCTGGGGACAGGAAAAATATTCCTTGTGATGCCTTGTTTACGGAGTGTATCTTGATGCAGGGCTTAATATCCTTTTGTGCTAATGCCCACCTCATCACATGTATTTTGAACCTCCTCAATGCTTAGAAGATTGGTAATGTCATCCATTATCTCATTTGAGAGTTCCTGACATATCTTCTTGTGGCATGGGTCTTAAATAATGGAAAGAATATCACGCCTCCTCACACAACTACGTAATATTTCTCCAAAATCTTAAGGACCAATATCACCACATGTTTCTTTCAAAAAGTTACTATCAAAAACCAATAAAGATTACCAAAAAAACCTTAATCTATTGCTTATAACAACCACAACAACCAAAAATACGTTAATCAAAATTACTTACAACAATAATAGCCAAAAAATATAAAACAAACCTTCCTACATGGATTCTTTGCTTGCGAGCACCACCCCAACTACAAGTTTTTGAATGTTATTGATTTTCCTCTTTCGCTCTCTTACTCCCACGGGGGTGCTTTATGCGAGAGATTGTATCTTGTAGCTTCATATAATGCGAGCCTCTTTCTCTTTGTCTCTTTTCTCTAGCTCTACAATATTATTTTGTGCATCTTATAGTGCATCTTATAGTGCATGTTGCACACTTAGTCTAGTCAAAGTGCTTTGTAAGCTTTGTATTTGTGAGTGGAGGAATTGGACTCTCCATGCATCACTCGTACTTAACCTTCTACAATACCAGCCCATTCTCACCCTGTCTAACAAACTGAATAAATGAAGGGAGATCAGTGAAGGGTGGAGGACAATGTGTCAGGACTATGGTCCTACGGAAGTCGAACCCTAGCATAAGTTAATAGCTTTCGGAGTCTCGAGAGTATTATTAGTGCTAGCGGGGTTCAGGGGTTAATGGGCGTTAGGGTTTGGTCGATGTGTGTACACATCTAAGTTAGCACGGCTCTTAAGTAAGATGGGCGGCCGGGCTAGGAGGTGTGGACACAGGCCAGGGTTTTAGTATAAAACCCAATGAGAAACCCTAACTCGTCATTATATGGTTGGGAGGTGAACCGACTTCCACCCTCTCTTCTTCTCCACGCCTAGGCTATGGCGGCTTGAGGAAGATGCAGCCGTAGCGGAGGCGTTACACTGGTATCAGAGCTAGCGGCGCGACCGGCGTGACCTGCACGAGAAAAAGAGCTCAACGCTGCAGCAAAAGAAACGAGCGCCGCCGCCCGTACGGTGACCTACACGAGCGCAGCCTACACGCGTGAGCTAGCAGCGACCGGCGTGACCTGCACGAGAAAAAGAGCTCAACGCTGCAGCAAAAGAAACGAGCGCCGCCGCCCATACGGTGACCTGCACGAGAAAAAGAGCTCAACGCTGGTATCAGAGCTAGCGGCGACCGGCATGACCTACACGAGAAAAAGAGCTCAACGCTGCAGAAGCAAAAGAAACGAGCGCCGCCGCCCGTACGGTGACCTGCACGAGTGCAGCCTACACGCGTGAGCTAGCGGCGACCGGCGTGACCTGCACGAGAAAAAGAGCTCAACGCTGCAGCAAAAGAAACGAGCGCCGCCGCTACGGTGACCTGCACGAGCGCAGCCTACATGTGTCCACGTGAACAGCCCTATCAGACGCCTAAGGCGGCGACCAAGGCAGACCGGTAGTCCTCGAAGGCGATCGGTGAGCGATCGTTGGCGCACCGTTGGCGAGCGCGCGAGAATTCTCCCTTACTTGAGTGGCACAAGGGGGAGGCTTCACCATCCAAGGAGTGGGGTTTTGAACCCACAACCTCAAGCTCCAAGGCAAGTGTGCTAGCCACTTCACCTTTTCACTTGTGTTGTTCTTCTCTTCAAAAGAGCTCTACTTATTCTTTCAAGGGAGGACACAAACTACAAGGAAAGTGACACAAACTACAAGGAAAGTGACACAAACTACAAGGAAAGTGACCTTTTCACCTTCAACTTTCCTTCTTTCAATTTGTGAGAGGAGTTTTCTATGCTCCAAGTTTGGAAGTTTTTGGTGGACGGATCTTCAACGACATGCTACATGCAACACACTTTTTTGCATGCATGTGTTGATTGACGACTCAAGTGGTGATTTCTTCTCGATTTCCGTGCATGCAAGAGGAATTCTTCTACGACGCTTCAATTGGAGTTCGCTTTTGAAGGTAATCCGTTCTCTATTTGTAAGCACGTGCATACCATGGCCTTAGCGGAACCGTCTCATGTTCACTTCGATTTTGAGAATGATATGCATGATGTTAGTGAGGCACACCCTTTGGGTGGTGGTGTGGGTGATTCGCGACAGGCCGTTGCGCCTGATTGGGATGACAACATGACCGATGCCGAAGGGGGTGCGAGTCCAATAGATGATTATGGTTTGGTAGACACGGTAGAGTTTGGGCCTCACTTCAAGGGTAGTTGCACTTGAGCGCACTATAACAAATGTCAATACCAATCTCACAAACATGAGCACGCTTTTTACTGAATTTATGGCACGTTTTGAAAGTGGATCGGCGGCAAGTGGAGGGCCTATTCCGATAGTTATGCCTCCTCTTGTTCCAAATCCTATAGTAGAATCTATTGCACCATCTGCAACGCAGGAAGGGGCTATGTTGAAAAACGTGAAGCCGCCTGTGTTTAAGGGAGAGGAGCGCGATCGTAACAAGGATGTGGTCCATACATTTTTACACAAGTGGACGGACTTGCATCGCTTACGCCGCACTCCCGCTGCTGTTATGGTCACTGAGACGAGTCTCACACTTGAAGGTAAAGCCTACAAGTGGTGGATGAGTCTACCTATTGAAACTCGCCCTAAGACTTGGGAGGAGTTTGCGGCAGCATTTAAAAGGAGTTCTTACCGCAAAACGAGAAAGATCGGAGTTGGACAGCCTGGGACAAGTGCAAGATGGAAGGTCTTACACTTAATCAGTATGTGTCCAAATACCGTGAAGTCATTCTCAAGCTAGATGGTTTGGACGACTTTCAAAAGGTTCGTGGGTTTGTTAGAGGCCTTGATAAAGAATATCAGGCAAAGGTTAAAACCCAATATTCTAAAACTTTGGAAGCGGCTATCCAAAGTGCCCTTATCTTTGATGACACCATGGATAAGAAGGGCATGGATAGACCGGCCAAATTCAATGGCTCGCAATTTAATGCTAATAAGCGTAAACTTGCCAGCAATTCTACTGAAAACACAAAGAAGTCTAAAGGGTCAAGTGGTCCGTTGTCTCCACAAGACTTTGAACGGGCCAAGAAGGAGAAACTATGTTATCATTGCTTAGGTAGTGATCATGAGAAGAAAAATTGTCCACAGTTGCCTCGCAAGAATAAGGATAAGGAGAAGGTCAAGGAGAAGGCTGTACACATGGTGCAAACACTTCCCTTGGATGCTGATCCTAAGTATTCTGCGGTAGAGGTTTCGCACACTGCCGAGATGCATGAGACAGTTGGACCACATGATTTGGTCCGTATGCATGGCTCCATTTATGGTCATCGAGTACGTATTCTCATTGATGATGGTGCCACGCACAATTTCTTGAACTATGCATTAGTTAAGAAATTAAAGTTGCCGGAGACAAAGAGTTCTCATCGTTATGTGGTGTCCACCATTCAGGGGGATGATCACGATGTGTGGGATACTCTAGTACGGCAAGTGCCTGTGTTTGTGCAAGAACACACTATGGTTCTTGACTTCCAAGTGATGAATATGTCTCGTGCGGATGTCATCTTAGGACGGGAGTGGTTGTATGGGTTAGGGTCATCCCTAAAAGGAGTTATGAACATAATACGTTTACGTTTGAGGCCAATGGTAAGCATGTTTTACTTATTGGGGAACGTGATGTACCCCCAACACCACTCATATGTAATGCCGAACTCTCTTTTTTGGAGCATAGTAATCAAATAGAAGAAGTCTATTTTTGTTATTGTGTGTCTCAAACTAGTGGGTTTGATGTGCATGATGTTTCTTCTTCAAATGAATCTTCCTCAGCGATGCCTTCTTTCTCTTTACCCTCTTCTAAAATCTCTTTAAATAATCTTAAGCAACCAGTTAATGCTTTGTCTTTGCAACAACTGTTACAAGAATTTAAAGATATTTTTCCTAATGAATTACCAGAGGGTTTGCCACCCGAACGAGCTTTGCCTCATCGCATTGATGTCGTTTCGGGCACCAAACCAATTAGTAAGCCGTCGTACAGGCTTAGTGCGACTGAAGCAGCTGAGGTGGAACGTCAGCTTGCTGACTACCTTAGTAAGGGCTTCATTCGCCATAGTGCTTCACCATGGGCATCGCCCATTCTTTTGGTGAAGAAAAAGAATGGATCCATGCGCATGTGTGTGGATTATCGCTCCTTGAATGCGGTAACCATTAAGAACAAATACCCGCTACCTAAGATAGATGAGTTGTTTGATCAACTCAACGGTGCGAAGTATTTTTCTAAAATTGATTTACGTTCACGATATCATCAAGTGCGTATTAACGCTGATGATATAACCAAGACTGCGTTCCGAACTCGCTTTGGACACTATGAGTTTTTGGTTATGCCGTTTGGGCTTACTAATGCCCCGGCAACGTTTATGACGCTTATGGATAGCTTACTAAGGCCGTACTTAGGCAAATTTGTCATTGTCTTTCTTGATGACATTTTGGTCTATAGTTCGACTTTAGAAGAGCATTTGGAACACTTACGAAAAGTTTTTGTCTTTCTTGATGACATTTTGGTCTATAGTTCGACTTTAGAAGAGCATTTGGAACACTTACGAAAAGTTTTTTAGTTACTACGCGAGAATGCACTTTACGCGAAAGAAAGTAAGTGTGAATTTCTCAAGGATAGCATACAATACCTAGGTCATGTAATTTCTGCAGACAGAATTGCTATGGATGCTAGTAAGGTTGATGCTATTATGCGATGGCCAACACCTCGAAGTAAGGAAGAACTTCAAATCTTTTTGGGAATGGCAGGATTTTATCACAAATATGTGAACGGTTATGCAAAGATTGCCGCTCCCATGACTGATCAATTGAAAGGTGCGGCAATTACCTTTCAATGGCGTGAGGAGCAACAACGTAGCTTTGATAAGCTTAAAGTTGCTTTGGCTACAGCTCCCATCTTGGCAATTGTGGATCCTCAAAAACCATTTGTCATTGAAACGGATGCCAGTGCTAAGGCAGTGGGTGCGGTTCTCATTCAAGATGGTCATCCTGTTGCCTATGAGAGCAAGAAGCTCAATCGTGCTCAACAAAACTACTCAGCTTACGAGCGTGAGCTCTTTGCCATCATATATGCCTTACGAAAATGGCGACATTACTTATATGGTGCGCAATTCGAGCTTGTTTTTGATCACGAAAGCATAAAGTGGTTTATGAACTAAACAAATTTGCAGGGTCGAAAGGCCAGATGGGCTGAGATCCTTCAGGAGTATGATTGCAAGCTACGCTATTGCAAAGGACGTTACAATATTGTAGCTGATGCCTTGAGTCATATGCCGGAGATTAATTCGCTGCTATTCACAGAGTTGAAAAGCGAATTGTTAGAATCTTTACGAGGCAAATGCAAGCAGGATTCAACATACTCAAAGGTGTGGAATCATGTTCAAATGAGGGGTCCCTCTTACTCAAACGGTAGTGTTTCCAGTTCTTCCACACATGGTTCTTCTTTATCACAAGATGAACTACAGCGATGGAAAAACTTTTCCATCGATGATGGATACTTACTCCACAAGGGGAGAGTTTGTGTTCCATTGGACTTAGACACTAGGCGCCAAATTCTTTTTGAGTGTCATGATAGTCCAAGTGCAGGTCATGCGGGCATTCGCAAAACATATGCTCTCGTAAGAAAGCATTTCTATTGGCCTGGACTTCACAAGGATGTTACTGACTATGTTCTGCAGTGTCAGAAGTGTCAAGTGAACAAAGCAGAACGTCTTAAAGCTGGCGGGTTACTGCATCCATTAGAGATTCCTGACGGAAAGTGGAAAAGTATATCTATGGATTTTATAACGGGCTTGCCCACACCAAATCGTGGACATGATGCCATTTGGGTAATCGTGGATCGATTAACCAAGCTTTGTCGGTTTGTGCCTACTAAGAAAACAGTTACAACTCCAGAATTGGGACGCCTTTTCGTGGAGAATGTTTACCGACTTTATGGCTTACCATCCAATATTGTCAGTGATCGCGATCGCAAGTTTAACAGCCATTTTTGGCGAGCAGTATTCAGTAAGTTGGGTACTATGTTGAACCTTAGTACAGCTGATCATCCGCCGCAGACAGATGGTCAGACTGAACGGGTTAATCAAGTGCTGGAAGATATGCTTCGGGCATATGTCAGCAAAAAACAATCTGATTGGGAGTCTTATTTGCCTATTCTTGAGTTTGCTTACAATAGTGCAAAGCATGTCTCGACAGGCTTTAGCCCTTTCATGTTGATGTATGGTTTTCAGCCACGTTCACCAGTGTCGGTGGGACTGGCGAATGAGAAAATCAGTCAGGTTAAGGATTTTATCCAAGACCATATGGATATGTTGCGCCTTGCACGATTAAATGTTCGTCAAGCGCAAGATCGTTACAAGAAGTTTGCGGACCAGAAACGTAGGCCACTTCACTTTCAAGAAGGTGATTGGGTGTTTCTGAAGGTACCCGAAAACTCCACCAGTTTAAAAACGGGTCTCGTACCAAAATTGTCGCCCCGATTTTGTGGACCATTTAAGATACTCAAGAAGGTGGGCTCAGTAGCCTATAAACTTGAGTTACCAGCACATTCCAAGGTTCATCCCATCTTTCATGTAAGCCGTTTGAGGAAACGCCTTATGGGTCATGAAAGGCCGGTGGATGATTCTTTCTTGGTAGAATATGCGGAACCCCCAATACTGCCTCATGAACCAGAAAGAGTATTGGATTACCACATGTTACGTACTCGCCACCAAGTTCGGAAACAAGCTCTTGTCAAGTGGAAGGACCGTCCAGAGGAAGGCTCCACTTGGGAAAACATTAGTGTGATGAGGAAACGTTTCCCCACTTTTGTTTTCGAGGACGAAAAATCTTTTCGAAGGGGGGAGTAATGTCAGGACTATGGTCCTACGGAAGTCGAACCCTAGCATAAGTTAATAGCTTTCGGAGTCTCGAGAGTATTATTAGTGCTAGCGGGGTTCAGGGGTTAATGGGCGTTAGGGTTTGGTCGATGTGTGTACACATCTAAGTTAGCACGGCTCTTAAGTAAGATGGGCGGCCGGGCAAGGAGGTGTGGACACAGGCCAGGGTTTTAGTATAAAACCCAACGAGAAACCCTAACTCGTCATTATATGGTTGGGAGGTGAACCGACTTCCACCCTCTCTTCTTCTCCACGCCTAGGCTATGGCGGCTTGAGGAAGACGCAGCCGTAGCGGAGGCGTTACACAACGCGAAGAAGGATTATTAGGATATCAATATCCATCAATCCAAAGATCCACATTAGTGTGACCCTGTTGTCTTCTTGCATGCTTCTCATGTGCATTTAGATGTTCTTTCTTGAAATTTAGTGCATATTCATTCAATATGCGAATGTGCAAGTCCACTTCCACACTCTTATTGAATCTGAAATTTTTGTCATAACCAAAATGGAAGAGACTAATCTGAAGTGACTCATGGCTATCCTATTGTATTCACAATAGGACTATTCTATTGGTGAAGAGGGAGAGAGATAAAGAGAGAGAGGGAGATAGACTCAAGGCTGTCCTATTGTATTCACAATAGGAGAAGAGAGCTTGGGAAAAAGGGGGAGAGAGAGAGAGAGAGAGAGAGAGAGAGAGAGAGAGAGAGAGAGAGAGAGAGAGAATCTTATTGCAGAGGTTGGTAGGAAATGTGATTAATAATAGTAATGATTGAAAGAAATGAAATGTGGGGGGAATTTCAAATATGACTATTAAAGTGGAGTAAATAAGAATGAAAGCGTGGATATCAGTGATCTTAGTAGGGTTTTAATAGCTAGAAAGAGAATCCTAGTTTAAGAATTAGAGAGATCCCCTACTTTTAGGCCCACCAAAGGTAGGTGCATTATGAGCTTTGTCTCCTTAACCCTCAATAAAATTAGTCTTAATTCTTTAAAATTAGGGATCCTTAGAGGGCCCTTTTATGCTCAAATGCCTCCTAATGTAGGGTTGTGATGGAAGAGGTGGGGGGTGTGGAAGTATGGTGATGGGTACCTGTTTCCTTTGAGAAAGCACATGATGATGATCATTGGATGCATGCTATGCAGGATGAGTATAACTCTATACTCAATGCTATGCAGGATGAGTATAAATCTATACTCAAGAATGACACATGGTATTTGATAGATCTACCTCATGGCAAGAAGGCCATTGGTACTAAGTGGGTTTACAAGTTAGAATGTAAAACAGATGGTAGCATTGATTGCTACAAGACTAGACTTGTTTTGCAAAGGGATATGCCCAGCAAAAGAGCATTGAGTATGATGACACCTTTGCACCCACATCTCATATGACTACCATTAGGTGTATCATTTCTTTGGCAGCACATCATGGGTGGACTGCACATCGGTTGGATATTAAGACTGCATTCTTGAATGGTGATTTACATGAGGAGGTGTATGTATCGTAGCCTTCTGGTTTTGTTGTGAAAGGAGAAGAGTCTAAAGTATGCAGGTTGAAAAAGGCTCTTTATGGCCTTAAGCAAGCTCCTAGAGCATGGTATGAGAAGCTTCATGCATACTTGGTTGCAAATGATTGTTGCAATAGTCCAATAGTAAAGAGGAGTAAGAACACATTTTTAGTCATCGTTCTATACATCATGTATATCATGTATGACAGCCTACAGTGGCCACTTCCAACTGTGAAGCTGAGTACAGGACACCTTTTATAGTAGCTACAGTTCAGTGTGTGTGGTTGAGACATCTTATTTTATCCAAAAGCGGGTGAGTCATAGCTGCATGCTTTCAGTGATTTAGATTGGACTAGATGTTATGACATACGAGTGTCCACTAGTGGGTTTTGCTTTTGCCTTGGTGATTCATGTATATCATGACTCAACAAGAAGCAGCCTACAGTGGCCACTTCCAACTGTGAAGCTGAGTATAGGACAGCTTTTATAGTAGCTACAGTTGAGTGTGTGTGGTTCAGACGTCTTATGGTGGCTGATTTGGGTGTTGGACAGCACTACAATTTTCACTGACAGCCAGAGCGCATTAGCAGTTGCGAGGAACCTAGTGTTTCATGCTCGCACTCAGCACAGAGGTGCATTATCACTATGTCAGGAAAGATTCTCTAAAGCGGCAGAGATCAGCTTGGTCTATGTGCCTACACATGACAACATGGCAGATTTATTCACGAAGGCTCTTCCTCATGAAAACTTTAAAGCTTTTCGTAAAGCTTTGGGCTTACTGTCTTTTCAGGATTGATCGGCCATACCCTGTACATGTTCACATCATCACTATAAGGGGGATTTGTAGCATTATATGGCAATGATGTGTGAACACACTTAGGACCGTCGGGGCATTTTTTCCCTTACTAGGAGGTTTTTTTCCCCGTGCATATGTACACCCTCTTATCTACTCATTTTGGAGTGTGTACTTATCTTTTGTATCTAGAACACATTTGTTTATTCTAATCTAGTGAGTTTGTGTGCTCTCAAGCTTCTCTATCTTGTGTGTGTGCATTGTTGCAACCGTAACCCTAATTCCAAAGCTTAAGCATAAATCCTCTATGCATAAGGTGTAACCATAATGTTTAAGCATAATGCATAGCATCTGAAGACTTAAGCTTTATGACTGCATAAGGGCTTTATGCTTAAGTCATAACCATAATGTTTAAGCATAATGCATAGCATCTTAAGACTTAAGCATTATGACTGCATACGGGCTTTATGCTTAAGTCTCTATGTATGAAGTATTTATGCATAAAGCTCATGAAGACTTAAGCATTATGACTGCATACGGGCTTTATCCTTAAGTCTATATGTATGAAGTATTTATGCATAAAGCTCATGAAGACTCTTCGCATGAGGCTTTGCATGAAGCTCATGAAGCGTATGCATGAAACTCATGAGGCTTTACAATCATGTCTCATATACATAATTGTATGTATTATGTAGAAAACCATGTCTTCTCCTCCTCGACATTCAATTCCAATTTATCATTCTCAAGACCCATAGCTACTCTCCATTTTCAATTAACATTATGGGCATCAAGGATGGACATAGCTAGCGCATATATAGGTATATTTATATGTTTTATGTGTCTTTGTATTGTCTCCCTCTCTTTATATGTTTATGCATTATCTGTCTTTATGCATCCTTATATATGCACACTTTAGAACCTTTTCTACCATCATGCCAATCTAATCCATTGTATGATGTAGGCTAAAGTGGTGTAGAAGGGCCATTACAAGACGGGTCTAATAACCCTACACCTCAACCCAGTAGGCCCACATTGACTAGACCCAATCCTGCTCCCTCACGTTCATCTTCACCACCATGACGTAGGGAGTCTAGTGGGGGGTTTACTAGATGTAGTAGCAACAAAAGAGCAAGGTGTTTTTGCTTTGGGAGAAGCTCTACTAAGTCCCCACATCATCTCCATATACACAAGAGAGAGGGTTTCATCATCCCACACTTATTAGCCATCTCCCTGAGGAGAGAAATCCCACCACATGATCCATGTGAGCTACCATATAGCATAGATATGGATGGGTTGCTTATCATGGATAGTGGAGGAAAACAAGTAATTAATCGAATATATGCGCTTGTGAACTTAGGGTTCCAAGTTTATTTTAAAAAATGGAAAGCATAAGATGAACTTTCATCAAACAATATCTTAATGTGCTTAAAAGTGAGTTTCCAATCCCACATCTGTCCCTTGGCTTCTCGGATGAGTTTATGAAAAAAAGAATGAAGCTTTTTCTCTCTAATAGACGAGCAAACATTCAGAGAGCCACTAAGTCAAACTCTGAGAAGCCTAGTGTTTTCACATAAGAGGAGTGGAGGCATGTGCAGAGCTTTGTGAAGAAGAATCTAGAAGTATACAAACAATAAGCAACAGCAAGTGTTTCAAGATTATGAAAGCGAGAAGCTTCTCACTTTGGGCTAAGAGGAAAATCTTCCTTCAATGCACGCTTTGTAAGTGTATATTATCCACTTTGCATTAATCTAATCTGGTCTTCTATTTTACTCTTCTTAAATATATTTTGATCTTCTATTTTCTTGTTTCTTTAGAGGGAGGTTGTTGGTTGCCCCCCAATAAAGGAACAATATGATTATAAATGGATACGTAACCCCCCAAAAACAATTGTGGGTATGGATGCATGTGCGAGGTGTTTTCTTGAATGAGTTCATTTTTGAAACTACTGCTAATGAGATAAGTAATATATAATCCTTTTTCTTGTGTATGTATTCTCTTTTACTATTTAATAGTTATCTTATTCATTTGTTCATGTATGTAAGAGAGTGAAGATGATCCGGACTATGCACATAAGGAGACCATAAAGGTAAAGGAGACCATAAAGATAAAGGAAGTGATTTTGAAGATGAGGATGATGATAAAAAGATGAGGATGATGATGAAGATGAGGATGATGATCATATGTCTAAAAGCCTTATCAATATTTTTTAATCGTTTAAACGTTTAAACTCAATGAATATATGTTTTTGTTCAATTCTTTCTACTATCTCTTTATTTTTAAAATAGCTGAGACATATAGCTTTCTTAAAGGGTGGGACATACTAGGGAGTTTTGCATTAGGCAAAATATGGACATTCATTTTTTCCCCTTATGAATTTTCACACCCTCTCTCTAGAAAAATGGGCTCATGGTGAAATTTTTACAAATCAAATCAAAAGTTGACGGAGATTTCACATTTGAAATCCACTATTCGAGACATTTTCGAGACATTTGAAATCCACTATTCGAGACATTTTCAATAATATATAACATTGTTGCCATATATATATATATATATAGGCAGTGATGTGTGTGAACACACTTAGGTCCGCCGGGGCACTTTTTCCCTCTTTAGGAAGTTTTTTCCCTCGGCTTGTATATATGCCCATCCTTCTAGGGCTAACTTATCTTTTGTACATTGACACAATCTAATACATTGTGTATTGTGTGCATTCTTGCTTTTTCTTCTCCAAGCTTTGTGTGCTTTCCTGCAACCCTAATTCCAACAATTGGTATCAGAGCAGGCATCGGCTCCCAGGGCTACACCGCCAGCACCCTCCGACTCACGTTCTCCGATTGAGGTGAGCTTTCACGAGCGCTTGCAGGTCCCTATACTCTATAAATTGCATTTGAGGTCGTTTCGGGCTCCGTTTTTGCATTTCAAGTTCTGCACAGGTGTTTTCGTCATTTTGTGCAGAAATTTTGACAGTGCAGTTTTCTGCAAAACAGGCATACGTATTCTATTGTGGACCGTGCTACATAGCACGAGTTGTTCTCTGTTCAGTCTTTGCTTCATTACAGGTAGCTTTTGCATCAATTTCAGTCAGTGGTGGTGGCCATGGCTGATAACCACAATGATGTATTTTGCATGTTGTCTGCTGAAGACAAACTGGATGGAGACAGCAACTACCCACTTTGGGCATACATGATGCAGCATGTTTTGGTTGCAAAAGGAGTGTGGAACATTGTGTAGGGTATGGATGTACGTCCAGGTTCTGTGGATGTAGGATCTGTTGAGGATGTTGCAGGTTCTAGCAGCTCTACTGTTGTTTGCTGCTGCTGCTTTACCCACTCCTGAACAAGCTCGTTGGGATGGTAAAGATGCGTAGGCTCATGACTTGATTGCACTTTCTGTTAAACGGAATATCACCCCACATATCCGTTCAGCTAAAACAGCAAAACAGGCTTGGGATATTCTAGCTGGTTTGTATGCAGGTCGTAACGAGGCAAAAATCTCTTACCTGCGTAAAGAGCTAGAATTGAAGATTATGCAGGAAGATGATGACATGAATGTTTTTCTTGCTGAGATTAAAGATCTCAAAGAAAAGTTGATTTCTGCAAGTGAGATTATTCCTGATCTTTCTCTTGTGCAGACTGTTCTTGATGCTTTACCTGAGACATATCAGACTTTTGCTTCCACGTGGAGACTTCTTGCTGATGAGGACAGACCTGATGCTGTCAAGTATGATACTTTAGTCAACAAGATCTTGCAAGAAGCGCAGTCCAGGCAAAATAGGGCCAGGCAGCGTGCAGTTGATCAAGCATTTAAGTGGTAAGGCAGCCCCTTCCACTGTTTCTTCTCCTATTAGTAGGTTTGCAACTTCTTCTCCTTCCACAGGTAGCAACAATAAGTCTGAGAAGGCTCTTGATAAAGGCAAGAAAAAGACCAGGTGCAACTATTGTAAGGCAAATGATCATGTCATTAAGAATTGCCCTAAGCTAAAGGCTAAAGAGGCAAAGAAGAAAGAGTCAAATGCAGCCACAAAAGCGGATGCTTCTACAAATGCAGATTCTGCAAATGTTGTGCAGGATACAGAATGGGCATTTAGCGTGTATTGCCAGTATGACCCATCTGTACATGATGCATGTTTGGCAGTTCCTGTTGACTCTCATGTTTGGTATTTTGACAGTGGTGCTACAAAGCACATTATCTCGCATCGTGATATGTTCACTTCTCTTGAGGCTGTCCCTAATGGGAATACTGTCACATGTGCCAATAATTCTTCTTACCCAGTGAAGGGCGTTGGTAAAATTATGCTTACTACTGCAAATGGCAGCGCTTTCACACTTTCAGATGCTTTGTATGTGCCAGGGATAAAGAAGAATCTACCGTCTGTCTCTGCACTTGCTAGACTTGGACTTGTAGTCAAATTTGTGGATGACAGATGTACTGTTCATGATTTGACTTCTGGTGATACGATTATTGTATCTGGCACCTTGTTTCGTGGGCTATATAGGATCAATTCTTATGACAAGTGTGTGGAAGATTCAGCAAATGCAGTTTCTGATGAAAAGGCAGTTTCAAATGCAAAACTATGGCATGCTCGTTTTGGTCATCTGAACTTTGCTAGTTTGCTGCGTTTGCAGAAATTTGATATGGTTGCTTCATTGCCCCCTCTTGAGGCACCATTGAAACATGTTTGTGAAGGCTGTATTTTGGGCAAAATGCAGCGTTCTGCATTTCCAAAGGATGGTTCTGTGCGGGCCACTCGCAAATTGCAACGTGTACATAGTGATGTATGTGGGCCTATGCAAACTTCGTCATTTGGTAAACACTTGTACTTCGTGACTTTCATTGATGATTACTCAAGGCATGCATGGGTATATCCACTGAAGACAAAGTCCAAAGTGTTTTTGTGCTTCAAACAGTTTTTTCTTATGATTAAAAATGTATCCAATTGTATTGTGGGCTCCCTCCGTTCTGATCGAGGGGGGGAGTACTTGTCTAAAGAGTTTGATGCATTTCTGGCTAGTCATGGGATAAAACACCAATGTACAGTGCTGTATACCCCTCAGCAAAATGGTGTTGCTGAGAGGAAAAACAGGTCACTTATGGAGATGGCACGATGTATGGTCAAGAGCCAAGCTTTGCCACATGCGTTTTGGCTTGAGGCTATCATGTGTGCTGCATATGTACTCAACAGGTGTCCCACTAAGGCCTTGCAGTCTATTACTCCATACGAAGCTTGGCATGGCAGGAAGCCTTCTATGTACTCAACAGGTGTCCCACTAAGGCCTTGCAGTCTATTACTCCATACGAAGCTTGGCATGGTAGGAAGCCTTCTATGTACTCAACAGGTGTCTCACTAAGGCCTTGCAGTCTATTACTCCATACGAAGCTTGGCATGGCAGGAAGCCTTCTATTGGTCACTTGCGTGTCTTTGGTTGCTTGGCCTATGCTTTAGTGCCTGTGCAACAACGCAGAAAATTGGATGATAAGGCTGTCAAATGCATTTTTGTTGGTTACAGTGCTGAGAGCAAGGGTTACAGGTTGTATCATCCGCAGTCAAAGCGTATCTTGATTAGTCGAGATGTTGTTTTTGTGGAAGATGCTGTGCAGCCCTTGTTATCATGTACCAAAGAGACAGGTGTGAGCTCATGGGATGTATTTGATACATTGTTGCCTCTGTTTACAGGTGGGAATTCAAATGTAAGTCCTAATGAGGCAAATATTCAGCCTATGCAGATTTCAAACGACATCATAGATCAGCCTATTTCTGATGCAGATTTACAGGATGTAATTTTTGAGGATAGGGCTGAAAATGAGCAGGCTAGAGGTAATGGCTGGTGCAAACCTTGCGTGATAGTAAAATTGATGCACCTATATCTAGTCATACTCGTTCAGGTTTTCAGCATGCCTCTTATGCATCAGATTGTTATGCTTTGGCCATGTCTAGTATGTGTGAAGAGGAAGAACCTCTTTCATTTGATGAGGCACAAAAATCAGATAATTGGTTGGCTGCAATGCAAAGTGAATATGATGCTATAATGAAGAATGGTACATGGTCTTTGTGTGATTTGCCTATTGGTAAAAAGGCCATTGGATGTAAGTGGGTTTTGTACATGGTCTTTGTGTGATTTGCCTATTGGTAAAAAGGCCATTGGATGTAAGTGGGTTTTTAAGTTGAAACGAAAGCCAGATGGCAGTGTTGATCGCTATAAGGCTAGACTTGTTGCAAAGGGTTATGCTCAAGAAAAGGGCATTGATTTTGATGAGAACTTTGCTCCCACTTGTCGTATGACTACCATTCGTAGCATTTGTGCATTGGCAGCTCATAATGGTTGGAATGTACATCAACTAGACATAAAGATTGCATTCTTGGATGGAGATTTGCATGAGGAGGTGTATGTATCGCAGCCACGTGGTTTTGTTCAAAGAGGGCAGGAAAACAAAGTGTGCAAGTTTAAAAAGGCTTTATATGGTTTAAAGCAAGCTCCACGAGCTTGGTATGAAAAGATACATGCATATTTGACTGCACATGGGTTTCAGAATAGTCCAACAGAAAGCACTTTCTATGTTAAACGTGTGGATGGTGTACATCTAATCATTGCTCTCTATGTCGATGACATGCTGCTCACAGGACCAAATGAGAGTCATATTGCTGATTTTAAGGCTGATTTGAATGCCTCTTTTGAGATGTCAGATTTGGGACATTTGCATCATTATTTGGGGATACAATTTAAGCAGTGTGATGGAGGTATTGCTTTGTGTCAGACAAAGTATATTGAGACATTGTTGCGGAGATTTGGCCTTGAAGACTACAAGCCTATTGCTACTCCAATGGAGACAGGTTTGAAGTTAAGTCTTCATGATGCTGGAGACAAAGTATATTGAGACATTGTTGCGGAGATTTGGCCAGCTTGAAGACTGCAAGCCTATTGCTACTCCAATGGAGACAGGTTTGAAGTTAAGTCTTCATGATGCTGGAGATTACTTTGATGTCACAGTCTATCAGCTGTTGGTTGCCTCATTTATGTATGCATTACGAGGCCGGACATTCAGTTTGCAGTCTCACAGGTGAGCAGGTTTATGCATAGCCCAGGGTCTCAGCATTAGAAGAGGCAGTTAAACGCATCTTTTGCTACTTGAGTGGCACCATACATCTTGGGTTGTTTAATCCCAAGGGGGGATCGTTGCCGCCAGATTTACATGCTTTTTCGGGCTCAGATTGGGCTGGTTGCTATGACACAAGAGTGTCCACAAGTGGTTTTTGTTTCATGCTCGGTAGCTCATGCATATCTTGGCTGAGCAAGAAGCAACGTACTGTGGCCACTTCTAGTTGTGAAGCTGAGTATAGGACAGCTTTCACAGCTACGGTTGAGTGTGTGTGGCTCAGACGGCTTATGGTGGCTGACTTGGGTGTTGGACAGGAGTCTGCCACCTCTATCTTCACTGACAGTCAGAGTGCATTGGCAGTTGCGAGAAACCCAGTTTTTCATGCTCGCACAAAGCACATTGAGGTGCATTATCACTATGTCAGGGAAAGACTTTCCGCAGGAGAGATCAGCTTGGCCTATGTGCCAACACACGACAACCTCGCCGATCTTTTCACAAAGGCGCTTCCTCGTGAGAAGTTCGAAGCTTTCCTCAAAGCTTTAGGCTTGCTTCCCTTTGTGGACTGATCTACTTCGGACATGACACTCCCCTATACATGAGTGCCAGCTCTCGTTCACACCATCACTCCCAAGGGAGATTTGTTGCCATATATATATATATAGGCAGTGATGTGTGTGAACACACTTAGGACCGCCGGGGCACTTTTTCCCTCTTTAGGAGGTTTTTTCCCCCGGCTTGTATATACGCCCATCCTTCTAGGGCTAACTTATCTTTTGTACATTGACACAATCTAATACATTGTGTGTTGTGTGCATTCTTGCTTCTTCTTCTCCAAGCTTTGTGTGCTTTCCTGCAACCCTAATTCCAACAAACATGATGGGTAATTTTGCATATTCACAAAGTCCCCTAATTGGTGATGATGTGGCATGTAACTCTCCAAATTGGTGATGATGTGCCATGTCATCACCAATTCGAGAATTTCATAAATGTACAAAATTACCCATCATGCTATATATCATTGAAAAGTTCTCAAAGAGTAGATTCAAAATGTCCAAACTCCACCAACTTTTGATTTGATTTGTAAGCTCATTTTTCTAGAGAGAGGAGGTGTGAAAATAACCTAAAGAGCAAAAATGAGAGTTCATATTTTGCCTGATGTGAGAACTTCTTAGTCTGTCCCAGTAATTTTTGTAGGTTTATTTTTTCTACTAAGTAACATTATAATGAAAATTTGACATTGCTGGGGATTATTTTGATGCTCAATAATAAATTTTTGCTGCTAATAATGCAGCTTAGCAATGCTCTCGTTGCACAAATATAGTAGTGAAATTTTACTGCTAATAACATTGCTGAGCATCGCTCCCAGAGCTGTAGTGAATATAGTAACATCTATAGCACCAAAATCACCCCGACAGTTACTAAGGCTTGGAGTTATAATAACACTGCTAAAAATGCTACTATATTATCATTATGTTATAGTGATAGCTAGTGAGAAGGTGTGAGGTTATGTTGCAAGAGGAAGGTTTGTATGCTTGAGGATTTCCATCTTGCTTAGAAGAATATGAAGAGAGTGTAACCATTCTTTCTTGGGTTCCTTGCATGTTGAATGGTACGAATACTATGTGCCCTTAACCTTATCCTTGGGATTGACATTGGAGAGAGAGCTATGTCATGGAATGTGTATGGCTGTGTGTAAGCTTTGATAGATTGCTTTGTGTGTTTGCTTAGTCATTTATTCATTAGTTCATTTGCTCTGTGTGTTTGGTTATTCATTTGCTCATTTCATTGATTAGGGTATTGCTAGGTAGTGTAGGTTTTCTCCAACCCTTACTCTCTCTTCATTCCTCTCCTCGAGAGCTTGTGTGAGAGGCAAGCATTTGAGGCTCAAGCCTCCTATACATCTTCCATCGGCATGCAAATACTTGAGAGCACAAAAACATTGATTTCGTTATTGATGGGACTTGTTCGCGGAGGCAACACACCCAAAGACAAGACCAACGACTATGATAAATGCTTAGCAAGAAGCTAAGTTGAAATGACTTAAGAGCCACCACTTTTACAACAAGCTACAAATATGGTATCTCATCACCACCTTGTCCATTCATAGAGAACCCAAAAGCCCAAGAAATTTCACCTTTTCAACTCATTTTTGATGCTTCTTCACCCATTTACACTTCCCCAAACAATTTATTTTTTTGAGCATACAATACGACAACAACACTAATCTACTACTCACACCACTCAACTTCGCATGAACTCTTAGTTTATTTCTTCATTTCATTGTAGAAAATGCTCGTTGTATTACACCACAAAGTAAAGTTCACCACTAACGACGGGCGGAAACGAGAGCTAATACGGGTTGAAGTCACATCATCCCTTCCCAAGGACGAGACCTACTGATCCACAGAGGAGGGGGAGGAAGAGGAGGAGGAGGAGGAAGAGATGGGGGAGAAGGAGAGCCGGCATGCTGCCTGGTGGGCCAGACGAACCATGCCAAGAGGACGACGCAGGGGATGCCCCCCACGATCACGGTGCCCATCATATTGGCTTGGTACCTGAATATGGGAGGGAGCACCGTGAAGCCCGCAGCGGCAAACGCACCTAGGACAAGCAGTATGGAAAGTGCCAGCATGGCCGACGCCACCCACAAGGTCCGGCGGAGGTGCACGACGGTGGTGGTGATGTAGCGGCCCGGAATGGGCACCACGCCCACAAGACCCGCCAAGACGGTGGCGACAGCGAAGATAAAGGAGAGGCTGTTGAAGGCCCAAAACACTCGCACCCCCACGTGCTGCTGCACAGCAGCGTAGGAGGGGAAGTTGGATGGATCAGGCGCCGGGGGGGAGGCCAAAGGAGGCAAGTCGTAATAGGTGGTGTAGTTGAGGGGAGGCTGGAGCCATCCGGCGAAGGTGACGCTTGCGATCAAACAAGCGCCCACCAAGATCGCGTTGGCCTCATCAACGTACACCTGCCGCTCTCTGTACAGATTGTCCAGGTGAACTCGAACATCTCCCCTAGTCTCCATCAGCACCTTCTCAATGGCCTCTTGCTTCATCTCCTTGGCGTACTGCAGCGCCGTCTTCCCATATTTGTCTTCCAGGTTTGATTTCAGCTCTTCTGCAAACAATTTCGACGTGCACAGTTTTGAGACAATCTCCTCCTTGCCCCATATTGTGGCCCAGTGTAACGCAGTTCTCCCTGTTTTTTTACCCTCTTTGTTCACAGCGTCTTGCGCTGCTCCCTTCATGTGTTGTTGCATGAAGCTAGCAACATCTTCTCTCCCTGCATGGAGAGCCAGATAAATGGGCGGCAGTTCATCTAACAAGTCTAGAACAATACTGCGTGCTCGGTGGCTGGGTTCTTTGATTCTTATAGTCCCCATAGCCTTTTGAAAGTTGTGAAAAGAATAGTATTCCTTCATCCACTCGGTGGCCTCTTCATGAGTTATCAATTTCCGAACTTGGAGCTTCACAAGCGGCAAGCCTAGGAATTTGTGAGCAAATTCCATGTCTGTGCTATTAGAGACAGCAAGGCACAGAGCACTTCTGCCCTTCTTATCAACTGCATGCAGGTTAGCCTTACTTTGGACAAGAGCTCTGATGCCATCTAGATTGCCCTCTACTGCAGCCCAGTGCATAGCCGTTTGACCGGCATTATCCTCTATGTTGATCTTTGCTGGGTATCTAGATCCATGCGGCTGGAATGCAGCGTCCGTGCTACTATCTTCCTCGAATGCAGAGAACCCAAGAATCCAATCCATGTCTTCAGTTGTGCCGTAGGCGGAGAAATAATGCAGGAGAGTTGCTCCGATCACTCTGCCATGCTTGCACAATGGATCCATCTCTTCTCGAGGCAGCCGTTGGATAGCCTTTAGGTGTGCCTTCACAGCCATAGCATTCTTCTGCGAGTGAGCCAAAGATATGGCAAGTTCATCCTCCTCGTTCTTAAGCCAGATATTGGCTCCACTCTCTATAAGAGCATGAATGACCTTAGGGTATCTGGCAGCAAGATGCAGAGGGGTGTCTCTATGAAGTGAGTCACGGGCATCGATGGAAGCACCGTGATTTAGCAGCCATTGCACCGCCTCAAGCTGCCCCTGACTCGCCGCGTAGTGCAAAGCTGTCCACCCCTTATCATCCACATCCTCGCCCATTAGCATCTCCTGCATGGCTGTTAATATGCAGCTGTTTCCCCATCCAGCAGCAAAGTGAAACGGCGTGGCACCATGGGCGTCGCGCGCGGACATACTGGCTCCGGATTCCAGCAGCGCGCGAACAACTTCCAAGTGGCCTTCCCCCGCAGCGTAGTGCAAGGGTGTTCTTTCCTTGCAGCCTTTCACATCGATGACCGCCGACCGCCTAGCCAGTACGGGGCCGTGATCAGGATCATCGGCTGCAGGGGCGGTGCTAGGAAGAGCATTCAGCAACAGCTGCACCACACTCAATTCACCACTCAAAGCTGCTGCATGCAGAGCGGTGTCCCCCTTGCGGTCTGGTTTGAGGATGTCTTGCACTGCTCCATGCTCCAGAAGGATTTCTACCAGCCCCTTGTGCCCTGACCTCGCCGCAAGGAATAGTGCCGTGACTCCTACCTCATCGCTGTCATTCACACTCGGCTTGATTCGAGGCAGCATGGTGACGTGCACCTGAGCATTTCCATTGAGCAGATCTGTTGCATAGGGCATGGACCCGGTGAGCGATGCCCAGTGCAATTTTGTGATCCCGTAGTTCCTATGTAGTAACTCTTTATCAGCTGTTGATAATTCGTATGGAAGCCCCAGAAGCTCCTGTGAAACCCAACTCTGGAGCATTGATCCCATAATTAATCTTCTAATTAGCTGGTTGAATTCTGTATCGTGATGTGAGGAGGGCACATAAGAATAAGAATATGTATTAAGATCTCTAATAGCACAGAAGGTGAAGCGTTCTTGCTGAATTAATACACACTTGCCTCTTCTGAAAAAGCATTGTGACAAATAGATGGTCTGATCTCAATTTCTCAAATAGATTATATAGCAGGGATTCGGGAGCCAGCTTCTTTCTTGCTGGCTGGAATGCACTTCTCGTGGGCTGGTATTACCCAAGTTCTACGGCCTATAAAAGTTAAAGCCACCCTGAATGCGCCGCGGGAGGACGTTCAACATAGCATTGTGGCACGTGTTTTTGGCTGCATCGATTTCAGATGTTTGCCCATCGTACAACGTTGTCAAATTTCCATGGCGTTTTCACGTGACTACAAGTAATAATTAGCCTCTGTGGAATTGAGGCACGTTTATTTATTTTTAAAGATTCTTTAATCGCACGGTTCACCGTGCACCTCTTTTATGGATTGGATTGAAGAGATCACACGAGCTACAAGAAATCGGGATTTGTACGTAGAAATTGTGATTGTAATTTGTACCTGCCCAATTTACTGCAGGCATGTGATGGAAAATAAAAAATTAAGTTACGATCCTATCCGCATTGACCGTTAAAATTACCCACTTTTTGTCCCTCGTTATTTGTAATTTGTAAATAGCACCATTTCATTCATATATAAATAAATAAATAATAAACTTCCATTCATATAATATTTTGGGCTTAGACTCATGTAAAATTACTTCACTTATTTTCTTTCATGCGGATGAGAGGCAAAGCCACCCTAGACACTGCCTTTCTAGCAATCTAATTGCCAGGCTTTTACTTGCTTCCAAGCAAATCTAATTCCAAGTTCCCAAGGCGATCCAATTGCCAAGGCTTTTACTTGCTTCCAAGTTCCCAAGGGAAATCTAATTGCCAGAGGCTTTTACTTGATTCCAAGTATCCAAGGGAAATCAAAATTACAATTTTGACTTATGTTAGGTTCCCAAGGCGATCCAATTGCCAAGGCTTTTACTTGCTTCCAAGTTCCCAAGGGAAATCTAATTGCCAGAGGCTTTTACTTGATTCCAAGTATCCAAGGGAAATCAAAATTACAATTTTGACTTATGTTAGTTTGATTGTGTTTAATATTAAGGTTAAATACAAGTTCTTTAGACTTTACAAGAGATCATGTTTGACTTATGTTAGTCTGGTTGTGTTTAATATTAAGGTTAAATACAAGTTCTTTAGACTTTACAAGAGATCATGTGGAAAGTGTGACAAGAGATCACGCGGAAAGTGTGAGCCACATATTGTTTGTTAGTCACATTAAGGGTATAGCCTATAGGTATTATGGAGATAAAAGCATGTGTCATTAATGGTTCATGAGCTATTCAAGCTATTCAAAGAAGGATAAGGTAAGCTCTTGACTTGAAGATATTTGGCATCATGACGGGGAAAGGCCTAAGGCTTAGTTCAATTTTGATCTCCATTACAAGCTATTGAGATTACCCAATAATTCCTACTGTTGATTAGAAGGTCACACTTCAAAAAAACATGTGGGTTTGGAGCTTTGGAAGTGTTGGATCTGTTGTTTTTAAGTTATTTTGAGCTATTTTGTCATAGATTGGCATTCTACGTGCTAGATTAGAAGAAAAAACCTTGCTTTCATTATTGATTTGTACTATAATTAATCCCAAGAGGCTTAGATTGAGTTTTATTAAACCAAAAAGTGGCTTAGCTAGTGTGATTAGGAGTGATTATCACCTCAAAAACATAAGCTTTGAGTCTCGATTGAGTGAATTAGGGTGCGGTCATTATTTTTCTTTGATTTTGGTCATGCATTATTAAAATTAGTTTAGAGTATGTAAAACCACATGTTTGTCAATAAAAACACTTAATCACTTATATAATCTCTCATAATTAGGATTAAGAGTCTTAATCATCTCCTAAAAATCCAAGAAACCCAAAAAAGTCTTAAAGACAAGATAAAAATGCCTCTCAGGGAGGAAACATGAGTCTACATTCATGCACCAAAAAATCATGAGCGTGAGCTATAACAAACATAGGACATGGACATGAGTTATACAAATGTGAGATAACATGCATGAGATGTGAGCTATAATAGATGTGTTGATATGAGTTAACCCAAATGTGAGTGTGAGTCAATCACAACATGAGATGTGAGCTATAACAAACTTTTGACGTGAGTCAACTAGGATGTGAGCTATTTTACAGATGTGAGATGTGAGCTATAATAGACGTGTGTGACATGATTCAACCAAGACATGAGCTATAAAAGACATGCGACATGAGTAAACCTAGATGTGATCTATAAACAAAAGTGTGACATGAGTGGGCAATAGCATGATAAACTAGCTACCTCAGGGGAGGTTTGGACAAAAGTGGGACATTTTCGAGCTTCCCGAATTTGTATCCAGGGTATCTCGACAATTTAAAGTGTACCAATCACACATTTCCACGTTGCCATGGCTCCATATCCCTGCTCGAGATATGTGGCGCCGTAAAAGGTAGGGCAAGAACCGCCACACCATATCTCGTGCGAGATACATAACAGCATGACCAAGCAATCTAGTCAGCATCTCAGCATATCTTGGGTGAGATAGGTGGATTTGCTGATTAGATTGCCTGGCCATGGTGCCATGCCAGCTCAATATGTATATTTATATCTTGGGCTAGATATGATAAATGAAAAAATGTAACTCGGGCGAGATATGATAAATGAGAAAATGTTTCTCACGCGGATACGAAATTGAATTAATATATCTTGTGTAAGATACAAAAAATGAAATTGAATTAATATATCTTGGGCAAGATACGAAAAATAAAATAAAATTAATATATCTCGGGAGAGTTACTAATAATATAAAATAATGTATCTCGGGCAAGATAGGAAATAAAATATTGTATCTCAGGCGAGATACTGAAATAAAAAATTAAAAATGTCTCGAAATTCGAATATTATGTATCTCCAGCGAGATATTAAAAATAAAAAAGGCTTGAGAGAATATCAATATTATGTATCTCGACCAAGAAACTGGAAATGAAAAAAAAACTCACATGACAAATGATCAAATAGAACGTCTCCTCAGAAGATTTATATTTAAATATTATCTCGCGTGAGACAATATTTGAATATACAGAAAACCAAATAATTTTTTGTCAATGGCCATGTAGCTTGACCAAGTTATTAGTGTCTTAAAATTCCCAAATCTTTCACAGTTTTCCTTATCTCTATATCTTGCTCAAGTCATTATTCTACCTACGTTGATCTCGATCGAGCTATCAAATAGTTGTTGTCTTTGTGGGGTTATTGTATTTGCCGTGAGGTATGGAGGGTCCCCGCGTTGTGAAAGAGAAACCCTATTGCCCAAGTAGCCCCACCCTTTTGCCTTTAATTTTTTAGATTAAGAGATTGAAATAAAGAAATTTTAGAGAGAGAGAGAGAGAGAGAGAGGAATGTGCCTCCCTACAAACATGCCAACCCAGGCTTTCTGTTTCAATGCATTTGTGTCTTAACCACCCAACAAACAGCCTATTGGGCATCTAGAGCACTTTCACATTCCATAAACATTGGGACAATGTAGTTGATGACCCTTCTTTGATTTTCTAGGCCATGGTTACATGTATGCACATGCACATGCTTTGCATATGCCACGTTTTTGGCTTTACTACACTTCTCCAAAATGCATAACAAGGAGTCAATGGGAAGCGACTGGTCCTTAATTTCAAAAGAATCAAATGCTTCCTTTATATTGGACATTTCCTAGTATCTGTCATTGTTGTGTTGATGGTGAGTTGATGACACATCCCCAGGTGATAAAGAGATGTATGTAGCCATGCCATTCATCTCAAATTGCTAGCCCCATTCAGGCCAAGGCTTTAGGGCCACAAATAATTCCACTTTCCCCTTACATTCCCAATCCTTACTCTATAGGAAGTGTGGGGCTTTTATCCACAACAACGAATGCATGGTAAACGTATGCTTGCTTCCTTGGGGTTGTTCGAAGTTTTTGAGGGTTAAATTTATTAGTTTTTAGGCTCTTCGAGCAGGGCTCGTCACGCATGATGTCTTGGTAGAACTCGATATTTAGAGGGGGAGAGAGAGAGAGAGAGAGAGAGAGAGAGAGGTGTATGTGCCTTAACCACTTTTCACACTACTTGCACGACTGAGAGAGAGAATGAGATAAAGACTCTCCATGTTAACATGAACAAACGAGAGAGAGAGAGAGAATGAGAGAAAGATGAAGGTGGTTTCGATGAGAGACCATCAAGGGACATAAATCAATGGTTTCGATGAGAGACCATCAAGGGACATAAATCAATGGTTTGATTTTTGTATAAAAAGCAAAGATTTCCAGCCTTAGCAAATAACTCTAATGCCTTTCGGATACTAAGAAACATGGAACATTAGAGGAGGGAGGGGTGAGAGAAAATGGGAGAGGTTTTTGAGAGAGAGAGAGTTATAGAATATTAAGCATGTACCAAAGACCCAATGGACATATCTCAAGGAGATACGAGAAATAAAATGGAAACAAAACAAAGTCGTCTCACTTGGGTTATGCAACACTATCCATGGAATCCCATCATGGAATACCAAGAAACATGGAACATGAGAGGAGGGAGCGGTGAGAGAAAGATAGATAATGGGAGAGGTTTTTGAGAGAGAGAGAGAGAGAGAGAGAGAGAGAGAGAGAGAGAGAGAATATTAAACATGTAACAAAGACCCAATGGGCTGGCATATCTCATCATCAAACACAAAATAAATAGAAATAAAACAAAGTCATCTCACTTGGGTGATACAAAAATATTGAGAGAGAGAAAGAGAGAGAGAGAGAGAGAGAGAGAGAATGAGAGATGACCTTTCAGTTATGTGGCACCTTGCACTTTTTATCATGGCTCGTGAGGCATGCCCAGAGACCATCCTTGAGATGGTTGCACTCTTAGAGGCTTTATATGTAGTCAGCTCCACGGACAGAGAGATTTATATCCCTCCAACATGCATCTTGTTACATTGTTGGAGAGCATGCTAGAGACTCTACATTCCCTCGACAACGTAGATTCTTTGACACAATGGCTAGGGACATAGCAAGGTGAACATGTATGTCATGGCTTATCTCATTAAGAGGTATCCTGACTTTCCTCTATCAGAGAGAGGACATTATAGTTGACGCACATGCGTCATGTCCCAACCAAACCTGCTCTTTTTTCCATATGGGACCCCTTGGGCACTATGCAAAAAAGAGCGAGTGGCAACACACTGTCACACCCATCCGTATCCAATCGGGGTGAACGTTTGCAAGTGGATGGAAAGGAGCCCCATGGACCCACTTGCACAAATTCACCCCCATCCAATTGGGGTGAACGTTTGCAAGTGGATGGATAGGAGCCCCATGGACCCACTCGCACAGTTTCACCCCCATCGGACTCCCTTCTTGAGGCGTGATGTCCCACCCAAACTCGCTTTTTTGCATAGAGGATCCCTTGGGCACTATGCAAAAATAGAACGGGTGACAACACGGCATCTCGCCAACCCGCCGATGTTTGAAGGGGGTGAAAATTTGTGAGTGGAGGTGTAGCAGTCCCATGTCTTGAAATATGCAAGTGAATGGGTGTGTGTGCGGGAACAAGCCCTTAGAGCTGCGGTCGGGCATTTGGAGTAGAAGAAGGCACGGGCTTCTTCTTCCTTGTTGGAAGAGATGTCGAAAGGGTATGCCACATGGGAATCATCGAATTGGATGATCCCATTGGTGATGAGATGACCTGCAACTCAAGGTAGCATTGAAAGCAAAGGACGAGAAGCCCATAGGGGGAATAGGGTGGGAGGTCCCATCGGCGGAGAGATTTGTAGGCCCAGTAGGATGGTCTCCCAACCCTAGTGCTTGAGGAGATAGAGGTTGTCGGAGGTAGGGTAAGGGTATCGGCAGAGGACGTGGGGAACATAAAGGTCAATGGTGGCATTGTCATCTGTGGCATGCCCATACCGCATAAGATTGTCCCAGCTGATTAGGTTTGCGGAAAGTGGGTGGATGGGAAGTGTGAAGAGGGATGCGGGTTCAGAGAAGGAGATTTGGGTTTGGAAAAAAAGGGTGACGAGGATGGATAATGGGGAGTTGCAGGGAAGTTTATTGAGGAGATAAGAGAGCATGGCAGACGAGATGCGGTCCTTGATGAAACTATCGTGTTGATTAAGGCGGAGGGTGCGGTATTGGAGGTGGAGGAGCTAGTGGGGGTTTTTATGGGGGGTGGGCGAGGTGTGGCAACTTCGTGGGCGAGTCCATGAGGGCTTTGACCTTCCTCTCGACTGTGCTAGGTACCAGCCCTGAGAGTGGGGGTGGAGGCTGGATTGCTCGGGCTTCCCCGCAGTTTGATGATCCTATTTTAGGGCCTAATTTTAGCCTTTTTTTAAAAGCATAAAATTGAACATTTTAGCTATTTTTAGCCATTTTTGGGTTAGAACTTAGAAAAATTAGCTATTTAAGCCAAAACTAGGATTTTTAGGTTATTTGGTTTTTCTATCATTTTGGGTATTTATCCTTATTTTTAAGATTTTTCAGTAATATTTTACCCATATTTAACAAAATTTGATAAAAAATTTGACAATTTAATATACTACGAGGATGCAATGGTGTTGTTGCAGGGATGTTTCTCAAGCTTAGGGAGCTAGGGAAGAGCTTGGAATTGAAAATTGGGGGTATTAGAATGTATTTTTTTGACTACTAAGGTTTAGAGATGTGAAAAGGTGTAAATTTATGAAAAAATACGATATTTATGGATTTCACATGAAGGGGGAGTTAGTTAGAATCACGGAAATCAAGAAGAGAGAAATTCTTGATCATTGTGGGGCTAAGGAGGGTGTTTTGCAACAATCTTTGGTTATTCCATGCTTCTATCTCTATATCTATGCATTCCCTTCTCTATTTATACCATTTCTCATTCTCAATTGCTTAATTATGCTAATTAAATGTGTGATTAGTGGGGATTGTGAGAGATTAAGAGTTTTTCAGAAGTATTAATCTTGGAGAAGGTGGAAATATCAGAGGCAACATCACAATTGCATTTTCCTAATCAAATTCTTCCATTTTTTTGAGGCTGGTGTCCTAATTTCAATGGTGTTAGTGCATAATTAGTGAAACTAGATGAACTAATGAGTAATTAAGGAAAAAATTTAAAATAGAGAAATGGCATGCTCCAATACATTGAATCATGAGTCTTATTATCAAATTTGAGGAAGTTCCTAATTATAATGAATTATTTAAAATTACGGCCTATTTTAGGGTTAATGAAGGAACTATTTAAAGAAATGATAAAATATGTGTAAAGTGTCAAAAAAAGAAGAAGAAGAATATAATGAAGGAAAGCTATTTTAAATTTTTGGATATTTTACTAATTATTAATTAATTTCTAAAATTAGGCTATTTTGGTAATTCAACTAAAATAATTAGTTAATCAATGATTTTAGGGTTGACCAAAATTTTAGTGTTGAGGGAGTATTTGACAGTTGACATAAAAAACTTTGAGAGTGTTTTGATGTTTTTTACTAATTATAGAAAATGCTTTTCCTTACTTTTGAGAAATTACTAAATATGGAGATAATTAGCTATAATAAGAAAAAAACTTAAGATATGGACCCTAGATCATTTAAGTATTTCTTTGTTTGTGCAAGAGAGTTTGGTTAGATTTTAAGTCTATGATATAGTTGTAGTTCAAAATGGCCATATTCCCTAAAGCTGGTGGAGGATAAATAGTGAGAGTTATAGAGTGAATTAAAGGAAGTTGTTGAATAAAAATTGAATGTTTTACTGTGTTATAAGTGTCTTCAAAGTTTGATTTTGATATGAGTTGATTTGACCATAGTTGCTTTATAAATTTGCCTCATTTTGAGCATAGTGAAAGGCTAGTTAGAGTACCCTTGAGCGTATAAGTGAAAGGCTAGTTAGAGTATCCTTGAGCATAGTGAAAGGCTAGTTAGAGTACCCTTGAGCGTATAAGTGTGATACAATGAGAGAGGGGCTTGCTGGTTATGCTCTCTAAAGAGTATGTGTAAACCTTAGATGTTGAGAATAACCAAGGAGTGGTATTAGAACCCTTTAGAATATAACATGAGTTAGATCAGGAGTGGCTTACTTAAGAGACTACAAGAACCAGTTGGACTACATTGGCCAGAGCCTTATTCCACCTTAACTCCTATCTTGTGAGACTTTAAATACCTCTTACATAGCGTACTAGACTAATACTTGGCTAGCTAGAAACCCAATTTATAGATATATTAAGGGAAGAGTATTCCTGGGTCAGTTGGGCATCCTTTTAGAGTAGGGTTGTTTTCGCCACCTATTGGTATTGGCTGAAAGAAAGCCAGAGGTGGTTGCACTCAACCAGAGCATGTGTAGCTCTCCTCCAAAGCTCTTGGGCTTCATTTTGTGGGTGAGGGAAAGGGCTTCGGTGCCTTGTGGGTGGCCTCTTAAAGTAGGTTGGAGTTGTTGTTGAAGCTGTATTACCATGGTGAGAGTGGTGGGGCGAGGGTGGCTTCTTGGTTTTCTAGGGCCGTATGCAGTTGTTGGGATTGGCAAGGGTGACTTCTTGGAGGGTCTCTTGGGCTTGCTAGTGGTGGTGCTCTATCTTTAATAGGGGAGTATCTATTTTTGGGCAGTTATATGTTCCTACTCATTGCATATAATCGGTCATTGAGGTGACTAGCTCGTGGGGCGAGGTTAGAAAAACCTTGGGCAAAATTGGGTTTAGCTCGATGGGTGGATCTAATGCCTTCAAGGTAGGCGGCCAAATGGCTCTACAGCATAGACACAGCCCTCCGTTGAAGTTGAAATTGTTGCAGAGAAGAAGAAGATGCAAACAAGACAGAGAGGGAATTAAATCTAATTGAAGCAGAGAATATCATAGAATTGTGAGTTTTGTGGAGGCTGTTGCACTGGTGGTTAGAGTAGCATTTTCACTTCAAGGCCAAAGACTTGTCAGGCCTGTGGTGGATGGATACGATTTACATGTTTTGATAAATGACACAATGGAAATCACAAATAGCATTGTCAATATTTTACTATGGTATGTATAGTATATATATTGCATGATGCATATAGTATGATGCATGACTAAGCTATAAGTACCAGTGGACTAATTCTTTGTTCTTTTTTTTTGTTGCCTTTAGGTATTGTATATTACTACTACCATAAGAGGTCTAAAATTGTAGATATATTGTGGATCCTCTCATTTTTGCGGCATTACAAAATGATAGCTCGTCATTTTTGAGTCTTATGTCCTTGTTTGAATCAGTGAACCTCGATTTGGCAAGACTTATTTTCACAGCTTACGAGATGAAGAGAGTCTCATGTTAAGTTTTAAATTGACATCAAATATTTGGTAATCTATATGTGTTTTCTTTAATAACACCTATATCCTCTTTGTTTTTTTTCAACCGACACTAGAGTTTGCTTTTATACGACATTGAGAAAAACACGTGTTATTTTGCAAACTCTGTTCAACAATACCATGGCCACGTTAGAGGGTAAGTCCCTATTGACATTTCCCTCTTCCACAAGCATGTAGATTTATTTAAGTAGGATAAGTTGATGCTTGTTTTTTTGACCTCTCAAATGTGCTCAAAAATTTGTATATGCATTGGAACATCTCTTAATGGAGCCAAACCTTGTACAAAACATGACATATCATAGGATAAGGTGCTAGTCTAGCCCAGAGATGTCACCTGTGGTGGTGGATGGAGGATGGCCCTAAACGCCTACCTTTTAATAAAATTTTTTTTTGATATTCCTGATGTAAGTGATGTTTGTAATGTAGACTTGCATAATCTAGTGTAGCTATAATGTCCCTAACAAAGCTTTTCTCTGTGTACAGGAAATAATTTTGATAAAATATGCTCCCTTGCATGTAAAACAATTCAGGACCAAAGCTGTACAAAGAATTATTTTGGCTGTCCATGATCGTGCAGAAGAAGAGATCAAGAGGGTAGGCAAATTTGCAAGGGAAGCTATAGAGAGAGTATGTCAGCGAGACGAGGAGCGGAAAAGACAATTCGAAGCACATATGGTTGCCCTTAATGATTATGACAGGTTGCAAGCTGAGGCGGATGAATGGGTGGAATCTAGGATGTAGGCAGAGAGGGGAAGAGAAGAAAGACTATGGGAAGAAATGGAAAGACTGGGTCAGGACCAAAATAGAAGGCCGCCTCAGTCCCAAGCATAGTCTCACGGCGTCACTTCTGTGCCCCAAAGTGTTTTGATCGACGTCAGCATCATTACACTTTTATTTACATTTGTAACATTAACATTAATTTTGTGTAAGCGACTTGACATTGATATATAAGAAAAAAATCTTTCATATATTAAATTGCTTTTGGAGTTACAATGTTTTGATTGTCATCATTTAACAACTAATCAAGTGAATAGTATGAGAGACAGATGCTTTGCAGAAAGTCATTTTCTCTTTTCGGCTTGGCACCTGTAAAAAAAGGGTTTTGTTAGTGGTATCTTACATAATGTTCTACACAGCATATGTAAATATAAATGGTTTACCTTTTTAGTATCCATTGTAAATGTATAATTCAAAGATCCCTGCCCCCTCCGCGCAACGAATTTGGGGGTGCTAGCAGTGGAAGTGTCACTGCTTGCACAGGGTAGAGCCTCTCACTAGGGGCCTCGCCCATGAATATCCGGACAAGAGACTAATCTCTCGGTTCTTCCAAACCCGGAAAAACTTCCCTCGCCTAGAAAGCACGGGTGATTCCTCCAAGAAAATCTATACTAACATAGTCAAGAGCCTTAACTAACCAAACTGATTCGACCGAACTTGTAAGTCACATGGTCCGATCAAGCGAAGAGACTTGCACTTGGATCATAGAGACCAATGCTTTTTTCCTCGTCAAGAGGCACATTCGTTGATTCTTTTCCATAGAACAAGGACTATCCGAGATTTACTTCAACTATCGTTACTTAACAAAATTGAGTCTCATTTTAGGGATCCATCAGTCCAGCGTAACCCCATCCAATCCCATCGGTTAGCCAAACCGCCCAACCACTATCGTGATAGGATCCATTTAGAGATTTGGTTATGTTTTGCCCCGGGTGCCAGGGAAAAGAGTTCCCAGGCCCCCTAGCTGGTGCTTCAAGCAAACTTCAAGGTAGACACACCACTTACACACCTAATATGAATTGCATGTTTCACAGATTCAGCTGTGAATTAAATGTTTCACAGATTCAGCTGTCTTTAAAACAATCTTTTAATGAAACCGTAGTATCACTGATCATAATCCTCTAAAATATCTAGCTTGAATTCCAATTTACAATCATTCCTTCATCGGTGTACCTATGGCATCTCACCACCTGTTCACTCAGGGGCCTTTTCAATAGGTCCTAGCTCATAGTACCTAAAAATATAATCACATAAGAAAAACCAGATGGACTCTCCATTGAAGATCAGCAAGATCAACCAAGAGATCCATATAAAAGAGCCATGGACCTATTTGTTGAGGACCAGCAAGGCCAATCAACCAAATCCGTGCCTGAATTCAGAAAAAACTCTAACACCTTGTTCCATTTTCTTCCTTGACGAATGCGTGGGTATCTTCGGTGACCCCCCCAAAGCTCGAGCACCATATGGTCAGCACCCTCTAGGCTCCTTCGTAGGTCACCTAGCGCTTCACTCATAGGCCGCTTCCTTGGTCCCTCATCCACCGTACCAGAAGCTCACCATTTAAATCGAACCAAGGCTAGTCAAGACCTTGGCCTACCTTGCTTTGCAAGACGTCCTTCGTTGACTCTCTGTCACAAAAACTGTTGTAACTTTATCACTTAGTTCACGACCTCATTCACAAGATGGTCAAAATGCTTCCCCTGCATTCTTGACATAAAACAATAATTTAAAAACAGGTTTCATAAATACAATTTCTAACGAACTCTCTTCTTGACATAAAACAATAATTTAAAAACAGGTTTCATAAATACAATTTCTAACGAACTCTCATCTTTCCAGATTGTTCCACATCATTTCTCGTTATTCGACATTCCTTTACATCAATTCACATTGCTTATTCCACATCCAGTCATATGTATTCCCATCGTCCTTCATCCATTCTCATCCAATCACATCATATTACATCTCATCACATCTATCCTCATCATATCACATCATAACATATCCACATCACATCTCATCCATTCATATCACATCACATCCATCTACATTTATTCAGATCCACATCACATCCACATACCATCACATCATATCCACATTTATTTACATCACTTCACATTCACATCCACATCCATTTACATCACATTGCATCTCATCATATCCACATCCATCACATCCACATCTATTTACATCCACATCTATTTACATCACATCACATCTCATAACATCCACATCCATTTACATCATATCACATCTCATCCATATCTCATCACATCCACATCCACATCCATTTATATCACATCGCATCTCATCCACATCTCATCACATCCACATCCACATCCATTTACATCACATCACATCTCATTCACATCTCATCACATCCACATCCACATCCATTTACATCACATTGCATCTCATCATATCCACATCCACATCTATTTACATCACATCACATCTCATCACATCCACATCCATTTACATCATATCGCATCTCATCCATATCTCATCACATCCACATCCACATCCATTTACATCACATCACATCTCATCCACATCTCATCACATCCACATCCACATCCACATCCATTTACATCACATCGCATCTCATCCACATCTCATCACATCCACATCCACATCCATTTACATCACATCGCATCTCATTCACATCTCATCACATCCACATACACATCCATTTACATCACATCGCATCTCATCCACATCCATTTACATCACATCGCATCTCATCCAAATCTTATCACATTCAAATCCACATCCATTTACATCACATCGCATCTCATCCACATCTCATCACATCCACATCCACATCCATTTACATCACATCGCATCTCATCACATCCACATCCACATCCATTTACATCTCATCACATCCACATCCACATCCATTTACATCACATTGCATCTCATCCACATCTTATCACATCGACATCCACATCCATTTACATCACATCGCATCTCATCCACATCTCATCACATCCACATCCACATCCACATCCATTTACATCACATCGCATCTCATCCACATTTAATCACATTCACTCACATCTTATCACATCGCATTCACATCGCATCTCATCCACATCTCATCACATCCACATCCACATCCACATCCATTTACATCACATCGCATCTCATCCACATTTAATCACATTCACTCACATCTTATCACATCGCATCTCATCCACGTCTCATCACATCCACATCCACATCCACATCCACATCCATTTACATCACATCGCATCTCATCCACATCTCATCACATCCACATCTCATCCACATCCACATCCATTTACATCACATCGCATCTCATCCACATCTCATCACATCCACATCCATTTACATCACATCGCATCTCATCCACATTTAATCACATTCACTCACATCTTATCACATCGCATTCACATTTAGTATCGTTTTCTACTTTCGATACCGATAGGAGTTTTCTAAGTTTTTGCCAATTGCTTGGCCTAGTTAAAGGTACTTTTTCTCGATAGATAACTCTGTGGTTTTATTGCAATACTATTTGGGAAATAGTTGAGTTTAGAGAAAAGGCAATTTCATATTGGGTGTGTAAGTGGTCTGTCTATTTAATTTCTGCATGAGAGCCGGCTAGGGGGCCTAGGAACTCTTTTCCCTGGTACGTGAGACAAAACATAACCAAATTTTTATAATGGATCCTATCAATATAGTGGCTGGGTGGTTGGCTAACCCATGGGATTGGATGGGGCTAGGCTATTGGACTGATGGATTCTTATAATAAAATTTAATTCTGTTGAAATAAGACCCAAGATAATCCTTGTTCTATGGAAGAAGAATCACGGCTCTGCCTCTTTTGATGGGGAAAAGCCATTGGTCTCTATGAAACCAAGTGCAAGTTCCTCCTTTGATTTGGCCATGTGACCTGCGAGCTCGGTCGGAATAGTTAAGACTTTTGACTACGTTAGAAGATTTTTCCTAGAGGAGTCGCCTATGCTTTCTGGGCAAGGGAAGTTTTTTTGGGTTTGGTTTTGGAGGAACTGTCAGATCAGTCGAACATTCGTGGGCGAATTAGTCTCTTTTGGAGGAACTGTCAGATTAGTCTCTTTTGGAGAAACTGTCATATTAGTCTCTTTTTCGGACATTTGTTGGGCGAGGCCCCGAGTGGGAAACTCTGCCCTACGTGTAAGGTTGCTACTTTCACTGCTAGCACTCCAGAGCTCGATGCGCAGAGGGGGCAGGGATCTCACAGTTGTTGGTATCAGAGCGAATTGGCTGAAGTATATAAACAAAGAAACAAGAAATGCCAAAAAAAATTGAGTTACCAATAAAGGATTGTAATTGTGTGTTAAAACTCGTACAAATTGATATTCAGAATGGAAATTCATAAGAAAATTGGGTTTTTAGATAGAAGTACCGTAATTGTGTGGAATCCCCGATTTGCTTGAGGCCTAGATATGATGGCATTTGTCTTATAACACCAAGGACCGTGACCACCCGTATATACCGTGGGTATATTCCAACTCTTTATTGACAATATATATAAGTGAATCTAAGACCTTGAAGTTGTGAGCAAAAATGCTATCCTAGATGATGATTTTGAATGTTGGTTTATATGATTTTAGAATTCTGGTTAGAATCGATGAATTGATTTTAGAATTCTGGTTAGAATTGATTTTGATTGAAGGATAATGATTTTTGAATTCGGGTTGATGAGTTGAATAAATCATGATGATGATGGTGAATGGAGAGAATATAACTTGGAGGATGATCAAGACCTTCAGCAGATTACTATGAGATTAGTGGATCTTGCTGACATATTGCACCTTGACCTTGGCCTAGTAGAGCCGATTGTGAAATAACAAATTGAGAACCTGTATTGTTGAAATATACAAGTGAAAAGGGTGTGTGTGGGAACAAGCTCTTGGATAGAGGCTGTAAAAGAGGAGATGTAACTGTGAAAGAACCTGTGAAAAGGTTAGAAGAATCTACTGGGAGAGAATAATGGGTAGCATGAGGGAATTTAGGAGTGTGGAGATATTCTGGGAGATATTCAGGGAAAAGAGAAGAGGTGAAGAGAATCAGGCAAAAGGTGGAGATATTCAGGGAGTAAATCATGGAGAAATCAAGGGGATTTGATGCTTGATGTAAACTCTATAAATTGAGGCATAGCCCTAATGAGAATTTGCTGGTTTTTGAGTATCCATGCCTACATTAATCTATGTGCTAATTATTCACTAATTACGTCTTAATCACTTGCTAATCACTTTGTTAATTATGCTGATTCTAGTGTTTGATCCACCATAGCTCATCATTTAGCTCAAATTTCAACATGGTATCAGAGCCATGCCTAGAATCAACCAGATTTATGAGCCCATTAGTGAATTAATCAGGATTAGTAAGATAATTAGCAAAAAAATCAGTTTTTAGTGAGTTTTCACTCTTCCCCTTCACCCCCAGCCAGTGGAGGGTCTCTAGCATCTAGCACACTCAAAATTAGGGCATAAGATTCTTACACAAGCTAGCTAAGGTCTTTGGCTTCAAGCCTATCAAGAAAACGCAGCAAACCGCCGGCGGGTTCAGGAGATCTACACGTTTTTTCCAGCGCTTATTTTCTGAGATGTTTGTGACATTGCAACTTCCACAGGTCAAAGATCTCTAATTCCTCTTAGCACAAAGGGTAATCAAGCATGCTCTACAAGTTGGTGAAGACAGAAATCAATTTCATCAAGTCTACAGAGAGATCAAAGCTCTTCATCAAATCTGCAGGTGACTTTGGTAAAACAGAGATTAAGCTTTCATTATTTGGTCAAATCTTGTGTTTCTTGGCTTAATCCTCTACTAGACTCATTGCTATTGATGCCTTTCAAAGCATTTGAGCTCATTTGAAGTGGAAGGCACCAGATCTGAGCTCCCCGCATACTCTGTTTTTTGCACACAAACCAGAGCATTAATTTGCTAATCAGTGATTAATCAGTGCTAATCACTGTACTTTGGTGAAATTGAGGGTTCAAATTAACCATTAGGTATCTGATACAGATCCCTAAAGCTTCAGATTGCAAATCGGAGTTGGTTTGATACTCCAACCATCCCGTACAAATTGGTTACTCTCAATTTAATGTAATTTCTGGTGATTTTATGCTGATAAAATTGTTGTAATCATCTATTAAACACCAGATTGAGTTGTAAAAGGGTAGACACTGCCCTTGAATCTTGAATTTGGATCAAGAGGTAAGACCCCCTTCACATCACCATGAATTCAGCACAGGAAATAGCCAAATTTAATGGAGAACAGTTTTATACATGGCAAACAAAAACCATGTATTTGCTGATGAGGAAAAATTTGTGGGGATTAGTTGAAGGGAGAGATGAATGCCCAGAGAGGGGAAAATGAGTGGAAGAGTAGGAATGAAAAAGCATTGGGGCTTATTGCACTCAGTTTAAATGATGAGATCATTCATCATATCACAGGGATACAGTGGGCAAAAGATGCATGGGATGAACTCAATAAATTATTTGGTACACAAGCAAAAAATTCCAAGATAAATCTATTAATGCAATTTTACAAATTGGACATGAAGGAAAGTGAACCCTTAATCACACACTTGAACAAATATAAAAGCATTAAGCAACAGCTGGCAGCTATTGGCAAAAAGGTAGAAGATGATGAAGCATTAGCTGTACTTTTGAAAAGTGTGGACAAAGGAGATTATGAAAACATTGTAGCAACACTAAAGAATGTACCTGAACTGAAGATACACGAGATAGAAGCAACTCTACTGGAGCAAGAGAGCAGAGGCAAAGAGAAGAAAGAGCTCGACTCAACAGCAGGAGAGGAAAAAGCATTCTTCACCCGAGGAGGATTCTCTCGAGGACGAGGACGAGGAAGAGGCAGAGTAGGAGGGAGGACCTTCACTTGCCACAAATGTGGAAAGCCAGGACACATGGCCAGAGACTGCTACAGCAAACCCAGTGAAGAAGGGACGACATCAGCAAACTTCATGGAGGCTCCAAGAGAAGTGGAGTCGGATCATCTTTTCTGAGAGAGAGAGAGAGAGAGAGAGAGAGAGCCCACAACCCAATGTAACCTGCCCCAACAAAGTAAAACCACCTCTGAGCCACTGATGATGTAGGCCAAGTGGTAGATGTATGTGTGAGCACTTTAGTCAAGGTCACGGGCACTTATAGTAGCCTTGGACACATAGAGAGAGAGAGTGTCAAGGACTATGGAGTTTAGGGACTTGAGGCACTGGTCGCGGGCTATCAAGTAAGAGGGAAACTTGATACAGGGTCCAGGTGTGTTAGGATTATTCACTTGAGGGGAGGTGTTGAAATATACAAGTAAAAAGGGTGTGTGTGGGAACAAGCTCTTGGATAGAGGCTGTAAAAGAGGAGATGTAATTGTGAAAGAACCTGTGAAAAGGTTAGAAGAATCTACTGGGAGAGAATAATGGGTAGCATGAGGGAATCTAGGAGTGTGGAGATATTCTGGGAGATATTCAGGGAAAAGAGAAGAGGTGGAGAGAATCAGGCAAAAGGTGGAGATATTCAGGGAGTAAATCATGGAGAAATCAAGGGGATTTGATGCTTGATGTAAACTCTATAAATTGAGGCATAGCCCTAATGAGAATTTGCTGGTTTTTGAGTATCCATGCCTACATTAATCTATGTGCTAATTATTCACTAATTACGTCTTAATCACTTGCTAATCACTTTGTTAATTATGCTGATTCTAGTGTTTGATCCACCATAGCTCATCATTTAGCTCAAATTTCAACATGTATAACTGAAATTCCCGTGGGGAATGTTCAGATGAAATTACTAGTCCAATGGACCATTATTGTGTTAAGGATATGAATGAACTATTTTTCGATATGAGTTCTGTATGTTTCCTCTTATAGAAGGGATCTTTATCCCAAGATTCTGGAGAGGGTTGACCAAACTTTAGGGAATCCCGAAATCAATTGGATCTAAAGTTTAATTCCTTTTGGATTCAAATTATAAATAAAGTGGTCTTTTCACCTAAGATTCTTTGAGCATCTATTAAGTTGGAAAAATGGACTTGACTAAGAAGAGAAAGAGTCCCACCCTAGGAGTAAGAAGATGATTTTACCGAGATTATCCTCTAGCTTGCAAGATGAGGACATCTCGCATTTTTTAATAATTGGTGAGGATGTAAGATTCCTCCCTCGAGCTATTGAGATGTAAAGGTGTAAGAACCTCCCCTTCAATCTCTATAATCATCCCCTAAATTCTAAATGCAAGAAAATATTATTTTACCTTGTTTTGGTCTAGAGAGAGAAAATGTTCTAGGGAGAGGTAATACAGTTTTGAAATAATTTTGGATAAGAATTTTCTCCTAGTTAATAGGAAGAGATCCCCTGAAATAGAATCTTAAAAGAGTTTTCCAATGTGCATTAGAAATTAATTGAATATGTGAATTGGACATCTTGGCCTAGGGGTATAAAATTTTTAAAAAAATCTTATTAAGGTCCAACGAGTGTCAAGAAGGGCCAATAAGGTTAATCCAAGTGTTGGGATGAGAAAAAGGTAAGGAATATAACAAAATCTCCCAAAAATGAGTAAATTCTCACATAAGATGAAGAGTTGACTAGTAGTAGGTTTATTAGTTTAAAAATGAGATTTTTTAGTAAAAAAATAGAATTTTGGACACCTCAAAATGGGGAGAAGGGCTCATGAAGGAGGCGCCTAGAAATCACATCAAGAGGGTATTTTTTTAATTCAAAAAAGTGAGATATTTCATCTCTCCTCCTTCGAACCAAATAAAAAAAGTGATCAAAACTAGTCTAAACTTGTTCAAAATGGATCAAACTGGAGCTAGAAGCCTCTAGATTCTAGTTGGACTTGGTTGGTGGCCTCCCACACCTATAAATAGACCCCCATTCCTTTGTATTTTCATATTGGATTTTGAGTTTATTACATTTCTATTATTGTGAAGCTTTGGAGCTTCATTAAACCTCTTCTTTCTTGAAGATTACCCTTTCCCCTTGGTGGCCAAGCCTCTTCCATGAGGGCTACACCATTTTTGCAAGGTAAAGAATCAAGCAAACCAAGGGTAAGCCTAAACAATGTTGTTTATGCTCTCTTTTTAATGTTATTCTTCTTCCCAACCTCCCTCATGCTTGGGAAGCATTTTATTTTGTGGTTTTTCTCTTAAAACCATGCTTTTCTTGATTATGATGATTTAATGTTTATGTTTAAGCTTTGGTTTATGCATAAACTAACTTTTATATATAAAGTGGATTTTTTTGCATTATCATTTCACAGTAAATGCGAGGAAACTATAGCAAAATTTTATCAATAGAAAATGAAGGTTTATGCATAAATAATTTTTATTCTAAAAGAGGAACTTTGAGTAATAATTTTATAAAAAATGCACGGAAGTTATTGCAAAATTTTCTAATTAGAAAATGAAGGTTTATGCATAGTAAATTTTATGCTAAAAGTGGAGTTTTGAGCATTATTCATTTGCCTGAAAAAGAAAGAAGGTTATGCATAAATTTTCTAGATGAATTATAGAAATTATTATAAATATAATTCACTTAGAAAAAATGGATGTGAAATGATGTGAATGGATGTGAATGATGTGAATGGATGTGAAATGATGTGAAATGGATGTGGATGGATGTGAATGGATGTGAAATTATGTGAATGGATGTGGGCGGATGTGAATGGATGTGAAATGATGTGAATGGATGTGAAATGATATAAATGGATGAAATGATGTGAAATCATGTGAATGGATGTGAAATGATGTGAATGGATGTGAAATGGATGTGAAATGATGTGAATGGATGTGAAATGATGTGAAATGATGTGAATGGATGTGATTCGATATGAATGGATGTGATTCGATATGAATGGATGTGAAATGACATGATTAGATGTGGATTAGTGTGGAAATGATGTGATTAGATGTGGATTGATGTGGAAAGATGTGAATAGATGTGGATTGATGTAGGAATGATGTGATTAGATGTGGATTGATGTGGGAATATGTGATTAGATGTGGATCGATGTGGGAATGATGTGATCAAATGTGGATTGATGTGGGAAGATAAGATTAGATGTGGATTGATGTGGGAATGATGCGATTAGATGTGGATTGATGTGGGAAGATGTGAATAGATGTGGATTGATGTGGGAAGATGTGATTGGATTGATGTGGATTGATGTGGGAATGATGTGATTGGATGTGAAATGATGTGATTGGATGTGAATTGATGTGAGATGATGTGATTAGATATGAGTGATGTCGGTGATGTGATTGGATGTGAATTGACGTGAGATGATGTGATTAAATGTGAGTTGTTGTGCGAATGATGTGATTGGATGTGAATTGATGTGATTGGATGTGATAGGATGTGATAGGATGTGAGTTGATGTGGGAGTGATGTGATTGGATGTAAATTGAGTGGGAGTGATGTGATTGGATGTAGATTGATGTGGGATAATGAGAAATGATATGGAATGATGAGAAATGAAGTGGAATGGTAAGAAATGATGAGGAATGATGTGAAAGGATGTGTAATGAGATGAGGAAAGATGGGAATTATGTAATGATGTGAAAGGATGTGTAATGATGAGGAAAGATGGGAATTATGTTTGGAACTGTATTTTGTATGTGAAACTTGTTTTTTTTAAAGATTGTTTTACATCAAGTATGCTGGGGGAAGCACTTTGACTATCTTGTGGAATGAGGTTGTGGGGACCTAAGTGAAAAAGTTGCACAACAGCTGACGGAGAGTCAATGAAGGACGTCTCGCGTGCAAGGTCAGGCGAGGTCTTAACCCTCGGTTCGATTAAAAATGGTGAGCTTTCGGTAGTACGGTGGATGAGGGACCAAGGAAGCGGCCTATGAGTGAAGCGCTAGGTGACTTGTGAAGGAACCTAGAGGGTGATGACCATATGGTGCTCGGGCTCTAGGTCGCCCAGGATACCCACGTGTGTGTCGAGGAAGAAAATGAGTTGGAGTTATTTTGTGAACACATGCATGGATCTGGTTGATTGGCCTTGCTAGTCTTCAACGGATGAGTTCATGGCTCTTTTACATGGATCTTGTTGGTTGATCTTGCTGATCTTCAACTGAGAGTCCATATGGATTTTGTTGGTTGATCTTGCTGATCTTCAACTGAGAGTCCATATGGATTTTGTGTGATTATATTCCTAGGTACTATGGGCTAGGAACTATTGAAAAGGCCCCTGAGTGAGCTGGTGGTGGTGAGCGTTCTGGTTGCCAATGATGCCATAGGTACGCTGAGGAAGGAATGAATGGAAGACTGGGTACTATGGACTAGGAACTATCGAACAGGCCCCTGAGTGAGCACGTGGTGAGCGTTCTAGTTGCCAATTATGCCATAGGTATGCCGAGGAAGGAATGACTCGAAATTGAATCTTGGAACTAGAATATTGAGGACTATGATGGAAACTCTGTGGCTTTATTGCAATGCTATTTTGAAAATAGTTGAGTTTAGAGAAAAGGCAAATTCATATTGGGTGTGTAAGTGGTCTATCTATTTAATTTTTGCATGAGAGCCGGCTAGGGGGCCTGCGAACTCTTTTCCCTGGTACCCGGGACAAAACATAACCAAATTTTTATAATGGATCCTATCAATACAGTGGTTGGACGGTTGGCTCACCCATGGAATTGGATGGGGTTATGCTGGACTGATGCATTCCTAAAATAAACTTTAATTTTGTTCAAGTTACGACAGTTGAAGTAAGTCCCAGGATAATCCTTGTTCTATGGAAAAAGAATCAACAGTTGTGCCTCTTTTGATGGGGAGAAAAGCATTGGTCTCTATGAACCAAGTGCAAGTTCCTCCTTTGATTCAGCCATGTGACCCGTGGGGTCAGTCGGAATACAAAGGATAGGTAAGACTATTGACTACATTAGAAGATTTTTCCTGGAGGAATCGCCTATGCTTTCTGGGCGAGGGAAGTTTTTTTCGGGTTCGGTTTTGGAAGAGCCACCGGATTAATCTCCTGTCCGGACATTCGTGGGGCGAGGCCCCGAGTGGGAAACTCTACCTTGCATGCAAGGTTGCTACTTCCGCTGCCACCAGCACTCCAAAGTTTGATGTGCAGAGGGGGCAGAGATCTCACATGGAGGCATTAAATTTGTCTGCGATGTCCTTGTTGGTAGCTGCTTCCCTCCTGCTCTCCTCTTCTATGACTTTCTTCATAGTCTGCTTAGCGTGCACCATGGCCTCGAATGTATAAAATGGCCCAAAGAGGAAAATCTCGTTATATAGAGCTCAAAAACACGTCATCATTGTAAGAAACCCTAATTTTAGGAGGCAGTTCATAGGGGCTAGAAGGGTACAAAAATGCCAAGTCCGGGCACCTCGCACATGGCATTTTTGCACCCTTTTGGCCCACATTTTGTTTTTGTCCAAAAAACTCAATTCTATAGTACTTGAAAATCTCCCTCACTTGATAATCCACAATTTTGACATTAAATGACACTTGGAAAAACAAGAAAAAAATTTGTGGCAAAATGACACTTGAATCCATATATGGCAAAAAAAATCTTATTCAGTGGTATTGTATTACATAGAAGGTAGAAGTGAGTATTACAAGTTAAAATTTGGCATCAAAATTCCATCCCTTACAAGATTCTAACTAGGGAAATAGATCATTCAGAGTAAGCTTAGAGCTACACTGTATTTAATTGTTCTTGAAACAGCACGAGACTCCAATACTTGGACAATGTTATGCACCATAGCTTCTCAGTGTTGTGCAATGTTTGCGGCATAGCACAAGGCCAAGGCTTAGTCTTCTTGCAACACTGCAGGGTCACTCGAGGCTCTACCACCTGTGACGTGGCAGAATGCACTTTGGTGTACACTAAAAACCTACAAAACAAGCTTTTCAATCATCAAAAATTTACACCATGAAACAAATGATGCTTTAAGGTTCTTACACGCCAAGAAGTATGGCCAATGCGACCAACAAGGTTTTGCAAATGCTAGATGTGGGAACACAATCTCCCTCTCTCCAAGCGTGCTTCCTCAGAGATAGGGCGGCGGCCTCCTCTTCAGTTAGAATGGGTAGCTGTGTTGAAATGTAGGGAGAAAGAGACGAGACAAGAGACACATCATGTACGCTCCCAAAGACTAATTCATATATTGAGGACAAGATACATATATATAGATGAGACCAAGTTAGGTAGAGTGAGCCATATATAGAGCTCCAACACCCCCACTCAAACAAGGGTCTCTAGCTATGGATGAAAAAACCCTTGGGGAGTACAAGGGAAAAACCCAAGCCCCTATACAAATGTGAAAATATGAACCAGAAGTAATGATGTGAAAGTGCATTGTGCATCTATGTACAAATATACAAAAGGACCAAGAGGTCATAGTGTGCAATTGTGAAATGTGCAAAGTGCATGGTGTCTAGAAGATTACAACGATATATGTACAAAGCTACCATAAGAGTAAAGAGCGTAATCTAGAAAGAGTGAGCCCGAGGCAACTCCAAGCTCTGAGCGTAAGAGAATGAAGCGCGACTCATTGAGACCTTTGGTAAGAATATCTGCAATCATCTGGTCACTTGGACAATGTTCAATCATGATAGTGCCTTTGCGTACTTCGTATCGAACATAATGGTAATGCACAGCCATATGTTTTGACTTGTTATGTTGGACATAGTCTTTTGCAAGACTAATAGCACTCTGATTATCACACCGCAAGGGTGTACTAGAAAGAGGAGAATGGCCAATATCTGTCACAACACTTGTCAAAGCCAAATGAGTTCACGAGCTGCAAGTGATGCTGTAACATATTCAGATTCGGTTGTAGAAACTGCAACACAACGTTGTTTCTTGCTAGTCCAAGAAATAAGACAACCATTAATGAATTGCCACTAGTAGATCGCATAGATAAATGTGAGCTGGCCCAATCTGCATCTGTGTAACCCAAAAGAGAAAGAGATGGAATGGAGTCGGATGTGAATTGTCGTTGATAAACCAAACCATAATCTGCAGTGCCTTTCAAGTATTTCAACATGCGCTTTGCTGAAGACCAATGCTTAAGAGAAGGACATGCAAGGTGTTGCCCGAGATAGTTAGCAATAAACAAAATGTCAGGACGAGTGTTCAAACCAACAACTTGAAGACATCCAACCAAATTAGCATATGGTTGATTTGTAACAAGCTGGCCACCACCATCAGAAGTGTTTTTCATGGAACTCGCAAGACAAGGAGTAGTTGCTGAATGTGCAGATTCCAAACCAAACTTCTTAATAGTATCTTCAATAAACTTTGACTGCCGAAGTAATAAAATACCTTTGTTGCGATCCCTTTGAATCAATGGTTGTGAAGAGGAAAGTTGCTCTATAGAAGAAGATTCATCATCACACAAGAATGGAAAAGCTTGAAGCAAAGATTTAGTATCATCAGAATCATCCATGGACTATGTACCGCCCATAAGTTGTTCATTGCAAATAGCATCACGATTCACAAGCACTTTCTTGGAGGACGGGTCATAGAATTTGTAGCCTTTGGAAGTGTCAGAATACCCAATAAAAATAACTTTAAGCCCAGGAGCATCAAGCTTTGCTCGTGTTTCTTTAGGAACATGAATATAAGCAATATATCCAAAGGTTCGAAAATGAGATACAGAAGGAATTTCACCTATCCATGCTGTGATGGGTATCTTACCAGAAGGAGCAGTAGTAGGAAGATGATTCTGAATAAAGACTACTGTCAAGAGAGCTTCACTCTAGAAAACATGAGATAACCTAGAATGAATCAGCATACATCGTATAGCATTGATAATAGTGCGATTCTTACGTTCAGCAACACCGTTCTATTGAGGTGAATATGGAATAGTATGTTCATGATGAATACCATGGTCTGTACAATAACTCTCAAACTCACGAGACACATATTCTCCACCATTATCGCTGCGAAGTTTCTTGAGGCGACGACCAGTTTGAAGTTCGGCAGCCTTGTGAAATTGCTTAAAAACAGATAACACCTGAGATTTTTGTCAAAGCAAGAAAACAACTGTATACCGTGAGTAATCATCAATAAACGTAATGAAATAATGATGTGTTCTCGATGGAGACAAAGGTCCACAAATGTCAGTATGAACAAGATCCAACAAATCATGAGAATGAACTGAATTTGAGAGAGGAAAGGGTTTACGATTGTGTTTGCCAAGAGCACAAAACTCACAGATTCCCATATGAGGATGAGCTTTAAGATCCATGCCATGTATAAGACCTTGACGATGAAGATAATATCTATCTGCGAGAAGACGTATAAGATAAAATCACAAAATTTGCACACCATAGACAAGGACGACCGCAAGAGATAAGAGACATTAATAAGAAAAGAGTCCTCAAAATAGAGAGACGTGGGATGCAAGATTCATTGATAGACGCTTGATGAAAAAGCTAGATTGGTCGTTTTGCTAAAAATAGCAAAATAATAAGAGACGCTTGACGAAAAAGCTAGATTTGGCGGTTTGCTAAAGACGCTTGATGAAGACGAAACCTGTGTGCTCACAAAGACACTTGATGAAGACGAAACCTGTGTGCTCACACAAAGAACCTGTTTGCTTATTCAAGGAACCTGTTTTGTTGTTACAGATGCAGTTTGCCTGAACTGTCATAACTTCTGACTTACAACTCCGTTTGACAAACTTTTTTGATAGGATTCACCAGCACAATACAAACTTTTTGGTTTTGGTTTTAAGGACGCAATTAAGAAACAACTCTAATTACAACAAGTTAAGCTATAAAATCATGTAGACAACACATAATCAAAGAACAATCTTGTAAGACATCAAATTATAATCATGAATTTAACAAGAAGACATAGATGCTTCCCTTATAGATGCTCTGATACCATGTTGAAATGTAGGGAGAAAGAGACGAGATAAGAGACACATCATGTACGCTCCCAAAGACTGATTCATATTGAGGACAAGATACATATATATAGGTGAGACCAAGTTAGGTAGAGTAAGCTATATATAGAGCTCCAACAAGCTGTAGGTCAAGAAAATATTGTGCAAGCTCCTTGGTGCTCATGGTGGTTGCCACCATGACAAGGAGCGCTCAATGGAATGGAAAATGAAAGGGGGGTCCTAGGGAGGCTGTTTATAAGCATTGGAAGAGCCAACCCTATAACCTAATTCCTAGACCCTAGACTAAAACCCTAGACCATATAACTAGACTTTTCGAACTCTCCTTCGTGTTATCCTCCATGCAGCATGGCGTGCAAGTCCTGTCCTCGCCGCCGTCCACCGTGGTGGTTTCTTCCCCTTTCCTGTCCACTTTGCAAGTTGGGCCAATTTGGATCTTTGACCCCTCTCCCTTAAAATGTTTCTGCTAAAGGTGTATTGAAATAACCAATCAAACATTTTCTTGAGATAGTTTGTGTGATTTTTACCACCTCCATGTTGTGTGTTCTTGAAGTACACTCCTCTTGCATGTTAATGACTCTGATCCATTACACTCCTCTTGCATGTTAATGACTCTGATCCATTACTTAGGTACTCCACATGTCAAGGGAGCCATATGTGTTCATGAACCATGCACCATGAGTGTACAATATGTGCTATAGTCAGGGAACAAAACCACATTTATGTAAAATGCATTAATAGAAGATATCTTTAGTGCAAACCTTAGAAATCTATGGAATACCATGTAATGTACGATATTCAATTCAGCCCATGCATTGACCACCGCTTTAATGAAGTTTTGCAACTCTGCTTGAAATTGTTTGTGTTATTCCTCAGTTGTGCTACGTAGATTCATCAACCTTGTTGAAATCTACCCACACCTTCTCACACAAGACAACAATATTTGCATCTAAACAGTCCAAGGTAGTGCAAGCACAAAGGTCTTTCAACGGCTCCCATCTCTTTGGAGCTATGCTTTCCACACCTTCCCTGTGTGCATTTGCTAGAACCTTCTTGCCTGCGTTTAGGCTGTTGGAGAAACCTTTTGACCTTTGCGCCACTTATTGAAAACTTTTGCACAACCATATGAGAACGTCCTAAGATCTTTTGGTTCACTCGAATCTCCACGTTACCACTACGACAACCAATTTCATTGAGAATGTTCTCTACTTTTGTAATTGCCTCATCTTGTTGAGCTTTACTAGTAGGCATAGTGAAAGCATAGTCTATATGACACTTTAAAAGGTGGTCAAAGATACACATGAAAGTATGCAAAGTACAAAAGTGAATATTTTTTAGAGGAAAAGGAAGAATTGGTTTCCAAATATTACTATGCAAATCCCTCGTTTGAAGGCACTAGCATAGCTGATGAAAGTACACCACCATCCCATTCACCCTTGTAACTTCCCATTTTGTCACATTCCTCTTCACCAATGTCCCTCCCCTTGCATTTCTTCTTGCCTTTTTGTTTCACTCCACGCATGCACGAAGGGTATGGATGAGCAGTATTTGCACCTTGAGTGCAACCAAATATCACTTGATTATCTTCAGGTCCCCACCTAGATGCCAATCAATGGCAAAACTTCCTAGACCCTCAACATCCAAGTGCTTCCCCTCTATTTGTGCCTTAATCACATTACTAACCCAAGGCAATCTCTCAAAGACCCATGCTAGCACCTCGTGCGTCTCCTTTTGGGAACCTCAAAGGCTCCCACAACCACCATATTTGTTTCTCTAATTGAACACTGAACGAAAATTTAGTGTTTGTTCTACTCTCATCACCAGCTTCATCACTAGCTCCATCAATCTCCCCATCACTAGTCCATCACTCTCTAGCTCCTCATGATTGTCTAGCTTTAAAGGCTTTTGCCATAACGTAGTTCATGAGTGTAATACTCACTCTCTCTAGCCTCCATCCCTTCACTATCTGACACTCATCCAACTTCAAAACGAATGAGATTGTTTGACCTATGAAAACCACAAACAAACACAATGTTATGCTCTTAGTGAAAACGTGCACATGAACAAAAACATTATAATTTTGCAAACCCCACTTACATCCTGCAGACAATCCATAGAATAATATCATAGCCTTTTGTAGCATTTGTAGGTCCACAAATATATTGTTGAATTCGTTTGTAAGCGAACGAAACCATATTATGTGTGGTCTTCTTTTTTCCCCATGTTGCAATGGTGGAGAGGGTGTCATGGATGTGATATTACTCACAAATCCTACATTTGACATCTTCATTGCTCACTCCCTTAGCTAATGATGCCCTCTGATGAAAAGGTTGTGCATGATACCTTTATTACAAAGGATGTCTCCAGTAGCAGCAGTTGATGAAATGCCTTTAATCATCATTTTTAGCTAGATTAAAATCATAAAAAAACCTAATCTTTTTCTCTAGCTTGTCAAGCCTAGAGTTTTGTGTAAGATAATGAGTTTATCATTAAGAACCATCCTTTCATTAACAAGGATCTAACCATAAAGATGGTTAAACTTTCCAAAAAGAGATATTTACTAATAAAAACACTATAATTAAGCATAAAGATTAGTATTAAACCATTTAAACATTATGAATCATTAGAAAGATTGATTTCAAGAAAAAACCATTAAATTGAAATCTTCCCAAGCATTAGAGGGGTTGGGAAGGAGATAACCATTGAGAAAGATAGAAAAACCATTGGATTAAGGCTTACCTTTGATTTTGGCTTGATTCTTTAAAGAAAGAAGTGAAGCCCACAAAGCAAGATTTGGCCACCAAGTTGGGGAGGGTAATCTCCAAGAGAGGATGGAGAATTGTGAAGCTCCAAAGCTTCCAAAAGTAGAGGCAAAATAGATGGATAATAGAATTACACTAAAATGAAGATAATACTGGCATGTAAAGATGAAAATACAAAGGAATGAGGGTATATTTATAGATGAAGGAGGCCATTAACCAAGTCCAACTAAGATCTAGAGGCTTCCAGCTTCAGTTTGATCCATTTTGGACAAGAGCTTAGCTCACTTTTTGATCCAGTTTGCAGGAGGAGAGAGAAGAGATAAAAATATCTCATTTTTTGAATTAAAAATACAAGGTAATGATGAAAAAAAGGCATCTCCTTCATGATCCCTTTCCCTCCTTACTGAGGTGTCAAAATTTGATTTTTTTACTAATAAACCTTAATTTTTTACTAATAAACTCAATACTTGGTCAACTCTTCATCTTATGTGAGCATTTACTCTTTTTGGGGGATGTTCTTTTCTTCTTTGTATTTTTCTCATCCCAACACTTGGATTGTGATGAAAAATAGGTAGACGGAGAGGAGACACACGCACAAGAGTAAATCCTCATGTATTATCAAGCCCTAACCATAGAGGGAAGCCATCTTCCTTCTCACACAATGCATAAATCCATAATCCAACACACTATGACTAGCTGGACGCGGTCATTTATGTCTCACACATTGGCATGTTACTACCTAACATGCCAGCACATAGTGCAACTGGCACAAGCTGACATCGAGCTTGAATCTCACAAACCCCTCTCAAGCTTATGATGTACTGCCATGATAGATGAAGATGTAGATGAGCTTGGGCTATCAAAGCTCTCAACACTCCCCCTCAAGATCATCCCATGTACTCCCAACATAGTACGGAAGTACTCAAACTTCTCCCTGCTAAGTGGCTTTGTAAAGATTTCAGCCACCTGCTCCTCAGTCTTCACATACTGCAAATCCACTATACCATCCAACACTTTCTCTCTGACAAAATGATAGTGGACCTCTATATGTTTGGTCTGCGCATGAAAAACTGGATTCTTGGCCAATTGTATGCTGCTCATGTTGTTGTCACAATGAATGACAACCTTGCCATCAACAATTGTATGCTGCTCATGTTGTCCGCGCATGAATGACACAATGAATGACAACCTTGCCCATCAACAATTGTCCGCGCATGAAAAACTGGATTCTTGGCCAATTGTATGCTGCTCATGTTGTTGTCACAATGAATGACAACCTTGCCATCAACAATAGGCTCACCGAAATCAGCCAAGAGACTCTTTAACCATACTCCTTCACATGTAGCAATGGTTGCACCCCTGTATTCAGCCTCTGTACTAGATAAAGCAATAGTAGGTTGCTTCTTGCTGCTCCAACTCACCCCACTGCACTTCCAAATGTAAAGGCATAACCACTAGTAGACCTCCTGTCATACGAGCTACCTGCCCAATCTGCGTCTGTGTAGCCGTGTACATCCAAGCCTTTACCATGCTCATAAAGAAGACCATAATATGTAGTGGTCTTTACATAGCGTATAATGTGTCTCACTGCATCCAAATGAGGTTTTCTGGGGCTTTGCATAAATTGGCTTACTAGCCCCACAGCATAATTGAGATCCGAGCATGTGATAGTCATGTAAATAAGACTGCCAACAACCATCTTTCTATACATAGATGGATCATCCAACTTTTCACCAAAATCAGCCCGCAGCTTCACATTCTGCTCCAAAGGTGTACTCATTGGCTTACACCCTGTCATCCCATATTTTGCCAACATATCCAACCATGTCCCTGCATGGTCTTTGATCACTTCAATCCCAAGAAAATATCTCAATTCTCCCAAGTCTTTCATATCAAACTGCCCACTCAATGCCATCTTGACATGCATAACATCTATAGCATGATCTCCTATGATAATCAAGTCATCCACATAGATGACAAGTAAGACAATCCCATGATCTGTTTTCTTCACATAGAGTGAAGAATCTGCTAAAGAAACCTAGAATCCAAGGGAGATAAGATATCAGCTTAACTTATCACTTCAAGCACAAGGTGTTTGCTTCAAACCATATAATGCTTTCTTTAATCTGCATACATGAGTGGGGTACCTCGGCGGGTGTACATATCCTTCTGGTTGTGCCATATAAACTTTCTCTTGTAAATCACCATTTAGAAATGCATTTTTCACATCCATTTGATGCATTTCCCAACCATTTGCCTACAGCCATAGCAATGATTGCTCTCATTGTTCCCATCTTTGCAACTAGACTAAATGTTTCATCATAGTCCAAAAGCCTTGGGTTTGTGCATAACCCTTAGCTACCAACCGCACTTTATGGCGCTCAATGGAACCATCTGATTTGCATTTTACCTTATAAACCCATTTGCAACCAATGACATTTTTGCCTTGTGGTAAGGCAACCAAATCTCAAGTTTCATTATGGACCGATGTGTCCATCTCAACATCCATTGCCTTCTCCCATACATGCTTCCCAATAGCTTCTGTATAGCATGTAGGCTGTCAACTGGATACCTGACCCTTTGGGATCTCCGCAATGCATGCGAATCACTCTGAACACCTGTCACTCTAGCATGTGGAGGCACATATCTATCCTGCCTTGCACCTGGTGTGCATAAAACTGGTATGCCAAGTTTCTCATCCAAACTTTCTAAACTTGACGCCTCATAACGTGTAATGCCAATTCCTTCAACCTTTTTTTTCCTTTATATCCACATCACTACTCCCAGTGCTCACACTCTCATGTCTCAAGCATCCTGACCATGGACGTATAGTGCTACTCTCAGACTCTGCTGGCCCAAACATAGAAGTAGAACTTGCTTGTGGCAAGTTCACATGAACATCAGCATCAATGGAATCAATGACACCCTCATCCTTTGCCTTGTACCAACTAGCAAGTTCATCAAACACCACATCTCGTGAGATAACCACTTTCCTAGTTTGTGGATTGTAACATTTATATGCCTTGCGATCCTGTGCATACCCAACAAAAATGCACTTTTTTGCCTTAGGATCCAACTTCTTCCTTCTCTCCGTCTGGCACATGCACATAAGCTATGCAACCAACAAACACTTTGAGGTGTCCAATGGCTGGCCTAAAGCCTGTAAGACGCATCTCTAGCATACTTCCATGTATGGCTGCTGTGGGTGTCTTATTAAGTACATACACCATTGTGGCACATGCTTCTGCCCAATAATAGTCTGGCATGCTCTTTTCATTGAGTATTGCCATAGCCACATGACAAATGAATCTATTTTTCCTCTTAGGAACACCATTTTGCTGAGATATGTACCTGCAAGTTAGCTGCCTTCTTGTGCCATGCTTTCTCAAGAAATTCTCAAAAGCATGTGATCCACGAGCCATATTACTTCTCTCCAAAAGCTTTGAAGTCCATAAACTTTCCCAACACTTCATTTTTCTCTCTGAGAAAGTAAATCCAAGTCATTCTACTGAAATCATCAATGAATGTCACATAATACAAGCTGCCTTTAATAGATGGGTTTTGTGCAGGACCCCATACATCACTATGAACTATCTCAAGTGGCCTACTACTCATGTTGCCTTCTTTAGGAAATGGCAACCTTGCTTGCTTTCCAAACTGGTAAGCATCACAAATATGCATATTCCCATCATTCTTGAATCTAGGCAGCCCACTAACAATGCCTCTTGTCTGCATGTTCTTTAACCTTTGTATGTTCACATGTCCAATCCTTTTATGCCACATGTCAATGTCCTCCTGTACCACATTTTGGCTTTTAGAGAACATGGTCGATTTCAACTCGGGAATCCCAACATCCAACTTAAATAACCTGCCTTCTTTCTTGCCTTGGCAATGAGTCTACATCCATTTTTGAAATCCTCAATGAAGCAACCATGCTCGTTGAAACAAACCTCTAAACCTTGTTCAACCATTTGAACAAATGAGGCCAAACTTTTTGTGATAGAAGGCACATACAAGACATCTGCCTTCTTTCTTGCCTTGGCAATGAGTCTACATCCATTTTTGAAATCCTCAATGAAGCAACCATGCTCGTTGAAACAAACCTCTAAACCTTGTTCAACCATTTGAACAAATGAGGCCAAACTTTTTGTGATAGAAGGCACATACAAGACATCTGCCATAGACTTTGTTTCACCATTGTGCATCACCAATGGTACACTTCCCAACATGAGTAATAGCATGTTGGGAATCATCAGCTGACATCCATTGGCTTCATATGTTCAAACTATTTGCCATGATAAGTCATATGGTTTGATGCTCTAGAGTCCATATACCAAGTGTCATCACTATCACCATTTGTCATCATAGATCCCACAACATGTTTCATGGGCAAACAAGTGATTTGTGCTGCCATCATTATTGCTTGATGTAAAATTTCTACCATTTGCATAATTTCCACCATGTTGTGCATAATGTCCACCATGTTGTGCTCTACTCCCTCTCAAATCATTTTGTTTGCGGTAACAATCACATGCCATATGACCAAACTTTCCACAGTAATGGCATTCCACATTTTTCATGGCCATGCCAACGTCCTCTACCACAAGGATTACCTCTACCTCTCTGAGGTGTATATCCACGACCACCTCTGGCACTATATGAAGGCTGAAAATTCTATTGTGGTGACCTATCCTGCCATCCACGATCATTACCATGACCTCATGATGCAAATCTCCCCCTGCCTCTAAATCCCCTTTGTGAATAGAAAGCCTGATTTTTGCCATTATCATCATTTGGCTAGTAGATGCATCATGAAAAGAGTCACTGAGTTGGATTTCCTCAACAAGCAAGAGTGAAACCAACTCATCAAAATCTGGTAAACCTATACTCCAAATAGAAATAAATGTATCAAAAGACTTGTACTCCTTGTTGCCACCATGACCACGCAAAGCAATGTCTACCAAATCATCAATCAGGCATGGGGGCATTGATAGTTGCCAATGCATCTGCATACTTCTTTATCACTTGATTATAATCATGGATACTCCTTCCTTTTCGCTTCACATTATGAATCTGTTGTCTCAACTGAGACTTACGAGCAGTAGTAACTGTATCAAATAGCTTACCAAAGTATCCCATGCATCCTTGGGATTCTCAGCATCAAATTTGATTGCATTCAAATTTGATTGCATTCAAATTGAACTGGCATATGCAGTCCAAAATATCCCATGTATCCTTGGGATTCTCAACATCAAATTTACATTCAAATTGAACTGGCATATGCAGTCCAAAGTACCCTATTTTGGTGCACTTTCCAAGGCTTCAAATTGCAATGTAATGGTTCAATCAAGTGTGAATAACTTGAATTGATACCTAAACAAGCTCAATGTTGCATATCAACACCAACCAAGGTCCGTATATACCAAAAATATCAAATTCGCTTTTCTGTTTTGAGAAAAACCAGTAGGTAAAAGTGCTCTAATTCCTTTGATTCTTGTCCAAATTGAGAGACCAGGCATTCATTAGCTTAGCAATGATGTCTACTAACTCCGTGTAAAAAGAATCAGACCAATTGTTTAAGTTGAGAGAGTAATTAGCCGATTAATGACCCTCTATTTCACTAATCATTATAGACAGCCTATTTAAGTTGAGAGAGTAATTAGTCGATTAATGACCCTCTATTTAACTAATCAGCTCATAATCAGCTCCATAATGCATAATTGCTCCAACCAACCACATAGCAACCTTCTCAACTATGTGTATCACAAAATTGCTAAGGAAACTTTGGGTTTAATCGATCACAAAAGTAGAATTTGGCCTCCACCTGCTAGCATGGTATTGAAAATTCTGCTCTATTTCTTCACTTCTATTTGCGTCGCCTGCGTAGGGGTGATTTGAGTGGTTTGTTGTGGCTATTGATTCCGTGTGTAGGTTCCCAACACTCCTAGGTATCCACCCAAGCCACCAATGTGTTGATTTTTGCAAAAGAACGGCTCCAATTTCATCAACAATGGGCCTCTATTCTCTGTTTTTGTGAGGGCTTCAAAACAGTGAATTTTCAATCACTCAAATGCATTAAACTTGCTCCAAATTCATTGTAGGGCTTGCACATGAGTTGTCAATGCATTCCCATTTTCCAAATACATGATTCTTTTTCAGATTTGCATCCATTTTTCTCATACATTCACCACACTCACCAAGCTTCAATGGAGAGCTTGCAAAACGAAAATTTTTCTTTGCTTTGGGCAACTCAAATCTGATGTTGTTTGTGTTTTTCCACCTGCAATCCACTCAAGGATATTTAGTCCTTACTACCCATTAGGCCAAGCTCTCAAATTTGATGAAAATCCATATGCTCCAAGCTTCACAGCTCCAATGGCAAGCTTCACAACTTTTTCTCTCTCTTCTCTCACTCACTCATAAACCCTAATAGAGAGCACCAGACTCTAATACCATGATGAAAAATAGGTAGAGGGAGAGGAGACACACACACACGAGCAAACCCTAATGTATTATCAAACCCACACACAGTTAACCCTAGCTAATGTCCACACACTATGACTAGCTGGACGCGGTCATTTATGTCACACATGTTACTACCTAACATGCCAGCACATAGTGCAATTGGCACAAGCTTACATCGAGCTTGAATCTCAACAGCCCCTCTCAAGCTCATGATGTACTGCCATAGATGAAGATGTAGATGAGCTTGGGCTATCAAAGCTCTCAATAGATTGATCCTATTGGCCCTTTGGAACCTTATTTGGACCTTAATCAAAAATTTCTGAAAATGTGGACCCTTAGGTGGCTAAGTTCTCTTATACACATATTCAGTTGGTTTCTAATGCACATTGGAAAAAAATTTTTTAACTTCTATTTCAAGGGAATCCATCTTAGATATTAGTAGAAACTTTGTATCCAAAAATATCTCATTTTTGTATTATCTCTCTCTAGAATATTTTCTCTCTCTAGGCCAAAACAAGGGAAAACAATGTTTTCTTGTATTCTGAATTAGGGGATGATTACAGAAATTGAAGGGGAGGTTCTTACACCTTTACATCACAAAATTTGGAGAGATGAATCTTACACCTTCGCGTTTGATGGGGGTGAAGGGGGTGAAACTTTGCGAGTGTGGAGGGATTATAGCCCTATTGAGCAAAACAAAAAGTTTCACCCCCATCAGCGGGTGTGATGTCCTACCCAAATCCGCTCTTTTTTGTATAGGGAACCCATTGGGACCATGCAAAAAAGAGTGGGTGGCAACATACCATCATGCTCATCTAATGTCCATGCGGATGATAATTTGCAAGTGGAGGGTACCCCATGGACCCACTCACAAAGTTTCACCCCATTAGACAATGTATGGGCATGATGTCCCTCCCAAATCCACTCGTTTTTGCATAGGGGACCGCTTGGGCAGTATATGAAAAAAAAGAGTGGCAATACATGAAAGATCCCTGCCCCCTCTGCGCAACGAACTCGGGGGTGCTAGCAGCGAAAGTAGCACTTCTTGCGTAGGGCAAAGCCTCTTACTCGGGGCCTCACCCATAGATATCCAGAGAAGAGACTAATCCCTCGATTCTTCCAAAACCAAACCCGAAAAAACTTCCCTCGCCCAGAAAGCACGGGTGATTCCTCCATGAAAATCTACACTAACGTAGTCAAGAGCCTTAACTAACCAAACTAATTCAACTAAACCTATAAGTCACATGGTCCGATCAAGGGAAGAGACTTGCACTTGGATCATAGAGACCAACGCTTTTTTCCTCGTCAGAGGCACAGCCGTTGATTCTTTTCCATAGAACAAGGACTATTCGAGATTTACTTCAACTATCGTTACTTAATAGAATTGAGTCTCATTTTAGGGATCCATCATTCCAGCCTAACCCCATCCAATCCCATGGGTTAGCCAACCGCCCAACCACTATAGTAATAGGATGTATTTAGAAATTTGGTTATGTTTTGCCCCAGGTACCAGGGAAAAGAGTTCCCAGGCCCCCTAGCCAGTGCTTCAAGCAAACTTCAAGAAGATAGTCACACCACTTACACACCCAAAATTGACTGTTATACAGATTCAACTATCTTTAAAATAATATTTTAATAAAACCATAGTATCAATGATCATATTCCTCCAAAATATCTAGCTTGAGTTCAAATTTGCAATCATTCCTTCATCGATGTACCTATGGCATCATTGATAACCAAAACGCTCACCACCTGTCCACTTAGGGGCCTTTTTAATAGTTCCTAGCTCATAGTACCTGGAAATATATTCACTTAAGAAAATCCAGATGGACTCTTCGTTGAATATCAGCAAGATCAACCAACAGATCCATATAAAGGAGCCATGGACTCATCCGTTGAGAACCAGCAAGGCCAATCAACCAGATCCATGCTCAAGTTCAGAAAACAACTCTAACACCTTGTTCCATTTTCTTCCCTGATGCACGCGTGAGTATCTTTGGCGACCCAGAGCTTGAGCACCGTATGGTCAGCACTCTCTAGGTTCCTTCGCAGGTCACCTAGCGCTTCACTCATAGGCTGCTTCCTTGGTCCCTCATCCACCGTACCGGAAGCTCACCATTTAAATCGAACCGAGGCTGGTCAAGACCTTGGCCGATGTTGCTATGCGAGACGTCCTCCATTGACTCTCTCCGTCAGCTATTGTAACTTTATCACTTAGGTCTCCACGATCTCATTCACAAGATGGTCAAAATGCTTCCCTAGCATTCTTGACATAAAATAGTCATTTAAAAACAGGTTTCATAAATACACTTTCTAACGAACTCTCATCTTTCCACATTGTTCCACATCGTTTCTTGTTATTCCACATTCTTTTCCATCAATTCACATTGCTTATTCCACATCCACTCATATGTATTTCCATCGTCCTTCATCCAATCACATCATATTATATCTCATCACATCACATCACAACATATCCACATCACATCTGATCCATTCATATCACATCACATCCATCTACATTCGTTTAGATCCACATCCACATCACATCTGATCCATTCATATCACATCACATCCATCTACATTCGTTTAGATCCACATCACATCCACATATCATCACATTACGTTCACATCTATTTACATCACTTCACATTTACCCAAGTCCACATCACATCTATTTACATCACTTCACATTTACCCAAGTCCACATCACATCTATTTACATCACATCTATTTACATCACTTCACATTTACCCAAGTCCACATCACATCACATCTCATCTATCCACATCATATCTTATCCATTCATATCTAACCAAATCCACATCACATCCATCACACTCATTCACATCCCACATTCATTCACATCTCGTCACATCCATCCTCATCTTATCACATCTCGTTCACATCCATTGACAACACATCTCATTCATTTCATCCACATCTATCCATATCACACCACATCCATTCACAGCTCATCACATTCATCCACATCCATTCGTTCATTTACATTCACATCTATCCACATCCATTCACAGCTCACCACATCCATTCATAGCTCATCACATTCATCCACATCCATTCGTTCATTTACATTCACATCTATCCACATCCATTCATTAATTCACAAGCATGTCTATCACATCACATCTCATTCTCATCCATTTACATCACATCACATCCATTCACAGCTCATCACATTCATCCACATTCATTCGTTCATTTACATTCACATCTATCCACATCCATTCATTTTTTCACAAGTATATCTATCACATCACATCTCATTCTCATCCATTTACATCACATCACATCCTTTCACATATCATCACATCTTACTCACATCTCATCACATTCACATCCACATCCATTTACATCACATCATATCATCCCATCCACAACATCTCATCACATCCACATCCATTTACATCACACATCTCATCACATCTTATCCACATCCATTTACATCTCATCACATCTCATCACATCTACTCACATCTTATCACATCGCATTCACATCTTATTCACATCGCATTCTTAGTACTATTTTCTACTTTTGATACCGATGGGACTTTTCTAAGTTTTTGCCAATTGCTTGGCCTAGTTAAAGGTACTTTTTCTCGATGGATATTTTTATATTCTTTCTCAAATTTCTCAAGTGAAATATATTCAATATTCTTCTTTTGAGTAAAAGATTCATGGGATTTAAAAGATCAATTCCACCCATATTTTCCAATAAAATTAATAATGCTCAAAATTTCACTTTTGATAAATACTCTCATAATTTGAATTATGTCAAAGATTCCTCTTTTACCATTTAATTACTTGGATCTCAAATATAATGGGAATTCCTCTTTTTGTAAAAAAATAAATTTACCAAGATTTACTCTTTTCTCATAATCAATTAATTATGCATAATTACAAAAAAATCTCATGAATATGATAAAAATCATTCTTTTTTCATAGGATGTCCAATCCTAGAATATGAGAGGAAGTCCTCTTTTAGCAATATGCATAAAAATAAGATATGTATTATTTTTAAAAAATTTTGCCATAGCTTCGCTGCTATTACTGATAATTCTCAAATTTTTTCTAAAGAATAAAAGCTTGTAATGAAAATATGATAGTAGTTCCTCTTTTATGCTTAAAATCAAACTATGACTTTAAATCATAATTTTAACCATAAAATTAAACATAACTATGATTATCCCACTAGATTAAACTAATTCCAACATTCCTCTTTTCCCAAATTGCTAGGATAATCCATTTCTCATCCAGAATGAATTAGAGTAGTTTTCAACTACTCATAAACAATCTAAAAGAATTTGCCATTATTTTAATGATACAAAATCATGAAAATATCATTTCCTTAATCTCTAGCTTATCAAGCCTAGAGTTTAGCTTTGAATTAAGAGACTATCATTGACAAGCATTCTTTTCCAAGGGATTTAGCCATAAAGATGGCTATTCTTTTAGAGAGAGAGATTTACTTAAAGAAAGCATTACAATTTAAGCATAAAGATTAACTTAATGCTAATTAAACATTAAGAAACTTAGGGAAAGCTTGATTTGAATTAAAACAATCGTTTTGAAAGCTTTTCAAGCTTGAGAGGGGTTGAGAAGAAGAAATTTATTGAGAAAATTGAAAAAAAACCATAAAATTTGATTTTACCTCTAAGTTTGGCTTGTTTCTCTAATTGCACTGAAGCCCTTGACCAATCAATTGGTCCACCAAGAGGAGAAGAGCAACTCCAAGAGTTGTTGTAGAGAGAGAGAGCTCCAAGCTCCCAAGAGAGGAAAATTTAAAGGATAATAGAAAATATGATTATTTTAATATAATATTGGCATAGTATAGCTCCAATATTTAATTACAAATGACTCAGGATCTATTTATAGGTGAGGGAGGCCACTAACCAAGTCCAACTGGGTTCTAGAATTTTCCAGGTTTAGTTTGACTCAATTTGGACAAGATTTGGACCAGTTTGGCTCCCTTTTTTATTTGGTTTGATCCAGGAGAGAGGAGAGATAAAAATATCACAATTTTTTTGAATTAGAAACCCTTCCACACATGTGAAAGAGGTGCCTACCTCAAGAGTCCCCCTTTCCTTTCCAAGGTGTCAAAAATTCATCTTATTCTAAAATATCTCATGTTTTGAGTAATATCTCAATATCTCATAATTTTTAACTAATAAACCTTGTACTCAGTCTTCTCTTCATCTTATGTGAGCATTTACTCATTTTTGGGTGTTTTCTTTTATTATTTAGATTTATCTCATCCCAACACTTGGATTAATCCAATTGGCCCATTTGAACCTTAATTGAACCATAATTCAAATTTTTTTGAAAATGTAGACCCTTAGGCTAAGGTCCCTTATACCATTTTCAATTAATTCCTAATGCATATTGAAAAGTTAATTTGAACTTCTATTTCAGGGGAATCCCTTTTAGATACTAGGAGGATTTTTATATCCAAAGATATCTCAATTTAGGATTATCACTCTCTAGAAATTTTCTCTTTCTAGGCCAAAACAAGGTAAAACAAGATCTTTCTTCTATTTCAGAGAGGGGAATAATTACAAGAACAGAAGGGGAGGTTCTTACACCTTTACACCTCAAAATCTAGAGGGAGGAATCTTACACCCTACCCCACTTAAAAAACGTGAGATGTCCTCATCTCGTAGGTGGACTATAATCTCTTTCATCTTCTTCTTCTTCAATCACTTCCAACTACCTTAGAAGTGGATAGCCGATTTGGGAACATCTCTCTTTGACTTCCCCTATTCTAAGGCGGAGGTCTTGCATTACTTTGGATTGAAACTGAGGGTTGGTTTAGAGGGTCTTCCTCTGGGATTTCCTTGACTTTGATAGAAAGGAACCTGATTACTCTGAAAGGAAGGAGCTGGAGTCTAGAATCTTGGTCCCTGACTTCCTTGCCCCCGAAAACCTTGATCCAAAAGGAGTTGGGCAATCCATACTGCGATGTCTAAATCTTTGACTAGGCCGCTTCCTTGGTCTCTCATCCACCATACCGAAAGGCCACCATTTAAAATCAAACCGAGGAGGCCTTGCTATGCAAGACATCCTCCATTGACTCTCCGTCAGCTGTTGCAACTTTATCACTTAGGTCTCGACAATCTCATTCACAAGATGGTTAAAATGCTTCCCCAGCATTCTTGACATAAAACAGTCATTCAAAAACAGGTTTCATAAATACAGTTTCTAACGAACTCTCATCTTTCCACATCATTTCTCGTTATTCCACATTCTTCTACATCAATTCACATTGCTTATTCCACATCCTTGCATCTCATCACATATATCCACATCTATCCTCATCACATCACATCACAACATCACAACATAACCACATCACATCTCATCCATTCATATCACATCACATCCAACTACATTCGTTCAGATCCACATTACATCCATATATCATCACATCACATTCACATCTATTTACATGGCTTCACATCCATTCACATTTACCCAAGTCCACATCACATCACATCTCATCTATCCACATCATATCTCATCCATTCATATATCTAACCAGATCCACATCACATCCATCACACTTATTCACATCCCACATTCATTCACATCTTGTAACATTCATCCTCATCTTATCACATCTCGTTCACATCCATCCACATCACATCTCATTCATTCCATCCACATTACATCACATCCAAATCTATCCATATCACACCACATCCATTTACAGCTCATCACATTCATCCACATCTATTCGTTCATTTACATTCACATCTATCCACATCCATTCATTCATTCACATGCATGTCTATCACATCACATCTCATTCTCATTCATTCACATGCATGTCTATCACATCACATCTCATTCTCATCCATTCACAGCACATCGCATCCTTTCACATATCATCAGAACTCATTCTCATCCATTTACATCACATCACATCCGTTCACATATCATCACATCTTATTCATATCTCATCACATTCACATCCACATCCATTTACATCACATCACATCCCATCCACATCTCATCACATCCACATCCACATCCATTTACATTACATCACATCTCATCACATCCACTCACATTCACTCACATATTATCACATTACATTCACATCGCATTCACATCTATTCACATTGCATTCACATTTAGTACCATTTTCTACTTTTTCGATACCAATGGGACTTTTCTAAGTTTCTGCTGCCAATTGCTTTGCCTAGTTAAAGGTACTTTTTCTCGATGGATATTTTCATATTCTTTCTCAAATTTCTCAAGTGAAATATATTCAATATTCTTCTTTTTGAGTAAAAGATTCATGGGATTTACAAAAATGATTTCTACCCATATTTCCCAATAAAATTAATAATGCTCAAAATTCCACTTTTAAGATAAATACTCATAATCTTTTACCATTTAATTACTTGGATCTCAAATATCATGGGAATTCCTCTTTTTGTATGAAAATAAATTTACTAAAATTTACTCTTTTCTATCAATTAATTATGCATAATTACCAAAAAAAATATTTCTCATGAATATGATGAAAATCATTCTTTTTGCATAGGATGTCCAATCCAGAATATGGTAGGAAGTCCTCTTTTAGCATTATTCATAAAAATAAGATATGTATTATTTTCTAAAAATTTTGCCATAGCTTCGAATTCTATATTTTTTTCTAAAGAATAAAAGCTTGTAATGAAAATATGATAGTAGCTCCTCTTTTATGCTTAAAATCAAACTATGACTTTAAATCATAATTTTAACCATAAAATTAAACATAACTATGATTATCCTACTAGATTAAACTTATTCCAACATTCCTCTTTTCCCAAATTGTTAGGATAATCCATTTCTCATTTAGAATGAATTAGAGTCATTTTTAACTACTCGTAAACAATCTAAAAGAATTTACCATTATTTTAATAATATAAAATCATGAAAATATCATTTCCTTAATCTCTAGCTTATCAAGCCTAGAGTTTAGCTTTGAATTAAGAGACTATCATTGAGAAGCATCCTTTTGCAAGGGATTTAGCCATAAAGACGGCTATTCTTTTAGAGAGAGAGAGATTTACTTAAAGAAAGCATTAAAATTTAAGCATAAAGGTTAACTTAATGCTAATTAAACATTAAGAAACTTAGGAAAAGCTTGATTTAAATTAAAACAATCCTTTTGAAAGCTTCTCAAGCTTGAGAGGGGTTGAGAAGAAGAAAGTTATTGAGAAAATTAAAAAAAAAATCATAAAATTTGACTTTACCTCCAAGTTTGGCTTGATTCTCTAATTGCAATGAAGCCCTCGACCAATCAATTGGTCCACCAAGAGGAGAAGAGCAACTCCAAGAGTTGTTGTAGAGAGAGAGAGAGAGAGCTCGAAGCTCCCAAGAGAGAGAAAAATTTAAAGGATAAAAGAAAATATGATTATTTTAATATAATACTGGCATAGGATAGCTCCAATATTCAATTACAAATGACTCAAAGTCTATTTATAGGTGAGGAAGGCCACTAATCAAGTCCAAATGGGTTCTAGAAATTTCCAGGTTCAGTTTGACTCAATTAAGATAAGATTTGGACCAGTTTGGCTCCCTTTTTTATTTGGTTTGATCTAGGAGAGAGGAGAGATAAAAATATCACAATGTTTTTGAATTAAAAACCCTTCCACACATGTGAAAGAGTTTCCTACCTTAAGAGTCCCCCTTTCCTTACCAAGGTGTTAAAAATGCATCATTATTCCAAAATATCTTTTTTTTAGTAATATCTCATAATTTTTAACTAGTAAACCTTGTACTCAGTCTTCTCTTCATCTTATGTGAGCATTTACTCATTTTTGGGTATTTTCTTTTATTCTTTGGATTTATCTCATCCCAACACTTGGATTAACCCAATTGGCCCATTGGAACCTTAATTGGACCATAATCCAAAAATTTCAGAAAATGTTGACCCTTAGGCTAGGGTCCCTTATACCATTTTCAATTAATTCCTAATGCACATTGGAAAGTTCATTTTGAACTTCTGTTTTAGGGGAATCCATTTTAGACACTAGGAGGATTTTTATATCCAAAGATATCTCAATTTAGGATTATCACTCTCTAAACATTTTCTCTCTCTAGGCCAAAACAGGGTAAAACAAGATCTTTCTTCTATTTCAAAGAGGGGAATAATTACAAGAACAGAAGGGGAGGTTCTTACACCTTCATACCTCAAAAGCTGGAGAGGGAGGAATCTTAAAATAAATTATCACACCCATTTGGCATCATCCAATGGGAGTAAGACTTTGCGAATGGAGGGGTAGAAGTCCCATGGACCTACGCACAAAGTTTCACCCTCATCAGATACCATACGGGTGTGTTGTCCCACCCAAATGCGCTCTTTTTTCATAGCAGACCCCTTGGGCACTATGCAAAAAAACGAGTGGGTGGCAACACATTGTTACACCCATCTGATGTTGGATGGGGGTGAGACTTTCAAGTGGAGGGGTAGCAGCCCCATGCACCCACTCACAAAGTTGCATGCCCATCCGCCGAGGCCGTACATGTGTGATATCCCAGCTAAACCTGCGCTGTTTTGCATAGGGGACCCCTTGGGCACTATGCAAAAAAATATGCAAAAAAAGAGCGGGTGGCATCATGCCCATCTGGTGTCTGATGTAGGTGAAACTTTGTAAGAGGAGGGGTCGTAGTAGTATCGACCCACTTGTAGAGTTTCACCCCCATCAGATGTTGTACATGCATGATGTCTAAGCCAAAACGGTTCTTTTCTGCATAGGGGACCCCTTGGGTACTATGCAAAAAGAGTGGTTGGCAACACACCGTCACGCTCATTCGGCATCCGCCGATGGGGGTGAGACTTTGCGAGTGGAGGGGCAATAGCACCATGCACACTCGCAAAGTTTCACTTGTATCAAATGCTATATAGGAATGATGTCCCAACAAAATCCACTTTTTTTCACATAGGGGACTCCTTGGGTAATATGTAAAAAAGAGTGCCTTGGGTAGTACGCAAAAAAGAGTGGGTGGTAGCACACCGTCATGCTCATCTGGCAATCAATTGAGGTGAAACTTTGCAAGTGGATATGGATTGTATACCTATGGATCCACTCGCAAAGGTTCACCCCCATCATACATCGTACGAGCGTGATGTCCTAGCCAACAAACCCACTCTTTTTTGCATAGGAGACCGCTTGGGCACTATGCAAAAAAGAGTGGGTGTGGCAACACAATGTCACCCCCCCATCCAATGTCCGAGGGTGGTGAAACTTTACGAGTGGAGGGGTTGTAGCCCCATCGACCTAGTCGCAAAGTTTTACCCTTATCAGAGGTGCGTGGCAAGTGTGATGTCCCACCCAAACCTGGTCTTTTTTGCACAGGGGACCCCTTGGTTACCATGCAAAAAAGAAAGGGTGGTAACAATTTGTCATGCTCATCCGACGTTCGGTGGGGGTGATACTTTACAAATGGATGGGTAGATGCACAATGGACCCACTTGTAAAGTTTCACCCCATTGGAGGTCATACGTGCGTGATGTCCCACCCAAACCCACTCTTTTTTGTATGAGGGACTCCTTGGCAAAAAAAGAGTGGGTGGCAACACACCGTCACACCCATCCACCATTTGATGGAGGTGAAACTTTGCAAATGGAGGGGTCTAGCTTCATGGATCCACTCACAAAGTTGTATCTCCATCAGATGCCATCATACATGGATGATATCCTAGCCAAGCCTACCCTTTTTTACATACGGGACCCCTTGGGCACTATGCAAAAAAGAGTAAGTGGCAACACACCATCACACCCATCTGACATATGGGGGTGAAACTTTGCCACTGGAGGGGTAGCAGCACCATAGACCCACTCGCAAAGTTTCACCCCCATCAGACACCATACACGCATGATGTCCCAGCTAAACCTGCTCTTTTTTGCACAGGGGACCCCTTGGGTACTATGCCAAAAATAGCACCTTGGGTACTATGCACAAAAGAGCAGGTGGAACACACTGTCATACCCATCCAGCGTCTCATGGTGGGTGTGAAGCTTTGTGAGTGGATGGAAAGTAGACCCATGGACCCACTCGCAAAAGTTTCACTGCCATCGCACGTCGTATGGGCGTGATGTCACAACCAACATACTCTTTTTTGCATAGGGGACCCCTTGGGGGCATTATGCAAAAAAGAGAAGGTGGCAACACACAGTAAATGCGTGATGTCATGTATGCGCGTGATGTCCCAACCAAACCCGCTCTTTTTTGCATAGGGGACCCCCTTGGTGGGTACTATGCAAAAAAGAGTGGGTGGCAACACACCGTCACGCCCATCGATGGGGGTGACAGTGTGTGGAGGGATAGTAGCCCCATGGAACCACTCATAAAGTTTCAGCCCATCCAATGCCGTACATGCATGATGTCCCAGCCAAACCCGCTCTTTTTTGCATAGGGGACCCCTTGGGCACTATGCAAAATAGAGTGGGTGGCAACACATCGTCACACCCATTTGGTGTCGAGTGGGGGTAAAACTTTGTGAGCGCAAGGGTATCAGCCTCATGTACCCAATCATAAAGTTTCACCCCATCAGTAGTGTATGAGTGTGATGTCCCACCTAAACCTGCTATTTTTTACATAGGGGACCCCTTGGGCACTATGCAAAAAAAGAACGAGCGGCAACACATCGACCAACCAAACAATGTCCGATGGGGGTGAAACTTTAAGAGCAGAGGATTAGTAACCTGATGGCCTCACTTGCAAAGTTTCACCCACATAAAACACCATACAGGCATTATGTCCCACCCAAACGTGCCCTTTTTGCATAAGGGGTCGACCCCTTGGGCACCATGCAAAAAAGAGCGGATGGCAATACACCATACCCATCAGCATCCAATGGGGGTGAAACTTTACGAGAGTGGAGGAGTAGCAGCCCCATGGAACCACTCGCAAAGTCTCACCCCCATGGGTTATCGTACAAGCATGATGTCCCAACCAAAGTTGCTCTTTTTGCATAGGGGACCCCTTGGGCACTATGCAAAAAAAAGCGGTTGGCAACACACTGTCACACCCATCTGCTGACATCTGATGGGGGTGAAACCTTGTGAGTGGAGGGGCAACAACATCTTGGATCCACTTGTAAATTGTCACCCCCATCGAACACCATAAAAGTGTGATGTCCCAGCCAAACCTGCTATTTTTTGCATATGACACCCCATTGTCATGCCCATTTGGTAGTTGTTTGTTTTGAAACTTTGCGAGTCGAGGGGTATAGTCCTATGGAAATATTCACAATGTTTCACCCCCATTAGGTGCCATATAGGCGTGATGTTTTAGCCCAACCCCCATCGGACACTTTACAAGCGTGATCTCCCACCCAAATGCAATATTTTTGCATAGGGGACCCCTTGGGCACTATGCAAAATAGAGTGGGTGTGTCAACACAACATCCTACCCATCTGGCAGCATCGGAATGGGGTGTAAATTTGTGTGTGGAGGTGTAGCAGCTCCATGGAACTACTGACAAATTTTCATCCCCATCAAACGTCGTATATGTGTTCTTTCCTAGCCAGACCCGTTCTTTTTTGCATAGGGGACCCCTTGAGCACTATGCAAAAAAGAGGGTGACAACACACCGTCATGCTCATTCGGTGCCTAATGGGACTAAAACTTTGTAAGTGGAGGGGCAGCAGCACCATGGACCCACTCGCAAAGTTTCACCCCCATCAGACGTCGTACAGGTGTGATGTCCCCAGACAAACCCATTCCTTTTTTTGCATAGGGGACCCCTTGGGTACTATGCAAAAAAGAGCGGGTGGCAACACACTGTCACGCCCATCCAACTATCAATGGGAGTGAAACTTTGTGAGTTGAGGGATAGTAGATCCATGGACCTACCCATAAAGTTTCACCCCCGATCAAATGTAAGCATGTTGTTCTAGCTAAACCCACTCCTTTTTTGCATAGGGAACCCCTTGGCCAGTATGCAAAAAAGAGCGTCCCAACCAAACCCGCTCGTTCTTATATAGAGGACCCCTTGGACACTATGCAAAAAAGAGTGGGTGGTGACACACACACTGTCATGCCTATCCTACATTTGATGGGGGTGAAACTTTGCAAGTGGCGGGATTGTAGCCCTATCAAGACAAACACAAAGTTTCACCAGAATTCGCTCCTTTTTGCATAGGGGACCCCTTGGGAACTATGCAAAAAAGAGTGGGTGGCAACATACCGTCATGCTCATCTAGCGTGGGTGATAATTTACGAGTGGAGGGGGTACCCCATGGACCCACTCCCAAAGTTTCACCCCATTAGACAATGTACGGGCATGATGTCCTTCCTAAACCCACTCTTTTTTGCATAGGGGGGACTACTTGGGCAGTATATGCAAAAAAGAGTGGAAATACATTATCATGCATCCACCAATGGGAGTAAGACTTTGTGAGTGGAGAGGTAGTAGTCCCATGGAGCTATGCACAAAGTTTCACCCTCATCGTACGGGCGTGTTGTCCCACCCAAACTCGCTCTTTTTGCGTAGCAGACCCCTTGGGCACTATGCAAAAAAAAGAGCTGGTTGCAACACATTGTTACACCCATCCGATGGGGCTGAAACTTTCGAGTGGAGGGGTTGCAGCCCCATGGACCCACTCATAAAGTTTCATCCCCATTGGAGGCTGTACATGCGTGATATCCTAGCTAAACCTACTCTTTTTTGCATAGGGGACCCCTTAGGCACTATGCAAAAAAGAGCGGGTGGCAACACACCATCATGCCCATCTGTTGTCTGATGTGGGTGAAACTTTGCGAGAGGAGGGGTAGCAGCACTATCGACCCCCCCACTTGTAGAGTTTCACCCCCATCGACTGTCATACATGCATGATGTCCAAGCCAAAACAATTCTTTTTTGCATAGGGGACCCCTTGGGTACTATGGAAAAAACAGTGGTTGGCAACATACCGTCACGCCCATTCGGCATCTGGAGGGGGTGAGACTTTGCGAGTGGAGGGGAAATAGCACCATGGACACACTCGCAAAGTTTCACTCATGTCAAATGTTGTATAGGTGTGATGTCCCAACAAAATCCACTTTTATACGCATAGGGGACTCCTTGGGTAATATGTAAAAAAGAGCACCTTGGGTAGTACGCAAAAAAGAGTGGGTGGCATCACACTGTCATGCCCATCTGGAAATCAATTGAGGTGAAACTTTACGAGTGGATGTAGATAGTATACCTATGGAGCCACTCACAAATTTTCATCCCCAACATTAGATGTCATATGAGCGTGATGTCGTAACCAAACCCAACTTCTTTGCATAGGGGACGACTTGGGCACTATGCAAAAAAGAGCAGGTGGCAACCCAACATGATGCCCCCATCCATTTTCCAATGGGGGGTGAAACTTTATGAGTGGACAGGTTGTAGCCCCATCAACCCAATCGCAAAGTTTCACCCCCATCGGACGACGCACAGGCGTGATTTCCTAGCCAAACCCACTCTTCTTTTCATAGGGGATCCCTTGGGCACTATGCAAAAAAGAGTAGGTGGCAACACACCATCGCGCCCATCCCTCATTTAATGCAGGTGAAACTTTACAAAAGTGGAGAGGTAGCAGCACTATGGAGCCACTTGCAAAATTTCAACCCCATCAAATGTACATGCATGATTTCCAAGCCCAAAACCCACACTTTTTTGCATAGGGAACTCCTTGCGCACTATGCAAAAAAGAGCGCCCTTGGGTACTATTAAAAAAGAGCGAGTAGCAACACACCGTCTTGCCCATGCAATTGATGGGGGTGACACTTTGCAAGTGGAGGGATAGTAGACCCATGGAATCACTTGAAAAATTTCACTCCCATTGGACGTCGTATGGGCATGATGTCCAAGCCAAACCCACTTTTTTCTGCATATACCCCTTGGGCATACCCCTTGGGCACTATGCAAAAAAGAATGGGTGGCAACAACACACTATCACGCCCATGGGGTTGAAACTTTGCAAGTGGAGTGGTTGCAGTCCCATCAACCCAGATGCAAAGTTTCACCCCCATCAGATGCTTGGTGGGTGTGATGTCCCACCTAAAGTTGCTCTTTTCTGCATAGAGGACACCTTGGACACTATGCAAAAAGAGTGGGTGGCAACATAGCATCACACTCATCTAGTGTTTGATGGGGGTGATACTTTGTGAGTGGAGGGGTAGGTGTCCAATGGCTCCACTCGCAAAGTTTCACACCATGGGCTGTTGTACACGGGCATGATGTCCTACCCAAACCCACTCTTTTTTGCATAGGGGACCCCCTCAGCACTACGCAAGAAAAGAGCACGGGTGGCAATACACCATCTCGCATTCGATGAGAGTAAGAGTTTGTGATTAGAGAATTGGCCACCCCATGGACCCACTCATAAAGTTTTGACTCTGTTGGTTTCCGTACAAGCATGATGTCCCACCCAAAACCACTCTCGTTTGTATAGGGGACCCATTGGGCACTATAAAAAAAAGAGCGGGTGTGGCAACACATCGTTCACGACATCCACAGCATCTGATGGGGGTGAAACTTTGTGAGTTGAGGGGTAGCAACCACCCCATTGACCCATTCACAAAGTTTCATCCCCATAAGATGCTGTACATGCGTGATATCCTATGCATTTAAACGTGCTCTTTTTGCATAGGGGACCCCTTGGGCACTATGCAGAAAGAGGGGGGGTCGCAACACATTGTCATGCCCATCCAGTGTCCGATGGAGGTGAGACTTTATAAGTGGAAGGATAGCAGTACCATAAACCCACTCACAAAGTTTCACACCCATCCCACAACTTACGGGCATGGTGTCCCGGACAAACCCACTCTTTTTTGCATAGGGGACCCCTTTGGTACTATGCAAAAAAGAGTAGGTGGCAACACATTGTTATGCCCATTAGTTATTCAATGGGGTTGAAACTTTAGGAGTAGAGTGGTTACAACCCCACCGACCCACATGAAAAATCTCACCCCCATCGGATTCTTGTCCTAGTAAGTGTGATGTACTACCCAGAGCTACTCTTTTTTGCATAGGGAACCCCTTGGGCACTATGCAAAAAAGAGTGGGTGGCAATACACCGTCACGCTCATCCGGTGGGGGTGATAATTTCTAAGTAGAGGGGTAGGTGCCCCATGGACCCACTTACAAAGTTTCACCCCATCAACCACTATGCGAGTGCGGGCATGATGTCCCACCCAAACCCGCTCTTTTTTGCGTAGGGGACCCATTGGGCACTATGCACTGGTGGGAACACACCGTCATGCCAATCAGACACCCGATGGGAGTAAAAATTTACAATTGGAGGGGTAGGAGCCCCACATGGACCCACCACTTACAAAGCTTCACCCCCAGGCATTGTTGGAATTAGGGTTGCAGGAATGCACACACAACTTCAAGAAGATAAGAAAGCTGGAGCACAACACAGTAGTGTATTATGAGTGCCAAAAATGAAAGATTACAAGCCCTAGAAGATAATGGGCGTATATACAATGCACGGGGGAAAAAACCTCCTAGTGAGGGAAAAAGTGCCCCGGCGGTCCTAAGTGTGTTCACACACATCACTACTATAATATGGTAACAAATCCCCCCTGGAGTGATGCGGTGAACAAGAGCTAGCACTCATGTATAGGGAAGTGTCTAGCTATGTGGACGAATCCACAAAAGGGAGTAAGCCCAAAGCTTTGCGAAAAGCTTCGAACTTCTCACGAGGCAGAGCCTTTGTGAAAAGGTCTGCAAGGTTATCCTGTGTTGGCACATAAGCCAAACTGATCTCTCCTGCAGAGAGTCTCTCCCTGACATAATGGTAGTGCACCTCAATGTGCTTCGTACGAGCATGGAACACTGGGTTCCGCGCAACTGCCAATGCGCTCTGACTGTCAGTGAAGATGGTGGTGGCAGATGGCTGCCCAACACCCAAATCAGCCATAAGGCGTCTGAGCCACACACACTCAACCGTAGCTGTGAAAGCTGCCCTGTACTCAGCTTCACAACTAGAAGTGGCCACAGTAGGCTGCTTCTTGCTCAACCATGATATGCATGAGCTTCCAAGCATGAAGCAAAAACCACTCGTGGACACGCGTGTGTCATAACAACCAGCCCAGTCAGAATCTGAAAAAGCATGTAAATCTGGCGGCAATGATCCCCCCTTGGGATAAAACAACCCAAGATGCCGAGTACCACTCAAATAGCGAAAGATACGCTTCACTGCCTGCCAATGCTTAATGCCTGGGCTATGCATAAATCTGCTCACCTGTGAGACTGCAAACTGAATGTCTGGCCTCGTAATGCATACATAAATGAGGCAACCAACAGCTGTCTGATAGAGTGTGACATCAAAGTGATCTCCAGCATCATGAAGACTCAACTTCAAACCTGTCTCCATTGGAGTAGCAATAGGCTTGCAGTCTTCAAGGCCAAATCTCCGCAACAATGTTTCAATATACTTTGTCTGACACAAAGCAATACCTCCATCACACTGCTTAAATTGTATCCCCAAATAATGATGCAAATGCCCCAAATCTGACATCTCAAAAGAGGCATTCAAATCAGCCTTAAAATCAGCAATATGACTCTCATTTGGTCCTGTGAGCAGCATGTCATCGACATAGAGAGCAATGATTAGATGTACACCATCCACACGTTTAGCATACAAAGTGCTTTCTGTTGGACTATTCTGAAACCCATGTGCAGTCAAATATGCATGTATTTTTTCATACCAAGCTCGTGGAGCTTGCTTTAAACCATATAAAGCCTTTTTTAACCTGCACACTTTGTTTTCCTGCCCTCTTTGAACAAAACCACGAGGCTGCGATACATACACCTCCTCATGCAAATCTCCATTTAAGAACGCAGTCTTTATGTCCAGCTGATGTACATTCCAACCATTATGAGCTGCTAATGCACAGATGCTACGAACAGTGGTCATACGACATGTGGGAGCAAAAGTCTCATCAAAATCAATGCCCTTCTCTTGAGCATAACCTTTTGCAACAAGCCTAGCCTTATGGCGATCCACTGTGCCATCAGGCTTACACTTCAATTTGTAAACCCACTTAGTGCCAATGGCCTTCTTGCCAGGGGGCAAGTCACATAAAGACCATGTACCATTCTTCATAATAGCATCGTATTCTGCTTGCATAGCAGCCATCCAATTTTCTGAACTTTGTGCCTCATCAAATGAAACAGGCTCACTTTCATCGCACATACTAGAAACAGCCAATGCATAACAATCTGACGCATAAGAGGCACCATGAGAGCCAGAACGAGTGCGACTAGACAAAGGGGCATCCAACTTGCTGTCACGCAAAGTCTGCACCAGCCATCTAGGCATATTCCTAGAGCCCTCAATCTCTTGTCTCTCATCCTCAAGTGCATCACGCACATCTGCATCAGATATAGGCTGATCTGTGCCATCATTTAAAACCTGCATAGGCTGAAAAACTGCCTCATGAGGTATTGCACTTGACTGTGCACCACTGAAAAGAGGCAACAATGTATCATAGACATCACGTGAGCTGATATCTGTCTCCTTAGTACATGAAACCAAGGGCTGAACTGCATCTTCCACAAATACAACATCACGGCTAACCAAAATGCGCTTTGTCTGTGGATGATACAAACGATAGCCTTTGCTCTCAGCACTATATCCAACAAAAATACATTTGACAGCTTTGTCATCCAATTTTCTGCGATGTTGCACAGGCACTAATGCATATGCCAGGCAACCAAAAACACGTAAATGGCCAACAGATGGCTTGCGGCCATGCCAAGCCTCATATGGAGTGACAACCTGTAATGCTTTGGTGGGACACCTGTTTAGTACATAAGTGGCACACATGACAGCCTCAAGCCAAAAACCATGTGGTAGACTTTGACTCTTAACCATACATCTTGCCATTTCCATGAGAGACCTGTTTTTTCTCTCAGCCACACCATTTTGCTATGGTGTATACGGCACTGTACATTGGTGTTTTATCCCACGCTCAGCCAGAAATGCATTAAATTCTGAAGACATATACTCCCCCCCTCGATCTGAACGGAGGGTGCCCATCTTACTTTCTGACACATTTTCAGCCATAACCAAAAACTGTTTGAAGCACAAAAACACTTCGGACTTTGCCTTCAAAGGATATACCCATGCATGCCTGGTAAAATCATCAATGAAAGTCACGAAGTAAAGGTAGTTTCCAAATGATGGAGTTTGCATGGGACCACAAACATCACTGTGAACAAGCTGCAATCTGCGTTCAGCTCTCACTGATCCATCTTTGGGAAAGGAAGCACGCTGCATTTTACCCAATATGCAGCCCTCACAAACATGCTTGACAGGTGCCTCAAGCTTAGGCAAAGAAGACACCATTTCAGATTTCTGCAGGCGCAGCAAACTTGCAAAATTCAGATGACCAAAACGTGCATGCCACAGTTTTGCATTTGAAATAGCCTGCGTATCCATAATAGCACATGCTGAATCCTCTACACATTTGCCATCCATATTGAGCTTATACAGCCCTCGACATAGTGAACCAGATGCTACAATGATGTCACCACAAGAGAGATCATGAACAGTACATCTGTCATCCACAAATTTTACAACCAAACCTGTTTTGGCAAATGCGAAAACTGACAGCAGATTCTTTTTGATCCCTGGCACATACAATGCATCAAAAAGTGTAAAGGTGTTGCCATTTGCAACATTCAGCACAATCTGTCCAACTCCTTTAACGGGATAAGAGGAGTTATTGGCACAAGTGACAGTATTCCCTGTGGGAGCAGACTCAAGGAAAGTGAATAAACTGCGCTGCGAGGTGATATGCTTAGTGGCACCACTGTCAAAGTACCATACATCTGAATCTACTGCAGACATACATGTGTCATGCAAAGATGGGTCATAACTGCACTGCGCATTGAATGCCCATTCTGTATCTAGCACAACATTAGCAGATTCATTGTTAGAAGGAGAGGCATCTGCAACAGCCATACCAGCCTCTTTCTTCTTAGCCTCTTTCGCAGCCAGCTTAGGACACGCTTTGATGACATGATCATTTCCCTTACAGTACTTGCAAAATGTCTTCTGTTTGTCACCCTTCTTCTCATCTTTGTCTTCCTTCTTTGGTTGCGCAGCATTTGCAGATTTCTGCTTACTAGAAGAAAAGCCTGCTTTACCTTTCCCGCTTCTCTGACTAGCAACGAAAGCTTGATCTGCGACACGCATAATATTCCTGTTTTGCCTTGACTGGTCTTCTTGCAGCAAAACAGAAACTAACTCCTCAAATGATAAGGCATTGGGATTGCCTTTCATCATCAAGCGAAGAGTGGAAGCAAAACCCTGATAAGAATCTGGTAGACCATTCAAAACAGTTTGCACAAGTGAACTGTCTGACAGGATTTCATCTGCAGAAATGAGCTGCTCTTTGAAATCCTTGATCTTTGTCAAAAAGCTATCCATAGAATCACCTTCGTTCATATGCTCACTCTCCAACTGTTTTCGGAGATAAGCAACACGAGCCTCATTTCTTGCCTGATACAATGTGGCAAGTACATCCCAAGCATCCTTAGAAGTCCTGCAGGAGCGAATATGTGGGATAATGGTACGTTTGACAGACAGCGCAATCAAGGCATGAGCCTGCGCATCTCTACCATCCCAACGAATCTGCTCTGCTGAAAGTGGTGGTTCTCGAACAGCTGCTACAGCACTTGTGCCTGCACCATCATCAACAGTACCTGTTTCTGATGTGTTTGCAGCATTCCCAGCCACAGTAGGACGTGCATCAATACCCTGCACAATGTTCCATAACCCCTTTGCTACCAATACATGTCGCATCATATATGCCCACAATGGATAGTTGGTGCCATCCAACTTATCCTCAGCAGCCAACATGCGGAATACATCATTGTTGTCAGCCATGGCCAATGACTGTACTACTAGATGTAAATGCTGTCTGTAAGAGGAAAACCTGTATAAAATCGACCTGTGCTATGTAGCACAGCCCAAAACAGACGAATGGGCACCTGTCCTGCAGATTTTAATCCTGACAGAAAATCTGCACAGTAGGACGATTTTGCCTGCGCAGTACTTGGAATGCAAAAACGGAGGGCGAAATGACCTCAGATCAAAATTCTGAAACGACCGAGCCCTATGGGCTCACCCACGGCATATACTAACCTGCAGACGCTCGTGAAATCTCGTCGCAATCGGAGGAGATGAAGCGGCAGGTGCCGGTGATGCTGCCCGGGAGGTGGAAGCCTGCTCTGATACCAATTGTTGGAATTAGGGTTGCAGGAATGCACACACAACTTCAAGAAGATAAGAAAGCTTGAGCACAACACAGTAGTGTATTATGAGTGCCAAAAATGAAAGATTACAAGCCCTAGAAGATAATGGGCGTATATACAATGCACGGGGGAAAAAACCTCCTAGTGAGGGAAAAAGTGCCCCGGCGGTCCTAAGTGTGTTCACACACATCACTACTATAATATGGTAACAGGCATGATGTCCAACCTAAACCCACTCTTTTTTGCATAAGGGACTCCTTCAGCGGGTGGCAGCACACCGTCACACCCATATGCCGTTGTCTGATGCCCATGAAACTTTATGAGTGGAGGTATACCAAACCCAAGGATCCACTAAAAAAGTTTCATCTCCATTCGACGCGTCGTATTGGCATGATATCCCAACCAAACCTGCTCTTTTTTGCATAGGGGACCCCTTGGGCACTTTACAAAAAAGACTCCGCAACAACACACTGTCATGCCCATATCCGGTGTTCGATGGTAGTGAAAATTTACGAGTGCATTAGTATGGCAACATTGCGGACCCAATCGTAAAGTTTCACCCCATCCGAATCCATATGGGCATGATGTCCCACCCAAACCCACTCTTTTTTGCATAAGAACCCCTTAGGCATTATGCAAAAGAAATTGCGTGGCAACACAGCATTAAACCCATTCACTTGTTAGATGTAGATGAAACTTTGCGTGTGGAGGGTTAGCAACCCCATGGACCAACCCAAAATGTTTTATCTCCATCGCACACCGCACAAGCATTGAATCTCAACCAAACCTGCTCTTTTTTGCATAGGAGACCACTTGGCAACTATGCAAAAAAGAGTGGGCAGAAACACACTGTCACACCCATGTGGCATGCAATTGCAGTGAAACTTTGCGAGTGGAGGGGTAACAGAACCATGGCCACACTCGTAAAGTTTCATCCCCATTTGACACCATACATGCGTGATGTACCACCCAAACGTTCTCTTTTTTGCAAAGGGGACCCCTTGGGTACTATACAAAAAAGAGCAAGTGGCAACACACCATCACGCCCATTGGCGTCCTATGGGGTGAAAATTGGCAAGGGCAGGGATGGTATCCATAAACCTACTCACAAAGTTTCACCCCCATTGGACGCTATGGCCATGATTTCCTCTTTTTTTCATAGGGAACCCCTTAGGCACTATGCAGAAAAGAGCAGGTGCCAACACACCGTTAGGGATGAAACTTTGCGAGTGGAGGGGTAGTAGCCCCATGGACCCAGTCACAAAGTTGCACCCAGCAGACATTATATGGTGGGTGTAATGTCCCACACCTGAACCCGCTCTTTTTTATGTGTCGGGGATCCCATGGGCACTATCTAAAAAAAGAGCGGTGGGAACACACAATCCAACTAAATGACATCCGATGGGGGTGAAACTTTTTGAGTGGAGGGGTAGTAACTTTATGAACTAACTTTCAAATTTTCACCCCCATCAAACTCTATATACAGACGTGATGCCCCACCCAAACCTGTTCTTTTTTGGATAGGGGACCCCTTGGGCACCATGCAAGAAAGAGTAGGTGACAATAAACCTTCATGTCCATCGGCGTCCAATGTGGGTGAAAGTTTGCGAGTGGAACAGTAGGTGCCCCATGGAACTACTCACAATTTCTAGCACCATTAGATGCCATACAGGCGAGATGTCCCAACCAAACTTACTCTCTTTTTTGTATAAGGGACCCCTTGGGTAATATGCAGAAAAGAGCGGGTGGCAACACATTGTCATGTCCGCGTCCGATGGGGGTGAAACTTTGCGAGTGGAGGGGTAGAAACACCATGAGCCACTTGTAAAGATTCACCCCCATTGAACACCATTGAGGCATGATGTCCTATAGCCAAACCCGCTCTTTTTTGCATAGTGGGCCGTATGGGCACTATGAAAAAAGAAACGGATGGGAACACACCATCATGGCCATCTGGTGTCCTTTTGGTTTAAGACTTTGGAAGTGGAGAGGGTAGTAGCCCTATGGACCTACTCACAAAGTTTTACCCCCATCAAACACCGTATGCATGATGTCCCAGCCAAAAACCCACTGTTTTTTTGCATAGGGGACCCCTTGGGCACTATGCAAAAAGAGCGGGCGGAAATACACCATCATGTGCCCATCCCACATCCAATGGGGGTGAAAGTGGGCAAGTGGAGGGGTAGGAGTAGTAAACCATTGAGACTAGTAGTGGTACTATGGTGGGAGCATTCACCTGATTAGTATTGTATGTGATCTATCACACCTCCATGTTGACATTTTATAAGCAAACACGTGGTACTATATTTTATGTCTTGTGTGTATAGCATAGGTAGTTCGGTCCTTGTAGAGTGTTTGAATAATCTCACAACTTTTAGCTATTAGTGAGAAAATTCTAAAAGACCCGGCCTTGTACATTCTTCTAAGAGATCTCCTCATGGAGAAAATTGGGGGACAAAACATTGACTTCCATGGTTGCATCGTGTGAAGGTAGTCAAGTATCCTCCATGATCAAATGGAAAAGATACTAGTACCTCCCTGAAGATGAGGTAATCCATACAAGTGTGACCGCATATATAGAATGTAAATCCATACCATATAAGCTCTAAAGCAATGACTCTCGAACCACCTGGATCGAGTGGAAACTTTAGAGAGCCAATGTCAGTGTCGTGGCCAGCCAATCCTTCTAGATTAAATGGATAAACACCCATGTTGATGATGTAGTTTGCTATAACTCTGTGTGTGTGGGTCAAATGGATACCCAAAGTATGGAACATATAGCCATGGAATAAATGTATGACCACCTGGATCAAAAAGGAAGTATCCAAGCTCCTCGTCCAAAGTGAAATGTCCACCAGAAATATCATCAAATCCATGATCCAAATAACTCCTCAGGTGAGAATCTAGATGTGATGCATGTAAATCCACATAATGCACCATAGATACCATGCATCCCAAATGACATATACTACATCCAAAAGTAAATGTTCTGGCCGCAAAGAAAATAGGATCGTGTCGACAACCGTAGGAGCCAAATGAACATAGCTCAAGGTCAGCCTCATGTAGAGTCAAATGTGAACTCATGCCACCATCACATGTAGCACCACTCAAAAAGTCAAAGGCATGATCCTCCATATCAATGTATGTATGAGTATGATCAGACCTATGCACAATATCTCCATGTGTAAGACACTCTATATGTGTGTGTCCCTCTAAGATAAAAGTTGGATCATCACCATAAAGATCATCATCATCACTAAGTACTGACAAAGTGTCTACACAAGAGAGATAAGTGGTATCAACCGACTCACTATCAATAGAATCTCCAAGGCCACTAAGGTCATCCCCAAAGGTATAGACAAACTCTATCACTAATGTCCCTATATATGACCTAAATCCCATGATAAATCAATCTCTAATAACATTGGATCTAAGGAAATACCTAGATTAAATGTAAAGCTCTCGAGGTCAATGTCATAGGATATGCTAAAAAAATAACTGATATGCATACTCCTACGATGTCTCACCTCCATGAACTCATCACTACTCTCATGCACTATCCCTGACTGCTTAATCACAATAACCCGATCCACATGAATACTGCCAGGAATGCTATGAAAACTATGAGTAGTGGTTGTATCCAAAATCTCTCCACATGTGACAACTCTAGAGGAGTAGCCCAACACATCTAATATTAGAACCTCAGGTATATGCTCCTCATGGTCTATGATGTGCTCCTCATGGTCTATGATGTGCTCATCAACATGTGAATTATCATCCCCATGATAGTCTAATGCATCACTATGATCCGCCAATGCATCACTATGATCTGTTGGAAGGTAGGTAGACATAGGCGTATCAACAATCACAAATGCTTAGAATGCTCACTGCCATCCCTCCCATCAAGATCATGCCCACATGATCTGACTCACACACATCACTCTCATTGTCACTAACACATACATCATCATCATGTACATATGTGTCAGTGGCAACATGTGCACGTGTATCACTATCATCATGTGTATGTGTGTGATAGGTATGTGGGTGTGATACATCAATGTCATCACATGTGTGTGTATGACCATCACCATGTGGTGTCAACATTAATATCATCATCAACATGATGATTATCATCACTATCTACATCATCATATGCATGTCATAAATGATACCCATCCTCAGGTATATAGTCATCTCTGCTCACAAATGTAGAGCACGTAATCAAGTCCCCACATACATTATCCCATGCAAGCAATGCCAAACCATCCATGTAAAGATAACCACATAGATCCTCAACAAAATTACCATATGTAAAATGTCTAGACCAGAGCTGCTGGCGCATGGACATCCTCCTCATCAAATAAGTGTCCAAACTGGCTAGGCAACAAAATTTGAAGCTCAAACATCCATATGTGACATGAATATAATGTGTCATCATAGCATGATGTTAGTGAAGAAGGATCTAGAGAGGTCGAAGCCGCAATGTGCCAAATGTATGTATGAACTCGGCAAATGATATGCATCTCCTCACATGAAATGGCAAATCAAGATGACGAGCATAGATCCAGAGTAATAGGGTATGAGCAGATGCTGCCACGATCAGCGTCTGGGATAGAGTCGTAATTATGTTGACGACGATGATGGTGGGTAGCATGGCGATTGTGGGCGGGGTAGAGGTAGTAATGGATCCCCATATCGTCCTGCCAATGCTTGAAAGTGTGAAAAACACTCCCAAATGTACACAAGAATGCCACACCATGTGTGGAAAAAGCACCAATACGCTCAAATGGACAAAAATGTGCGTGTGAACGGCAAAAAATAAACCAAATGGCCAAAAGTGTGCAGGTGAATGCCCAAAATGAGCTAAATTAACCACACGACACACTAACCACCTCGATGAAGCCTAAAGAAGCCTGAATACATGTGAAGATGCCCAAACAAATCCACAAGCGTGTGAATAACTCTCACAATATGCTAGTGCTCGTGAACACGTCCCATAAAGGCCCAAAGCATGTGAACAACTCTAGTAGCCACCATCCACCAAATGCATGCCCCCTGCATGCGAACACCACAAAACTATCCACAATGCACATGAACAACCTCCACAAGGCTCAAGATGTGCACATAAGCTACACTGCGTGTGAACTACCGCTCTACAAGGCCTAATGCATGTCCATAAAATGGTAAGTAGGCAATGTAGAAGGGAAAGAAATTGTGTGATGTAAATAGATAAAATAAGTTGGGCTACACCAAAAGCAAGGTAGGGTGTGAAAAGGCTAAGAGAGAAAGAAAACAAACCTAAACGTTAAAGACTTCACAAACTTTTTTTCTCCTCTACTTCTTTCTCTCATGTTGGCGGCCAAGTGGTCTCCTCCCCTCTGCTAAGCTCTTCTCCTTTGCTAAGCTTGAGCAAGGAGATGCCTAGCTCTCAGAGCAATGATGGCAAGGAGCTATGTTTTTTTTTTTTAAGAACATATATTTTTTGTTGTATTTTTTTTTAAAATTAGACGTTTGAAGCCATGCACTATGCTGAGCTGCTAGGAAGGCGATGAAGCGCTACTTGAGTTTGAACTACATAGAGCAATGAAATGATTGTAGACATTTTTTTAAAGTTTTTCATTTTTTAAAAGCTTGTCATAGAAGGAAGTATGGTTACTAATGCTTCTCTTTCTACTCTGCTGTGTATCACTACTAACCGTCTGTTTCGTAGAAGGAAATGCCACTTCTCTACGTTTGCTCTATATCGTTTCCACTCTCTCAGCACTGATAGCGGCCCGGCTACTTGTCGCCGTCCAGTCTCCCGATGGGAATACTATGACCAAAAACCCCATGCTTCCTCATGTGCTCAAGGCTAGGGTTTTAGCTCCTGTCTCTCTCTGTGCTGCGCTACTTGTGCTCTGTGCTGCGCTACCTTCTCTGGAAAATATAAAAACTAACCAAAATGCCCGGGCTGCGTCTGATCCGCACAGAGCCTCAAAGAGGCGATGAAGCTGTTAATCAAAAAGTTGTGTTATAGACAATCAAACAATATGTGCTGTAGAAATGCTTCAAACTGCAAATTGCCAATGCTTCATATTTGCTGATGTGTTGCGTTACTGATGGTGCTGTGAGTGTTGACGTTTCTGGTGCTGCAGCTGTGTGTTCGATCGTGTCTCAGCTGTGACCGTTGGTTTCATAGCTGTGTCGTTCTTGTTTTCAAGCGGTTGGTGTCGGGATGTGGGTGCTTCTGTGCTACAGTAAGTCAAATCCAAGCTCTTGATGTCATTGCCTTTCAAACGGTGTGCTGTAGAAGACTAGACTAAATGTGTTGTAGAGAACCACGCGGTGTGTGTTGTAGATGGTTAGGCATTGCAGGCGAGCTGTAGATGAAACACTTGTTGCGACGGTGTAATCTACTGAACCTTACGCTTGGTGATGACGAAACATTGTTTGCACGCTTGAGTTAGCTGAGCCGCGTAGAACCTCAAAGAGGCGAGGATGAAGCTTCTGCTTGAGCCTTAAACTGCACAGAGCCTCAATGAAAGTTCAAAGGCTGTGGACTGGAGCAAGCTGTAGATGGCTGCTGGCCTCCATCAAGCGCTCACAAATCGTGAGGATGTCCTGAACCATCTCTGTGTGCCTCTCAGAATGTTGTGATCTCGGTGGGGATGCCTCAAGGCAAGGCTGAGCTGAACACCATGGTGTGGGTTGTTGCAATCTTTGCATTGTAAAGGCTTGTATGCCTATAAGACCTTGAGTAGGACTACTACAAGAACAACCTTAGCTAGTGTAGCCATTCCAGCTTCCACAGATTGTGTAGCTTCTGAAGAAGGGAATGTGGAGATGGCATGCTGTGCCACCTCAAGGATAATAGAGGATGTTGTCTTCAAATCTGAGGATGATCTCACAACTATTTCAAACTAAGACAAGCTTGATACGTCCTGCTCCCTGGAGTTCTTCGATGTGCTACAATCCCCTAGTAGTAAGCTTTCAGGACACGTTGATCTGCTTGATCTCTTGTTTTTTATTGATGGCTGCCACCCTTATTTATGAAAGATTTGTATGCATTAGCCTTCACATTTCTGAGTTGCATGTGATTGCTCCTCTCAACTTGCTTGCTGAGTCCCAACAAGGCCATGATGCTTTGCCCACTACCACAAAAATGGAGTTGTAATCTGATTGCACTAAAGGTAATCCAGTGAGACAAACTCCATACTGATATATTCTCACTTCATCTGAGGAATGTCTAGAGATTGCAGTTTCTCTGGCATCTTGACTCTCTCTGCCTTGACTCTATGACACATTAAGTTTTTTCGCACATGATTAAGTACATCCTTTTTGAGTCCTGGTTAGAAGAAGCTTTTCTTCACAGACATATAGGTTTTTATAAACCTTGGATGTCTAGCTATCAGGCTATCATGGGCTTCTCTCAAAATTCTTCTCTTTATTCTCTCATCATTGGGAATACATTCATCTTTCATCATATTTGTATCCAAGAACTCGACTCATTTCTAATACATGCATCTTTCATCATATTTGTATCCAACCCCTTTCATGTGCGAATGAAGCTCAACATCTTCGCAACGAAGGAAAGAAGCATATTGACCTATGGACAGATGGAAGTCTATATCCACCGGATCCCAGAACAAGACGGTATCCTTCTTTTCACACACATGATTTGATTAGATTTGTTGGTGATGGGGTGGATGGCTTACTTGGTTATAGTTCAAGACTATCTCAATCACATGCAGAATATATTACATATCTTCAAAATACTTTATCTTTGAATGCAACAAAAATTATAGAACTTGAAAACAAAATAGTGTCTTTGAAACAAGAAAATGATCAATTGAAAACCTTAAAAGAAACTCCAATAGCGTTAAGAGCACGAGTAAAACGAATACGGGATGTAGTTAACTTGACAGAGAGATCTGGACAAAGGAAAAAAAAGTTAAAACTTGTAAGAGATCATGTTACTACCCTTCTAGGATTTGATATGTCTAATGCTCACGAAAGGGTAAGATTTTTTAATGAGCTTATGAATAGGTCGGATATCTTGAAACTTTTGAAACTTCTTAAAAATCAAACTAAAAAAAAACTAGTCTTTCAACATCTACTAAAAGATATGGACTTATTGGTCCAGCCTTTCCAAATGCAAGAAGTTTGTGACACAGTGGGAGTGAGTAGAAAGGGTTACAGAGCCATCTCTAAAACTTGGTTCAGGGTCCTTAAGTATTACAAAATCAAAGCTTTTGGGTTGCCTAGACCTCACAATGTTGGGCATGTAGAGATAAGAATCTTGGACAAATTGCTCCGACTTTATTTGGACTATGCATATTCTATTAAGCGGACTAAGCTTGCAGATGAGTGCATAGAAAAATGCGAAGCCTTGCTCTCTCAAATGGGTTTCCATGGTGGCGAAGTGCATCTTAAAAAAGATCCTGTTCTTACTAGAGGTACAGGTGATGTTCTGCAAGATGTTTCAATGGGAGGAGCAAAAGCAAGAAGATTTTTGAGCAACCATGACACCAAACCAGTCAATGCAATGTGGAACTGTTGGAAACATCTATGTGTCATCACCACAAATGTCAAAAGTAGACCAGATGTAGCCAACAAACGTATGGAAGTTTGGAAAGAACTCGATAATTTTTTCAAAGTCCTAAGACAACAAGTTGGTTTAAATACTTATGCAGATGATTTCAAAAAAGCAATAAAGTTTTTAATAAAAGCTATCATAGATGCCTGGAGAAAAAGACATAACTTATTACTTGGTGAGTGTTCAAACTTATCAAAACAGTTAAAATTAAAGTGTAATTTCTTAAATTTACTAACAAAGAATTTTCTTTGTAGCATATTCTTTACTTGCATGGACCATATTTTGCTACAGAAGGACCCCTTGCAACATGGAACACACAAGGAATGGAAAAGTCTCACTATCAAGCGAGAACTTCCTTTTTTAGATGTACCAAAAGAGGAGGTGGTCAAAGAAGAAGCAATGCACTTAAAGAATTATTCAATTGGTTCTACAGGAGGCTATTACAAACGATGAGATCAAAGAACCAGCAATCTGAAACTAAAACACCTCAAGATAGAGACTAATGATTTACTAACACATTTGTACCTCTTTCAAAATATTTGCTGAATTATAATCAGTCCTTGCAAAATATTGTGTGTACAATAGTTTTTGATTCTCTTGGGACTACTTGGCATGTCACCTCTGTATCTCAAAAATTTTCTCCTTCTATAACCTCCAAGAAGATTGATATCTGACTCCTCAGCTGCTCTGCAGAAGCTGCATAGCTAGAGTAGCAAAGAAAGTATCCTGCTCTTGAGGCATTGAAACCTGCAGCATATCCAAAGATTCTAAGAGCAGCAGCTCTCTCTAGAAGCAAGACCTTGTTAGCATGAAGGGGAGTGTATCCCATGAACCTTGACAACACCTTCAAGGCAAATATTGGCAACTCAGCATCTTCAGAGAAGTTCATGTGGAATGCACAGAACACAGTCTTATCCAATGTAGGTAAGTAGTGCATGAGAGCAGATGAAGGCCTTCTTGACCTAGTCTCTGTAGCTTTCACTTTGCTGCCTTTAGCTCTTCCTAGAAAATCATCCTTATCAAGCAATTCAATCTGCAAGACAAAAACCTCACTTTAAAAAAATTACAATCACAATAACATTTTGCAAAAGATTAAATGGAAACTACCTTCTGCAACTCATCCTCAATTACTAATTTGTCTTTCATCAAGTTGCATGAGCCAACCCTTTCCACTTTATCAGAATCTGCTTGAAGCTTGAAATCTCTGCCAAAAGACTCTACACCTAACTCAATAAGCCTGTTCTCAAAATCCTCATCTCTAAGGGAAGGTTTCTCCTCATCCACTCTTTTAAGGCACAAGGCAAGAGCATCAGGAGCAGGGATAAATGAGTGGTCAGATGTTTGCAAATCAAGTGCCAAAAACTCTTCCTTTGACTCTACTTCTGTATCAATAAAGTCTTTGGTCACCTCACAAGCTTCTGAAATTGCTGCAATACAGTAGTCTTCCCTGATATTGAAGAGACATTGAAGATAGGACAAAGGAATAAAATCTTTCTCATTGATATAGAAGAAAGGAAGGCTTGGAATAGTAAAACAGAGCATTTAGATATGCTTGCTTCCTTTGAGGGCTCTTCAGTAATAGTGAAAGCCCTAAATTCAGCAACATCAAGATTGGCACTTTCTTTCTCCTCAGCTTGAACATCAATTTCTTCCTCTTCTAAAATCTCACTTTTCTCTAGCTTTGAGACTGTGGTGACATTTAAGTTTTCTTCCTTCTTGTCTGCATCAATTTCTGATTGTTGCTCTTTATCTTGTATTTCTGCTCTCAAAAATAGAAAGAAAAGAAAGGAGACATCCTTGGGGACAAGGTTACAAAGCTTTTTATGAATTGGACAAGAAATGGATGAAGGGCATGTGAAAGAGATTCTATTTGAAAATCTATTGAACCTCTTTGTAACTTTGGCTTTCTCCACAGACAGCTGAGTAAAATCGGTAAGGTGACAAAAATCATTGTCTCCGATATGAAAACAATGAGCTTCAATTGACATTTCAAATTGTTTGTACTCCTCTTCAAGAATGTCCTTAAGCTTAATCAAAACATCTATAAGAATAAACCTTGGATTGAATATCTCCACTGCATCTACGTATACCTTCATGTCATGACCATCTTGCAAAATAGCATTCAAGAGTCTTTCACTTGGGCTTCCTTCAACAAGTTCATGTCCTCCCTCAACACTTTTACTCATTGTTGTGATATTTGAGAAAAACGCTTGAATAATTCTGAAGAAGGCTTAGAAGTCTTGATATGAAAGAGCCCGAACGAAGCGAAAACAAGTGGTCCAAAAGTTTTGGAATGCTTCTATCGCTTGGTGCGGGCATTGGCAATTTGAGGGTTCAAAAAAAAAACAGAGGGTTTTGCAAAATAGGGCTTGGAAGACACTATATGGCACAGCTTGACTAAGCGAAAATAAGTGGCCAAAAAAATTAAAAAAAATTGAGAGAGTTTTTGAGTGGAGCATGGAGCGTGACAAAAACACCTTAAATAGTGACCGTTCGTGCCTCGTGGCAAAATGATTGCATGACACGTGTATCCAACGATCCTTTTGTACAACAGATTCAAGGTATAAAAAGCTAATTTTCTTGAAAACATTTCTATTTTTCACTGACAGGGTATCAAGCGAGATCACTCCTCCGAATTTCTCGGAATCTCCTTTTACCCTTCTCACCCATATCAAGCGATAGATCTCATCCATGTCAATCAAGCCATCTTTATCGCTTTGTTCCGAATCCTCCCCTATCACTTGGACATACTGAATCAGGCTAGAACCAAGCGATTGCACATTTCCAATACTTTAGGAAGCCTTCAATCGCTTAGTTCCATCTCCATTTGCAATTGCCCGAATCAAGTGATAGTGCTTATCCAACCACTTTGGATTCGCCCAATCGCTTCGTTCAGGATCCTCCCCTTTCACTTGCCCATACCGAATCAAGCTAGAACCAAGCGATTGCCTATTTTCAATACTTTTGGAAGCCTTCAATCGCTTAGTTCCACCTCCATTTGTACTTGCCCGAATCAAGCGATAGTGCTTATCCAATCACTTTGGATCCGCCCCATCGCTTCGTTCGGGCCACTGTGAGTTTTTTTTATCTCAACACACAAATCACCTCGTCCGGGTCTCTTTTTTTTCTTTAACTTCAATGGCGAGGACAAAACAAACTGCAAGGAGAGTCTACCCTCCTTTGGAGACTGAAAAAGCTGAAGACAAACTAGGATCTTCCAAAAAGCCAGTTAGCGATGAGAAACAAGAAAAGCCTCCTCCAGAGCCTCGTGCTAGGGCAACAGCAAGAAAGAGATTAAACTATCAGGTGAAATCATTAAGAGAGATCAGAGCGGCACAGAAATCTACTAGTCTTCTCATCCCTCGACTGCCATTTTTTTGGGTTGTCAGGGACATATCAGAAAGGTTAGTTGGTAAAATGAGAAACACAAATCTTGATAGAGTCCGATGGGAGTCACAGGCCCTTATGTGTCTTCAAGAGGCTGCTGAAGATTTTATAATCGACTTTATGAGAATGATGGATACATTGCTGCTGCATTTGCTCATAGGATCACTCTTATGAGCAAAGATTTTGTGCTTGTGTCGTCCAGACTTAGATACAAGTTTGACAAAGCTTTGGAACCCATTCCAAGTCAAGATATGAGAGCTTTTGAAATTCTTAATACTCCTCCAGCAAGACAACTCAAACAATCAGTTGTTATTGAAGATATTTCGCATACTTATAGTACAAGAAAAGCTCAGGATATTAAAGAAGTGGAGAAAGAGAGAGAGCAGGAGAAGATTACAGAGGATGCCATTCTTTCTCAGCAAGCTGAAATTCTTCATGCATCCAATTCAGAGCTTTATCAGAATGTAATAGGTCAAATGATAGTAGATGTCTCCATGCATGGAGAGGATGAGGTTTACTGTGACATTGCCCCTGAAGACACAAGTATGCTTGTGAATCACAATATTGAGATATCTGACACAGTCCTCTTCATCTGTCTGAGGTTTATGTGGATTTCCTTTTGCTTTCTTGATGAATTTCTCAGATTTCATATTTTGTTGATATGTTTTGTTTATGTCTCCAGATGTCTTATGAGGGATCTTCCTGACTCAATGTCTATTCAAGTGATCCCCTTGTTACAAAGTGCCTTTTCAATAGGCAAGGGGATCTTGCAAGTTTTCTCAAAAACTTTGATATGTTGACATGCAATTACATTGTATATGTTGAAGTGTAAGTCTCACACTTAATTATCTTTTGTCCATCATTACAATATTCACAACAACTAATTGCAGTATTCATCTTATCACAGAGGCCATTGGAGTCTTATTATCTTCAATCTATTGGATAGAGATGTAATCTTTATGAATTCTTTAGCATCCATTCATGGGAGAAGTAAAATGTAAGAATCAACTTTACCATGGACTATGTTCTAGAGCAATATTTTGTATGTTTTCAATTGTTTGGTTGACCCTCAATATTTTATGCTTGCAGTGCTGCCAAACTTATCTTGAGTTTTCTAGGTTCCACCTATGAAGACTACAAACTTGAAGATTTTAAGTACTACAATCAGAAAGTTCCTTTGCAGAAAGACTCGACATCTTGTGGATGGATGGATGGTTCTTGCTAATGCTTGGAGATATCTTGTGGATGGATGGTTCTTGCTAATGCTTGGAGATATCTTGAGTCAAGATTTAGAATGACAACACTTACTGTAAGTTCATGTAATAATAGCATTGATTGATTGAGTCAATACATTTAGTGACTTTGTCATATCTTATTTTCTTTTGCCTTAGTTGCATGAATATCCAGATTCTTGGGTAAGTTGGGTAAGGGAGAAGACACTGTCTATGGTTTTGGACAGATCTATCAATCTAGTTGATCCTGATTCCCCCTTTCCACCTAATAAAGGAGCCAAGGGTACAACTTCAAAAGAAAAGAAAAAAGGAGGAGAAGGAAAGCCATGTCAAGGATGGCTCATCCAAAAAGAAAAAGACCTCTGCCAAAGAGAAGAAGAAAAGAAAGAAGAGCCCTACTAAGAGCAGATCTTCCAAGGGGAAAAAGAGCACTACTAAAGAGAAGACCCATTCTAAAGGAAAGATCCCTCAGGTTACAGAGAAGAGCCCTAGCCCTCCTGCTAAAGAGAAGACCCCTAGCCCTCCTGCCCAAAGAGAAGAGCTCTTCACCAGCTCAAGAGCAGACTCCTATCAAAGAGAAGACCCTTGTCAAAGAGAAAACCCCAAGCAAAGAGAAGACCCCTGTCAAAGAGAAGACCCCTGTCAAAGAGAAGAGTGCTACTAAAGGTCTTCCGTTTCACTCACCAGTGAAATTTAAAATTCAGAAGCGTTGTTCATTTAATAAAGAAAGTAAGAGGGAAAATGTTGGCTCTCCATTCAATTTCTTTTTCATGTTCCCCAAGAAGACTGCCAAGTCTCCAAAGCCAACCTCCAAAGAACCTTCTCCAAAACCAGACCCCACTGCCAAATCTCCCTCACACACCTAAAGATCTCAGAGAAGAGCCCAACTTACCACCAGTTGAGGAATCCACTGCAAAGTCTTCCTTTCCAACACCTCAAGAGCTCAAAACTCTGGAACTTGAACCTCAACAATCAGCCAAATTTGATCGAAGCAAACAGAAGAGAGAAAGATTCTCTAAAGAACCAGGGTCATTCTATGCCAAAAGAAAAGTTGATTTTGTTGAGTGATTCCACAAATTGGCTTTTGTTTTGTTCATTTTGTCCATATGAACACACCCTTTTTGGGACTGTATTCTGTACTTAGATTTAGTATCAATAATTTGATATTCAAGTGTTAAACCTTGTTTTGTGTTGCGAACAATATGTTGACCATTTTTGTGAAGAAGTCTAGACGAAATTTAGCAGAATATATTGATTACATTATTGAAGAAATCCTTTTCAGCTTTACAAACTTGCCCTTTTGCAAGTGGCTCAAATATAACTTTTTTTGGGGGGAGACATGTGATGCATGAGGTTACACTCTCCATCCTTGTACTGACAACAATATCATCTACTTTGAATCTTCATTCAGGTGATGTTTCGTCTAGAAACTCAAGCGACTCTCTTACATGTTGTAGTCTCCAGTTTGATGTTACTATGAGGTTCCTAGGATCTATGAATGGATGGACTATGATGTTAAATTTAAACTCTGGACAATTCTCTTCAAAATCCAAAGGGACCCAACTACCAAGCTTGCTTTTCCATCTCCTATAGTCATAGCCCAAAACTAGGGATTGACGACATAGTTGGTATGAGATAGACATAGAATTTGGGCTTACTCTACAACTGATATTGTCGCTAATATGAAAAGTTTCCTTGGTACTCCATCCTTCTCCAAGTACAGTGTCCAGATCAGTCGTATAGATAGTCTTCTATTAAGCCACATCGTTCTTGTCCTCTCCAATTCCATTTTATTGAAACATGTGACAAAGACATGTATAGGCAAGAACCATTGAATTTTTATCCTTCTTGAAATCCTTCCAGGAGACATAGCTTTAAGAATATCATCTTTGATTTTGGATTTGAAGCTTGTTATGGTATTTGGATCAGGAACTTCCCATTCCAGTGACATTAATGTGGGAATAGGTATGTCATATAATTCTCCATGAACACCTTCTCTTGATGGAACCCTGTATTCTGCAAAATACACAAATATATCCACGGATTTGTAAAATGAAGGTGGTTTGTCTGCATACATTACATCTGCAATCCCCTTGTGAATTGCTTTGAATGTGTCACTTAAGCTCTCAACAAGCTGCCACTCCACAGTTGTTGATGGAAAGATAACTGAAATTAAACAAACAACAAATATATCAGAAGGAGAAATATTGTGTTGTATCAATAGATAAAGTTTTATTAAATTACAGTAAGAATGGAGAATTGGATGTTCATCCAAGTTCAACACCATGTCTTTGGCCATGTAGACATGTTGAACTTTTGCAAGCCAGCCATTGTCGGTCACTTTGAAGGCAAGAACACGACCTTTCCAATGGGATTTCACTTCATTTCGCTTGGTTCTGGGTGGTGGGCACCTTTGCAAGAGGGAAGAATTGTTACCCAATCATTCACATGAAAAGACATGGGTTTCCAAACACCATCCTCTCTGCTGTTATGAAAATCACAAGAAGTTATATTATGAGAATGACGACGTGAGGACGCCATAGAAGCTCACAGATGAGAGAAAAATAATGAGTCTTTTGAAAATGCAAAGAAAGGAGAATAAGCCATATGCCAAAATGGAGGGAAGGTGGAAAGTAGACGTTTGAAAAAATTTGGTGATTTGTCATTAATAGCGTTGTTTTCAGAGCCTGAAAAGAGAAGATTTTGTATCTTCTTGCTTGATTTTTTGAAATATAAAATGGAACAAGATGTCACTATTTTGGACCCAAACTTTAATGTTAGCCATCGTAAACGTCTAAATTAAGCCGTTTTAGCCGTTCGCCACTAAAATAGAACCGTTAAGAAGACATTTAGAGGAGACAAGAATGCCATACTTTTGTATACGTGTCAATTCACAATTGGACAATTTCTTAATCCTTAGATTAACAAACAGCCCTTTTCTAGCCATTTTTGGCCCTAATGATAAGATGATTAAACGTCACTGAGGCATTAGTCAATCCAAACAGCATGACTGTGAACTCATAATGCCCATAGTGAGTATTGTCTTCATGATGTCCTGTTCCTTGATTTTGATATGGTAGTACACAGATTTGAGATCTATCTTTGTGAACATTTGGGTCTCACTTAACTAATCCAGAAGTTCATCAATCCTAGGAATAGGTTGCTTATTTTTAATTGTTAATTGATTCAATCCTCTGTAGTCAATAGAGAGTCTTAACATTCCATCTTCTTTTGAAAGAAAATGGGCGCACCCCAAGGTGAGACACTGGGTCTACCAAATCCCTGCTCTCTAACAGCTGTCTTAACTATTCATTAAGTTCTTTGGCTTCAGGGACTGGAATTTCGTATGCACGCTGGGCTACTCGCTAAAAGCTCTTGGGGTTAACTCGATCTCATGATCTACTTCGCGAGACGGATGCATCTTAGTCAGCTCTTCAGGGAGGGACACATTTGCATACTCACTTAACCATTCTGGTTCTTTAGCCTTGCATTTTATGTCTTCAGGATTCATCTTTAATGACATAAATAGCTTGCCTCTTTCTGAGCCCTTTTAACAATTTAGAAGCCTTAACTAATTGCAGCACTGGGGATCCGGAAATTCTAGTTCCTTGAACTTTATTCCTGTGAAGGTCGAGGAAATAGATGGTTCCATTGTGACAATGAATGTCAGCTTGATTCTTATGGAGCCAATCCATTCCAAGGATTCCATCATAGACTCCCAAGGGTAGGACTCTCAACTGGTAGTCTATTACGTCCCCATGTATACTAAAGTGAATAAGGTTTGTCTCAAGGTGTGTGAAAAGAATCTTTTCACTAGCCAAATCCACTTGCATAGGTTTTTTTTATTTTTGATTTAGGACTAACTTACACAGACATCCTGGGGAAATAAAAGAATGAGTACTATTTGAATCAATCAAAAGATTGAATTGCTTACCCTGGTACTCTACTGGAGTCTGGAGGACTGAAAATTGACGGTTATTCCCTTGATGCTCTATTGCGGCATAGATTCGTCCTTTTTCTTCCTTCACTTCCTTAGCTATAGTGACGGCTCTAGCTGCGCTCTAGATGCTGCAGTCTGAGAGGTGGAACTCTCTCTCTTTGGTTTTTCCAATTCTGGGAGGGAGTTTAGAGACTGCTTTGCATCATGGAGGCTGTAGGAGGTTGAGTTGGCACTCTTCTCGGGTTGTTGCCCTAATTTTAGCGTCGGGGGGACCCTGATTGGACTCATACGAAGGAGTCTCTCTCTGAATTCTAGGATCCTGGCTTCCTTGGCCCATAGAAGGAGATGGGCAATCCTTGAGCTGGTGTCCAAACCCCTGACATCCGAAGCCCCTGTTCTCACTAAGTTCTTTCCTTTGCATTCTTGAAAGAGCCGGAGTTCCTAAGAAAGAACTTCGAGGGAAAGGTCTTCCTTCATTCTTGAAACTTCCCGACTCTAGATTCTGGTCGGGACCTTGGTGTCTCTTTGGAGGCGGAAGGTTGGAAGAACTTCCCGGTGTCTGGAATCTCTTGAAGGATGAGGGAGCTGGCTTTGGCGGGACTTTTACGATGAAGGCTTTGGGGTGAAGTCCTTCACCATTCTTACAGCTTTTGCCACGGAAATTGGCTTGGCATTCTTGACCAGGGTGTCTAAAGGTTCGTTCATTCCCTGAATGAACTTGGCCATAAGTTGCTCTTCGTCTATGGTGGTGAGTACTTGAGGAGAAGAGCAAATGCTTGATGATATTCTTCAATAGTTTTGCTCCCCTGTTTAGTTATAAGAATTCATTCATCTTGGTTTCTAAAAATCCGAGTGGACAAAATCTCTTCCTTAGATAGGCTTTATGATCATTCCAAGACTGGGTAGATGGTTGGTGTCGCAATGGTTTCTCCATCCCATCCTGGTAGTTTCCACAATTTGCAGCCTAGCGAGAGCCATTTTTCTCCTCTCGCTGTATCCTTGGTGACATCTAAATATTCCTCCATTGCTTCAACCCACGTCTCCACAGTCTCGCCCAAGTTCTCCCCTTCACCTTTGAAGGGTCCTGGGCTGAGTTCTGTGAAGAACGTCGGGATCAAGCTCTTCTTCATCAGTGAGAGGAACTGGCTGATGGCCACGGTCCCCTCACCTCATGATTCTGCCAAAAATGATACATTATTAAATTTTGATCCCCCCACGAGATCCTAAGACTTAAGAGGTTCGAAAATAATTTCTTAAACAAGATAAATGATCTTATTGGAGATCTATGACATATGTCCGTCTCGGTAACAGATTTTGCTTCAGCAATTCGTCACTTTAATAACAATCACTTATACAACAAGGAATTTTTCCACAAACTATTTCTTTATTTTAACTAAAGGTTGCAATATATACATAGAGCAGCTTGGCTCTGGAAGTCAAAATCTTCTTGGGGGATGCGTAAGACGACGGTACTTAGCTATAGACATTGGGCTATAGACATGCCCTGATACAAATGTTCCCTTACACCAAAGGGAGCTACTATCTTCTCCTTTTTAGGAATAAAGTGACTAAGGAGTCTATAGATATGGCAGGAAATTCTAAAATTTCAAGGTGTCGGGTGATATAAAATAGCACCATGTATATCACTTTTAGCCTCATCAGAATCATGGTCAATGAGATATTCTGCCTCAACATCGCACGACGCTGGTCATAAGAGGCATGGACATATTGCCCTACAAACCACTTGTGCTGCCGTCTCTTCGCTAGGTTAGGGAAATATAAATCCTCAAAATGGTCCGCGAGTCTGGCTCGGCTCATTTGAGTTATAGCGGAAGAGATGAGATGCTTGAGGGCAAAATCAGTCATATCTTGTGATGACTAGGTGAGGTTGAGAACACCAGATAAGTGTGGAACTTCCATCTAAAAAATCAAATTCATTCTTCATTAAAATGAAGCTTAAGTAATGAAAATACAACACGTAAATGCTCTTTCAGAGTTTTTATTATAAATTTTTGATAACAATTCATTTTTCCTTATTAGCTTTCAACCTCTGATACCAGCTGTGAGACCCCTGCCCCCTCCGCGGTGCCCCCTCCGAGGACGCTGGTGGCCGCGGCCAAAGCAACATCAGCCTCTCGCATGTGGGGCACGGATCCACACTTTGGGCCTCACCCACGGATATCTAGACAAGAGACTAGTCCGGCGGTTCCTCCAAAACCGAACCCGAAAAAACTTCCCTCGCCGCCCGGAAGGCACGGGCGATTCTGCCAGGAAAATCATCTTACAAGAGAATTAATCTAACGAGTCAAAGTCTTAACTATTCAAACTGATCCGACCCAACCTGAAGTCACATGGACAGATCAAAGAAGAGACTTTGCACTTGGTCCATAGAATCATCGCTTTTTTCCTCCTTTAACGAGGCATAGCCGTGCTGATTCCCTCCCACAAAAAAAGGGTCTTCCTAGGATTTAATCTAACTAACGTAACTAATCTTAACTTATTTGTATCTCAGGAATCCCCTGATCTAGCCTAACCCCAACCAGCCCATGGGTTAGCCAACCAACCGACCACTGTATTGGTGGGATTCCTTTATAAAGATTTGGTTATGTTTTGCCTAGGTACCGATGAGGAAAAGAGTTCCCGGGCCCCCTAGCCAACATGGACTCACTCATAAAGTTTCACCCCATCGGCTTCTGTATGGGTGTGATGTCCCACCCAAACCCACACTTTTTTGCATAATGGACCCCCTTGGGCAGTATGTAAAAAGAGAGCGGGTGGCAACACACCGTCACACCGATCCACCATCAAATGGAGGTGAAAATTGGTGTGACGGTGTGTTGCTACCTGCTCTTTTTTGGATAGTGCCCAAGGGGTCCCCTACGCAAAAAAGAGCAAGTTTGGTTGGGAAATCCCACATGTACGAAATCCGGCATCCAATGGGGTAAAAAGTTTTCAAGTGGAGGGATAGTAATATCATGGACACCAATCTCAAGGTTTCACCCCTATCCTACGTCGTACTACACGTGTGGTGTCCCAGCCAAAACCCACTCGTTTTTGCATAGGGGGCCCCATGGCCACTATGGAAAAAATAGCAGGTGGTAACACACCCAACTGGAACGTCGTGAATGGAGGGGTAGCAGTCCCATGGACCTACTCCAAAAGTCACACCGCTATTCCATGTCCTACATGTGTGATGTCCCACCAGTCAAACCCATGCTTTTTTGCATAGGACATCCCTTGGCCACTATGCAAAAAAGAGCATGTGGCAATACACCGTCACACCCATCTGCTGTTTAAAAGGGGGTGAAACTTTACAAGTGGAGGGGTATCAATCCAATAGAATCACCCAAAAACTTTCATCCCCACCATCGAACACCATATATAGGCATGATATCACAGCCAAACTCTCTCTTTTTTGCATAGGTGACCCCTTGGGCACTATGTAAAAAAGAGTGGGCGGCAACACATTGTCACGCCCATCCGGCGTGATGATAGTGAAACTTTGCGAGTGAAGGAGTAACAAAACCATAGACCCACTCACAATGTTTTAACCCCATAAGACACCGTACATGCCTAATGTCCGACCCAAACTGCTGTTCTTTGCATAGAAGACCCCTTGGTTACTATGCAAAAAAGAGCAGGTGGCAACACACCATCATGCCCATCCACTGTTCGATGGGGGTGAAACTATGCAAGTGGAAGGATGGTATCCCCATGTACCCACTCACAAAGTTTCATACCCATCGGACACTATGGGTATGATGTGCCAGCCAAACCTGTTCTTTTTTGCATAGGAGGACCTCTTGGGCACTATGCAAAAAAGAGCTGTGGTGGCAGCCCACTGTCACGTGCATCTGGTGTGTAATGGGGGGGTGACACTTTATGAGTGGAGGGGTAATAGCCCAATGGACTGATTTGTAAAGTTTCACCCCATCAAACGTTGCACGGGTGTGATGTCCCACCCAAACCCGCTCTATTTTGCGTAAGGGACCCCTTGGGCACTATGTAAAGAAAGAGCGGGTGGCTACGCACCATCCAGCCAAAATGGCACCTCATGGGGTTAAAACTTTGCGAGTGGAGGGGTATTAATCTCATGTGGACTAATTTGCAAAGTTTGACCCCCATCAAATTCCATACGAGCATGATGTCCCACCCAAACCCGCTCTTTTATGCATAGGTGACCCCTTGGTGGGCACCATGAAAAAAAGGGCGGGGGGCAATACACCATCACGTCATCGTCAAAAATGGGGCTAAACGTGTGCGAGTGGAGGGGTGGTAGTCCCATGGAACCACTCACAATGTTTTTTCACTATTAGATGCCATACAGGCATTGTCCTAGCCAAACTTACTCTTTTTTGTATAGGGGACCCCTTGGACAATATGCGTGGACAATATGCGTGGACAATATGCGAAAAAGAGCGGGTGGCAACATACTGTCATGCCCATCTGGCATTCAATGGGGGTGAAACTTTGCCAGTGGAAGGATAGTAACACCATGGCCCACTCACAAAGTTTCACTCCCTTCAAACACCATAGTGCATGATGTCCTAGCCAAACCTACTCTTTTTTGCATAGGGGGCCCCATGGGTGCTATGCAAAAAAGAGCGGGTGGCAACATACCGTCACACCCATCTGGTGTCCCTTTGGTTTAAAATCTTGCAAGTGGAGGGGTAGCTGCCCCATGGACCTACACACAAGGTTTTAACCCCATCAGACGCCATACATGCGTAATGTTCTAGCCAAACCTGCTCTTTTTTGAATAGGGGACGCCTTGGGCATTATGTAAAAAAGAGCGGGTGGCAATACACCGTCACGCCCATCCAGCGTCATCCAATGGTGGTGAAAGTTTGCAAGTAGAAGGGTAGGAGGCCCATTGACCCACTCTTAGAGTTTCACCCTCATCGTACACCGTAGAGGAGTGATGTCCGACCCAAATCCACAATTGTTTGTATAAAGGCGCCTTGAGCACTATCCAAAACAGAAGGGGTGGCAACACAGAATGCTTACCCATCCGGAATCCAAAGGGGGTGAAAATTTATGTGAGTGGAGGTGTATGAGCTCCCATGGACCCACTCAAAAAGTTTCATTCTCATCGGATATCATATATGTGTGATTTCCCAACCAAACCTGCTCTTTTTTGCATAGGGGACCCCTTCGACACTATGAAAAAAGAGCGGGTGGCAACACACCGTCACACGGGGTGAAACTTTGCGAGTGGAGGGGTAGTAGAACCATGCACCCGCAAAACCCACCCGTTTTTGCATAGGGGATCCCTTAATGCAAAAAAGAGTGCCCTTGGGTACTATGCGAGAAAGAGCGAGTGGCAACACACCATCATACTGGGTGTAAAACTTTACCAGGAGGCATACCCATCGGACATTTGATGGGGGTGAAACTTTGTGAGTGGAGGGGTAGTAGAACCATGCACCCGCAAAACCCGCCCGTTTTTGCATAGGGGACCCCTTGGGTACAATGCAAAAAAGAGTGCCCTTGGGTACTATGCGAGAAAGAGCGGGTGGCAACACACCATCAAGCCCATCTGGGTGTAAAACTTTACCAAGAGGCATAGTAGGCCCATGGACCTACTTGCAAAGTTTCACTCCCATAGGGCTCTGTACGGGCATGATGTCCTAGCCTAATCCACTCTTTTTTACAAGGGACAAAAAGAGTGGGTGTGGCAACACATTATCGTGTTGCCCATCCTGTGTCCGATGGGGTTGAAACTTTACGACTAGAGGTGTAGCAATAGCATGAACCCACTTGCAAAGTTTTACCCTTGACATATACCATACAAGTGTGATGTCCATTCAAACCCACATAGGGGGAGACCCTTTGGGTACTATATGCAAACAAGAGTAGGTGGTAACACACTGTCACTCTCATCTGGTATCCGATGGGGGTGAAACTTTGCGAGTGGAGGAGTAGGTGGTAACACACTGTCACTCTCATCTGGTATCCGATGGGGGTGAAACTTTGCGAGTGGAGGAGTAGGTGGTAACACACTGTCACTCTCATCTGGTATCCGATGGGGGTGAAACTTTGCGAGTGGAGGAGTAGGTGGTAACACACTCTCACTCTCATCTGGTATCCGATGGGGTTGAAACTTTGCAAGTGGAGGAGTAGTAACCTCATGGACCCACTTGCAAAATTTCACCTCCATCAAACGCTATACGGGCATGATGTCCCGTGCAAACCTGCTCTATTTTTCATAGGGGGGCCCTTAGGCACCATGCAAAAAGAGTAGGTGGCAATACACCTTCACGCCCATCAATATCCAATGGGGGTGAAACGTTGCAAGTGGAGGGTTAGTAGCCCCATGGACCCACTCACATAGTTTTACCACCATCGGTTGTCATACATGTATGATGTCCAAGCCACATAGGGGACCCCTTGGGCGGGTGGCAACATAGGGTCATGCGCGCGTCCAGCTTGCAATTGGGGGTGAAACTTTGCGAGTGGAGGAGTAGTAGCACCACGGATCCATTTGCAAAGTTTCACCCCCATTGAATGTTATACATGCGTGATATCCCAGCCAAACCCGCCCTTTATTGCATAGGGGACCCCATGTGCACTATGCAAAAAAGAACGAGTGGCAACACACTGCCACGCCCATCCGGCATTCTTTTGGTTTGAAACTCTGTGAGGGTGGAGGGGTAGCAGCCCCATGGAACTACTCACAAATTTCCACCCCCATTTGATAGCGTACATGCATGATGTCCCACCAAACCCGCTCTTTTTTGCATAGGGCACTCCTTGGGCACTATGCAAAAACGAGCGGGTGGGAACACACCATCATAGCCAATGGGGGTGAAAGTTTTCAAGTGGAGGGGTAGAATCCCCATGGTTGAAGATTTTCATCCCCATTGGACATTGTAGAGGTGTGATGTCCCACCCAAACCCGTTATTTTTTACAAAGGGGATACCTTGCATGCTATGAAAAAAGAGTGGGTGGCAATACATTCAGAACATTCAGAGTCTGAAGGGGATGAAAATTTGTGAGTGGAGGTGTAGAAGCCCCATGGACCCACTCACAAAGTTTTATCCCCATTGAATGTCATACAAGTGTGATTTGCTAGCCAAACCCGATCTTTTTTTGCATAGGGGACCCCTTCAGCACTGCAAAAAAGAGTGGGTGGCAACACACTGTCATGCTCATTTGGCATTAATGGGGGTGAAACTTTGCCACTGGTGGAGGGGTACGAGCACCATGGACCAACTCACAAAGTTTCACCCCCATCAGCACTGCATAGGGGACCCCTTCAGCACTGCAAAAAAGAGTGGGTGGCAACACACTGTCATGCTCATTTGGCATTAATGGGGGTGAAACTTTGCCACTGGTGGAGGGGTACGAGCACCATGGACCAACTCACAAAGTTTCACCCCCATCAGATGCCGTCATACAGGCGTGATGTTCCAGCTAAACCTGCTCTTTTTTCCATAGGGGACCCCTTGGGTACTATGCCAAAAAGAGCACATTGGGTACTATACAGAAACAAGCGGGTGGAACACACCGTCATACCCATCCAGCGTCTCATAGGGGTGAAGCTTTGTGAGTGGATGGAAAGTAGACGCATGGACCCACTCGTGCAAAAGTTTCAATGCCATCGCATGCCATACGGGCATGATGTCCTAGCCAAACGTGCTGTTTTTTTGCATAGGCTAGGACCCCTTGGGCACTATGCGAAATAGAGCGGGTGGCAACACAACGTCATGCCCATGTGGTGTCCAATGGGGGTAAAACTTTGTGGAGTAGAGGGGTTACATGCCCATCAATCCACTTGAAAGTTTCACCCCCATTGAATGCCTAGTAGGCATGATGTACCACCTTAATCCACTCTTTTTTGCATAGGGGACCCCTCCAGCACTATGCAAAAAAGAGCGGGTGGCAACACACCCTCACACTCATCCGGCATCTGATGGGGATGATACTTTGTGAGTGAAGGGGTAAGTTCCCCATGGAACCACTTGCAAAGTCTCAGCCCATCGGATGCTGTACGGGATGATAACCACCCAAACCCGCTTTTTTTTCATAGGGGATGCCCATATCCGAGCATCCAATGGGAGTAAAGTTTTGTGAGTGGAGGGGTAGAAGCCCCATGGAACCCCTCATAAAGTTTCACCCCCATTCAATGTCGTAGCCATACGGGTGTTATGTCCTACCTAAACCCACTCCATTTTGCATAGGGAACCCCTTGGCCACTATGCCAAAAAAGAGTGGATGGTAACACATTGTCACACACCCATCTGACATCTAATGGGGATAAAAATTTGCGAGTGGAGGGGCACCAACCCCATGGACCCAATTAAAAGGTTTAATCCCCATAGGACAGTGCACAAACATGATATCCAAGATAAACTCTCTCTTTTTTGCATAGGGACCCCTTGCGCACACTATGCAAAAATGTGTGGGTGGCAACACACCGTCATGCCCATCTGCCATCCGATGGGGGTCAAGATATGCGAGTGGAGGGGTAACAAAACCATGGAACCACTCACAAACTTTCAACCCCATCACATGTCATATATGTGTGATGTCCCAGCAGCCAAACCCGCTCTTTTTTGCATAGGGGACCCCTTGGGTACTATGCAAAAAAGAGTAGGTGGCAACACACCATCACGTTCATCCAACATCCGCCTTAAAGTACCATGGCTAGCCAAGGAAGTACGATGCCTATGCAAGGACAGCTAAAGCCCGATGGGGGTGAAACTTTTCGAGTGGAGGGATAGTAGCCCCATGGAACCACTTGCAAAGTTTCAGCCCATTCGATGTCCTATATGCATGATGTCCCAGCCAAACCCACTCTTTTTTACATAGGGGACCCCTTGGGCACTATGCAAAAAAGAGTGGGTGGCAACACACCGTCACACCCACCACCATCCGGTGCCCGGTGGGGTTAAAACTTTGCAAGTGGAGGGGTATCAATCTCCTCGTGGACCGAGTCATAAAGTTTAACCCCATCAGCAGTGTATGAGTGTGATGTCACACCCAAACCTGTTCTTTTTTACATAGGGGACCCCTTGGGCACTATGCAAAAAAAGAACGCGTGGCAACACATCGTCCAACCAAACAATGTCTGATGGGGATGAAACTTTAAGAGTGGAGGTAACCTCATGGCCTCACTAGCAAAGTTTCACCAACAAAAAATACCATAGAGGCATGATGTCCTACCCAATTCTTCTCCTTTTTGCATACGGGGACGACCCCTTGTGCACCATGCAAAAAAGAGTGGATGGCAATGCACCTTCATACCCATCAACGTCCAATGGGGGTGAAACTTAGGAGCAGAGGCATAGCAGCCCCATGGAACCCCTCACAAAGTTTCACCCCCATGGGTTACTGTACAAGCATGATGTCTAAAGCCAAAGTTGCTCTTTTTTGCATAGGGGACCCCTTGGGCACAATGCAAAAAAGAGTAATTGGCAACACACCGTCATGCCCGCCGATGGTGGTGAAACTTTGTGAGTGGAGGGGCAGTAACATCATGGATCCACTTGAAACTTGTCACCCCCATCCAACACCATAGAAGTGTGATGTCCCAGCCAAACCCGCTCTTTTTTACACATGACACCCCATGGGAACGGGTGGCAACACACTGTCATGCCCAATCGGGGTGACCGTTTGTTTTGAAACTTTGCAAGTGGAGGGGTACAGTCCTATGGAACTAGTCACAATGTTTCACCCCCATTAGATGCCCTACAGGCATGATGCTTTAGACTAACCCGCTCTTTTTTGCATAGGAGACCCCTTGGGCACTATGCAAAAAAGAGCAGGTGGTAACACCCAGTCACCCCCATCCGGTCGATGGGGGTGAAACTTTGTGAGCAGAGGGGTAGTAACACCATGGACCCACTCACAATATTTCAACCCATCAGACACTTTACAAGAGTGATCTCCCACCCAAATGCACTATTTTGGTATAGGCGACCCCTTGGGCACTTTGCAAAATAGAGTGGGTGTGGAAACACAATGTGCTGCCCATCTGGCATCCGAATGGGGTGAACATTTGCGTGTCGAGGTGTAGTAGCTCCATGGAACCACTCACAAAGTTTCATCCCCATCAGATGTCATATATGCACGATTTCCCAGCCTAACTAACCCGCTCTTTTTTGCATAGGGGGGCCCTTTTGGCACTATGCAAAAAAGAGCGGGTGTGGCAGCACACCATCATGCCCATCGACAAGTGCCTAATGGGGGTGAAACTTTGTGAGTGGAAGGGAAACAACAACATGAAACCACTTGCAAAGTTTGACCCCCATCAGGCACCGTACACAGGTGTGATGTACATAAAAAAGAGCGCCCTTGGGTACTATGCAAAAAAGAGTGTGTGGTAACACGCCGTCACGCCCATCCAACAACTGATGGGGGTGAAACTTTGTGAGTGGAGGGATTCAAAGCAAAGACGGTGGATAGAAATTTTACAAGAATATGACTTTAAAATCAATTATAGATCAGGATGAGAAAACAAAGTGGCCGATGCATTGAGCAGAAAACCAGAAGTTGCTTTAATGAGTGCATTCACTATCATACATAATTGTTTGGGAGAACAAGTAAAGAGTGAAATCCCAAGGATTCTTTCTTCAAAGCAGCTTTTGCAAGTTTGACAAAGAAATACAGACCACAAGAGGCAATAGATGCATTCGCAAAGTATGAAGTAATTGATAGAATATTATATTATGAGAAAAGGTTATTCAAACCTGATGTTGAGATCAAGAGCAAGTTAATGCATGGCCTTCATGATATTGCCATAGGAGGAGATCCAGGATTTCAGAAGACATACAATAAGGCTAAAAAGAGTTTCTTTTGGCCAGGAATGAAAGCTTATGTAAGGGATTATGTGGCGAAATATCTAAAATGTCAATAGGTGAAAGTTGAGCATGTAAAGAAACCAGGCTCTGTATTATAATTAGATGTGCCAGAGATGAAGTGGCCATGTATATAAATGGACTTTATTACTGGGCTACCAAGTACTAGAGGAGATTATGACAACATTTTTGTGTTGGTAGATAGGCTTACTAAAGCCGCTCATTTCTTTCCTATTAAGAGCTTATATACTGCTATGGATGTGGCAAATGTATTTGTGAAGAATATCTTCAAGTTACATGGTATGCCTAAAAGTATAGTATTAGATTGAGATTCTTGATCCACTTCAAATTTTTGGCAAGAATTCTTTAAAGCCGTTGGGACATCACTTCATATGAGTACAGCATATCATCCTCAAAGTGATGGGCTTAATAAAAAGAGTGAATCAAATCTTGGAGGACATATTAAGAATGTATTTCATGGATAAACCTAGAAAGTGGGATGAATACTTACATATGGTGGAATATGCATACAATAGTAGTATATAGCCTACTATTGGAATGTCTCCATTTAAGGCATTATATGGGCAAGATTGCATGTCACCTGTATTATGGTATGATCCTGTTGGGAAGGTTGAGATAAGTAATCAGATGCTTGATGAAATGGAGATGCAGACAAGAGACATAAGGGAATGTCTAAGAGTAGTACAAAGTTGTCGAAAGAGTTATGTAGACAAGAAAACAAATCTAAGAGAATTCAATGAGGGTGAAATGGTATTTTTAAAGGTGAAACCAAAGAAGAGTTCTTTAAAACTTGGAAAGTTTAAGAAATTGGCACCTAGATATGCAAGACCTTTCAAAATACTTAAGATGATTGGAACACAAGCTTATCTCCTACAACTTCCAGAAGAAGTTAAAGCACATAATTTATTTCACATTAGCTTACTAAAGAAGTATGTGGCTGATCCAAATCACATACTTGGTGGCAGTACAAGAATGGAAGAAGTGGAAAATTTTGACATAGAACTAGAGACAATTTTGGATTGCAGGGTTAGGAAGCTTAGACATTGGGACATAGTTGATCTCCTAATAAAATGGAAGACTTATCTAGTTGAAGATGCCACTTGGTTGTCTGAGGATCATGTGAGGAGTCACTATCCTCGCTAAGGGACAACGCTCTTTTTTTAACCCGTGGGAGAACGTAATGTACTCATATGTACGTATTTGTAGGTCCATTTCAGTGATTTTTAGCATATACATTTAATGTTGAAAAGTGGGAAATACTTAGAGGACATAAAATATTACATTTTGTCACAAATTTAGTAATTTTAGAGATGTCAATTTTAGAGATGTCAATTTAGTAATTTTAGAGATGTCAATTTTTTGGTCAATTTTGGGACTTTGAATGCATGTTTTGTGGAGTCATTTGTAAGAGATTTCTATTCTGTACTTAACCATGTTAGATAATATATAAGAGGGTCATAGTAGTGAGTAGTTTATCCTAAAGGAAACTCATATGGGGGTTTACATAGTAAATATAACCACAGGCGTCCAAAATAGGGCCCGAACACCAAAATGACCCTTAATTTTCAGTAACGGCCTCGCATGAGGGGGTAGATAAGTTTATTTGTCAAAGAGATGTATTAAAGAAATTTGATTCATCACAAGAAGAATAAATTCCGTGATCAGATAATTGGAAGATTCCGCATGGAGTGGCCAATATTCCGCATGGAGTGGCCAATATTCGCAAAACAAATCCGACACCACTTTTCAGTTTTTTTTTAAAAAAAACTTATCTCTAATTTGGTTCAAGATCATGTTTTTAGAAGGGATTTCTATCTTTATCTTTTTCCTGTATGATAATCTTCTAATTCTCGTGGGAATTTTTTTTTTTGCTTCTTCCATAGCCTTGAGGTGATTTCTGTGCCAGAGAGAGAGAGAGAGAGAGAGAGAGAGAGAGAGAGAGAGAGAGAGATTTTGAGATTTGGGCCGGCCATCCTTAGATAGGGAACGCTAGGGATAGAGAACATGATTTATGCCCTCTGGGGCAGCCATTTGGTAGAGCCTAGAGTGGACGAGATCTAGAAGAGGCATACATGGGATAGCCTCAACGTCCAGTATGGAGGTTGGGTGGATGGGCATCAGAGAAAAGCCCTATTGGCTAGATCTTTTTGTTGGTGATTCTCTCTATAATTTTGAGATTTTGTATTGGCAATTATTATGTTTCTTTGGATTGTCAATGATTATGGTTTATTGAAAATCTCTTTGTTTTCTGAAGTATGATGTGATTTTACTTTAAAATTTGAGAAATTTTGTGCATATATCTTGGAACAGAATATGGATACGTTTCAGTGCCCAAGGGTTCACTATGCAAAAAAGAGTCTGTTTAGCAGGGATATCACGCATGTACGGTGTTTAATGGGGATGCAACTTTGTGAGATGGTCCATGGGGCTTCTACCCCTCCACTCAAAAATTTCACCCCCATCGAACATCGGCGGATGGGGTGTGATGGTGTGTTTCCACCCGCTCTTTTTTTACATAGTGCCCAAGGGGTCCCCTATGCAAAAAGAGCGGGTTTGGGTGGGACATCATGTCTGTATACGGCCTTCAATGAGGGTAAAACTTTACACCTAGGTCCCTAGGGCTACTAACCCTCTACCTAAAAAGTTTAACCCCATTGGATGCCAAATGGGGGTGATGGTGTGTTGCCACCGTGCGCTTGTTTTGCAATGTGCCCAAGGGGTCACCTATGCAAAAAAGAGTAGGTTCGGGTGGGACATCATGTCCATGTGGCAGCCGATGAGGGTAAAACTTTGCATCTTAGTCTATGGGGTTAGTGTCCCTCCATTGGCAAAGTTTCACCCCCATCGCATGCCAGATGGACGTGACGGTGTGTTACCAGGAGCTCTTTTTTTGTATAGTGCCCAAGGGGTCCCCTACGCAAAAAAAGAGAGTGGGACATCACGTCTGTACAGTGTCAAATGGGGTGAAAACATTTTATTGGGTCCATGGGGCTGCTACCCCTCCACTTGCAAAGTTTCACCTCCATCGGACACTCCCCGTCGGACACTGTATGGGCATGACGGTGTGTTGCCACCCCCGCTCCTTTTTGTACAGCGCCCACCAAGGAGTCCCCTATGAAAAAAAGAGTGGTTTTTTATGGGGACATCATACTAGTACGACGTCCGATTAAAGTGAAACTTTGAGAGTGCGTCCATGGGGCTACTATTCCTTTACTCACAAAGTTTCACCCCCATCAGCTAGATGGGTGTGATGGTGTATTGCCACCCACTTGTTTTGCATAGCACCCAAGGGGTCCCTTATGCAAAAAAAGAGCGGGTTTGGCTGAGACATCACGCTTGTACGATGTCTTATGGGGGGAACTTTGCGAGTGTTTCCTTGGTTCCATTACCCCTCCACTCGCATATTACCCAAGGAGTCCTCTATGCGGAAAAAAAGTGGATTTCATTGGGACATCACGCCTACATAGCATTTGACATGGTTGAAACTTTGTGAGTGTGGCCATGGTGCTATTGCCCCTCCTCTTGCAAAGTCTCACCCCCATCAGATGCCAAATGAGTGTGACACTGTGTTGCCAACCACTCTTTTTTGCATAGTACCCAAGGGGTCTCCATGTAGAATAGAGCCGTTTTGGCTCGGACATCATGCATGTACAACATGGGGTGAAACTCTACGAGTGGGTTGATACTATTGGTACCGCTCCTCTCGCAAAGTTTCACCCACATTGGATGGGCATGATGGTGTGTTGCCACCCGCTCTTTTTTTTTGCATAGTACCCAAGGGGTTCCCTATGTAAAAAAGAGCAGGTTTAGCTAGGATATCATGCATGTATGGCCTCTGATGGGGATGCAACTTTGTGAGTGGGTCCATGGGGCTGCTACCCCTCCACTCGAAAGTTTCACCCCCATCGTGTGTTGCCACTCGCTCTTTTTTGCATAGTGCCCAAGGGGTCCCCTATGCAAAAAAGAGCGAGTTTGAGTAGGAAATCGAGCATGTACAATGTTTGATGGGGATGAAACTTTGTGAGTGGTTCCATGGAGCTGCTACACCTCCATACGTAAATTTTCACCCCCTTCAAATGCCAGATGGGCAAGATGTTGTGTTGCCACACCCACTCTACTTTGCATAGTGCCCAAGGGGTCCTCTATGCAAAAAATAGTGTGTTTAGGTGGGATATCAAGCTTGTAAAGTGTTTGATGGGGTGAAACACTGCGAGTGGGTCCATGGTGTTGCGAGTGGGTCCATGGTGTTGCGACCCCTCCACTCACAAAGTTTCACCCCCATTGATCGGATGGGTGTGACAGTGTGTTACCACCCACTCTTTTTTTCATAGTTCCCAAGGGGTCTCCTATGTAGAAAAGAGCGGGTTGGGCTAAAACATCATGCATGTATGGCATCTAATGGGGGTGAAACATTGTGACTAGTTCCATGGGACTGTACCCCTCCACTCACAAAGTTTCAAAACAAACGGCCGCTGAATGGGCATGACAGTGTGTTGCCACCTAGTCTAGTTTGCATAGAGCCCATGGGGTGTCATGTGCAAAAAAGAGCACGTTTGGCTGGGACATCACACTTCTATGGTGTTTGATGGGGGTGAAAATTTTCAAGTGGATCCATGATGTTACTGCCTCTCCACTCCACAAAGTTTCACCCCCATTGGGGGTGTGATGGTGTGTTGCCAACCTCTCTTTTTTGCATAGTGCCCAATGAAAAAATGCAAGGGAGAGGAGAGCTTGAGCTCTTGCAAGCACACACACACTCACACAAACCCTAGAAGAGAACACACAAGGTGAGACTGAAAATTCTTCTTCTTCTTCACACAACAAAAGAGGTCTACCAAGAAGATAAAGTGACTAACACACATAATAGAGTATAGGAGTGGGTAGATGTGGACTAGTTGATGCCAGCTACCAAACCCGCTAGTTGGTGTAGTCCAACTATAGAATCTCTAGCAAAGATAGTCGATGCCAGCTACTAAACCCGCTAGTGATGTAAATATTGAACGGTCATATAGGCGCCTCGTGAGTGTCAACTCATGTTGAGCTTGACATCTTAACACTCCCCCTCAAGTTCAACTCCAACTCATGAACTCCAAGCATATCTTGAAATCTCCAGAGCTTCTAAGCTCCCAAGGCCTTTGTGAATATGTCAGCGACCTGATCCTGTGTGTTGACATAGGCCAAGTCGATGTCGCCTACCAAGACTCTCTCCCTGATGAAGTTGTAATGTACCTCAATGTGTTTCGTCTGCGCATGGAAAACTGAGTTCCTATAGTCAACTGTATACTGCTAAGATTGTCACAATATATGACAACCTTTCTCTCCACATGCAACCCCAAATACTGCTAAGATTGTCACAATATATGACAACCTTTCTCTCCACATGCAACCCCAAATCAACACAAGGAGCCTTACGTAGCCAAGCTACCTCACATGCTGCCACCGCAGCTCCTCTGTACTCATGCTCTATACTCGACAAGGCAACTGTGGGCTACGTCTTGCTGCTCCATGTCACAGCAGCACTCCCCAATCAAAACATAAATCCATTGGTAGATCTCCTATTTGAGATGCTACCTTCTTCCTAATCTGCATCTGTGTACCCATATAGCTCCAATGGTAAAATTGCTGCATAAAACAATGCATAATCAACAGTGACCCTCAATACCAAAGTGTGCATCGCACATTGTTAAGATGTGATTTACGCAGAACCTACATAAACTGGCTCTCTAAGCCAATAGTGTAACTCAATTTGTGCTTTCTGATCATGACATAGATCAAACTCCCCACAATCTTCTTATACATGGGATCCTCCAACATATAACTTGCATCTACACTAAGCTTGCCATTTTGGTCTAATGGCACTGAGATTGGGATTTGGTAAAAACCTGCAAATCCCAGAAATCCACGATTTTCTCTAACAGAAATGGGAGTTGGCATTCCACAATGGCTGCAATCTTCTTGGGATCCATTGAAATACCTTCTTTAGATATAATGTATCCCAAGTACTTGACCTTGTCTTTAAAGAATTCACATTTGGACCTCTTTGCATACAACATATGCTCTAGCAATATGTGAAACACTTTTCGCAAGTGTTCTTTATGCTCTTCTTTACTAATGTCATTAAAAAATACCAACATAAAGTCATCCAAGCTCTCTTGGAAAATGCGATTCATCACACACTGAAAATTAGTAGGTGCATGTTTTAATCCAAATGGCATCACAACAAATTTATAATGCCCAAAATGTGTTCTAAATGTAGTATTTGCTATATCACTATCTTTGATGTGAATCTGATGATAACCAGATCCTAGATTAATTTTAGAAAAAATGCAACTCCCTGCAAGCCGATTAAAACTCTCCCCCCTTTGGTAAATGGGTACTTATTCTTGATCATTAACTTATTGAGCCCCCCTGTAATCAACACACAGCCGCATAGTCCCATCCTTCTTCTTTAGGAAGAGAACATGAGCACCCCATGGCGACACACTAGGCCTAATAAATCCCTACTCAAGCAATTTCTGCAACTACATTTTCAGCTCTGCACTTTTCTACAGATAAACAATAAGGAGCTCTACATACAGGTTCTGCACTAGTAGGTATGAGCTCTATTTTGTGATCTGCAAATCTATGCAGAGGTAATTCAGTCAAATCATAAGGAAACAAATTCTAAAATTCTTGAAGCATAGGATGATCATCACCCTTTTTCTGTTCCTTTTAAGACTTTCTGTCAGCAATTCCACGACATATACATGACAACCTTTTCTTGCTACTTTAACAAACTATATAGCAGACATCATTTTGAATTCTACATCACAGCTTTGACCTTGTAAAGCAATAATCTTTACCGTCATCTCCAATCATGAAAACCCACTTCTCATGACACAATATTCTAGCCTTTCTCGGCACTAACCAATCCATCCCTAAACTGGCATCATACCTTCCTAAAGGCAACACATGGAAATCTTCAATTGACTTGAGGTCACCTATGATGAAAGACATATTCTTGACATAATACTTACATGTCTATTGCTTTCCCAAAGCAAGCTCTACAAAAAAGAGCGGGTGGTAACACACCGTCATGCCCATCCGGGGGGTGAAACTTTGTGAGTGGAGGGCTAATAGTCCCACAGACCTACTCACAAAGTTTTACCCCCATTGAACGTTGTACAGGTGTGATGTCCCACCCAAACCTACTCTTTTTGTTTTTGCATCATAGGGGACCCCTTGGGCATTATGCAAAAAAAGAGTGAGTGACAACACGCTCGTCACTACCATCCAACGTCTAATGGGGGTGAAACTTTGTGTGTGGAGGGGTAGCAGCACCATGGAATCACTCAAAAATGTTCACTCCCATCAAACACCATACGGGCATGAAGTCCCACCCAAACCAGCTCTTTTTTGCATAAGGGACCCCTTGGGCGGCACTATGCAAATAAGAGTGGGTAGCAACACAACACCCCCCTTTTGGCATGTGATAGGGGTGAAACTTTGTGAGTCTCCTGGAGGGGTAGTAGACCCATGGACTCACTCGCAAAGCTTCACTCCCATCGGACATCGGACATGCATGATGTCCCACCCACCACCACAGGCAAAGTTTCACCCCCAAACCATTAAGATAATGATACAAAATATATGGGGACAAATGAAAAGCCAACTCATATTATATATGGGTAGAAGATACAAACTGAGAGAAAGATAGAAAATAAAGGGATGTACTCTGAGAGAATCTCTTGCTGTGGTAGTGTGAATGTGTGATTCCTTGCAAAGTCAACCACAAAGATAACTACACCAATAGGAAGCTATTTTGCAAGCTGGCAAGAAATTGGCAATCCTGCCACTTGGCACGATGAGCATGATGTATATAGGCATAGACAAAAGATGTCGAGATGTGCTCATGAACTCTCACCACCTGCCGAACGAATGGTGCTTCACTAGCTATAATCTCCTCCACTCTCCATGTGTCACATACTCATACTGTCACACCATGTCACCACCTCACATCAAGGAATCCTCCTTGCACAAGTGAAGCATGGCCAAGCAGCTGCACACAAGGTACATGTCTTCATGAAATAGCCATCAAATGGTAGACAACATCCTTCACTCGTAGTCATAATAGGGAGTGAATAAAATCCCTCGGGCTATTAGGAACCACCCCCAATGCCTAGACAAACCACATAAGACATCAAACAAAATCTAAATCTAATGTGGTACACCTACAAAGATGTGTGTCTTTCTGCCTCGATTAGTGCACAAACCAAGGCTTGCAAACCTCAAACGAACACTAGATAATGGTGATCTCTGGTGTGAAGACTTCAACTCAATGTACAACTATGTCTGTGTCATATCAAGAAAGTAAGCCCCATGCACTATGTACTCCCCACTATGTCGCAATGCCTTCTTGAACTCTGGTGATGCACAACAACACTCCTCCCAAAACCTCTCTATCATCACCTCATCTGAGGGTCCAACAAACAATTACATCTAGGTGCACAATGACTACTAGCCCATAGAGCACCCTCAATCCCATTTTCCAAGCTCTATCTCCTCACAAACCCTGCATAAAGTTCCCGGAGATGAATTTGAAGTACGCGACAAGTGGCACGATGCGTAGCTAGTATGACACTACTGAAAACAAATGCTTGCATCTTATGCTTGAGTGTGTTGTAGGACTATCTTAGGCTCAGCAGCACACAAAAACCGGCCCTCCTCAAATGTGGAATACAAATCGTGAAAGCAAGGGTACATTGTGCTGTCTAGACTGTGATGCCACATCGACGTCAATAAAGTACTTGTTGAAGATAGCATTGGCACGGTTTCATACACCAAAATTAGAAAGGGATTTCCCATGAGAATATGCCTCATGAGCAACACCAGAGGGTAGAGTGGCAAGCACATGGTCGACAATGTCATCAACATCACCGAAGTGAGGAGTGTCAACGAGACAGGAAGCGCATGTCGACAATGTCATCAACATCACCGAAGTGAGGAGTGTCAACGACGGGAAGCGCATGTGCACCACTTCGAGGAGAAGTTGCATCAAGCTCATGGGCTACACTAGACTGTGATGCCACATCGACGTCAATATTTGGCACGGTTTCATGCACCAAAATTAGAAAGGGATCTCGCATGAGAATATGTCTCATGAGCAACAGAATTAGAAAGGGATCTCGCATGAGAATATGTCTCATGAGCAACACTATGGGTGGAGGGTAGAGTGGCAAGCACATGGTTGACAATGTCATCAACATCGCCGAAGTGAGGAGTGTCATCAACATCACCGAAGTGAGGAGTGTCGAGACAGGAAGCGCATGTGCACCACTTTAAGGAGAAGTTGCATCAAGCTCATGGGCTGCACTAGATGGAGGAGTGCCGAGATCATAGGTGTTGCCCAAGAGAGGCAAGGCAAACTTGTGGGCATGCCCAAGGGTGCAGAGGCACCATGTCGAGACTCTGGTAGGAGGGTCATGGGAGGCACCCGACAAAGGAGTGGCAAGCTTGAATGGTGCACCCAAATATGGAGAGGCACCCAATGGAGGAGTGGCTACTTTATGGTGGGAGACACCCAAGAGAGAAATGCCAAACTCAGAGGACGTACCAAAATGTGGAGAGGCACCGAAAATAGGAGTCTCCACCTCATGGGCAGCATAGAAAAATGCATAGTAGAAATATTTTTATTATAAAAGAGTTATTCTCATCAATTTTGATTTCATGCATAGAAAGATGCATAAAGAATTATTTTTATTTCAAAAGAGTTATTCTCATTAATTTTGATTTTATGCATAAAGAATTTATTTTTATTTCAAAAGAGTTATTCTCATCAATTTTGATTTTATGCATAGAAAGATGCATAAAGAGTTTATTTTCATTTCAAAAGAGTTATTCTCATCAATTTTGATTTTTGCATAGAAAGATGCATAAAGAATTTATTTTTATTTCAAAAGAGTTATTCTCATCAATTTTGATTTTTTGCATAGAAAGATGCATAAAGAATTTATTTTTATTTCAAAAGAGTTATTCTCATCAATTTTGATTTTTTCATAGAAAGATGCATAAAGAATTTATTTTTATTTCAAAAGAGTTATTCTCATCAATTTTGATTTTATGCATAGAAAGATGCATAAAGAATTTAATTTTATTTCAAAAGAGTTATTCTCATCAATTTTGATTTTTGCATAGAAAGATGCATAAAGAATTTATTTTTATTTCAAAAGAGTTATTCTCAATCAATTTTGACTTTATGCATAGAATGAGGCATATTAAAGAAAATTATTTTTATTTATTCTCATCAATTTTGATTTTATGCATAGAAAGATGTATAAAGAAATTTATTTTTATTTCAAAAGAGTTATTCTCAGTAAAATTGAATTTATGCATAGAAAGATGCATAAAATATTTATTTGTATTTCGAAAGTGTTATTCTCCTTAAAATTGAATTTATGCATAATTAGATGCATAAACTGATTTTTATAGAAGTGTTATTTCCCACTGAAGTTGTTCTTATGCATAAATAGATGTGTAAAGAATCTTTATATCAAAAATAAGAATTCTCTTACATTCTATAAATGGATGTGATGAGAATAGAAGTAATGAGAATGAGAGGTAAATAGATATGATGATATGTGATATAAATCAGATAGATGAGAATGAATAGAAAATGGATGTGATGGGAATAAAAGTGATGAGGATAAGAGGTAAATAGGTGTGATGAGATGGGATGCGAATCAGATAGATGGGAATGAATAGAGAATGGATGTGATGATGAGAATAGATGTGATGAGGATGAGAGGTAAATAGATGTGATGTGAATCAGATAAATGTGAATGAATGGATGGATGGATGTGGATGTATGTGAAGAATAGAAGTGGATGTATGTGAAAGAATGGATGTGGATGTGTGTGTGAAAGGATGGATGTGGATGTATGTAAAGAATAGAAGTGGATGTATGTGAAGAGTAGAAGTGGATGTATGTGAAAGAATGGATGTGGATGTGTGTATGTGAAAGGATGGATGCTGATGTATGTGAAGAATAAAAGTGGATGTATGTGAAAGGATAGATGTGGATGTGTATGTGATAAGTATGGATGTGGATGTATGTGAAAGGATAGATGTGGATGTGTATGTGATAAGTATGGATATGGATGTATGTGGAAGAATACATGTGGATGTAAATGTGATGGATATGAACGAGAATTGAGGCGATGAGATGTGATGAAAATTGGATAGATATGAATGATAAGGGATGTGAATGAATGTGATAGCATGTGAATCAGGATGTAAACATGTGAATCAAGTTGCAGTGAATGAATGATATACGATGTGAATGAATGTGTTAGCATGTGAATCGGGATGTGAATGAATGATATAGGATGTGAATGAATGTGTTAGTATGTGAATCGGGATGTGAATGAATGATAAGGGATGTGAATGGATGAGATGTGATGTGAAATGAATGTGATAAGATGCAATGTAAATTGGATAGATGTTAATGTATGTGAATGATGAGATATATGGGTAGATGCAAGTGGATGAGATTAGCTTATCTTTGACCAATAGGTCTTGATAAATTTTCTTTACAAGAGAAAGTATCCATGGTAATTGATAATACTTCCTGCTATGTACATTGAACACCTCTCCTTGTTTTGTAAGCTAACTTCTTTATTGATCTTTGAGGATGCCACTTTCAATTGAAAGAACATCTTTGTTACTACCATTTATCATGCATTATTACAATAGATTTACTTTTTTGGAATAAAAAACCTCTTTGGAATGCCTTCTTCACGCTCAAAGATCTAATTTGAAATGCATTTTTACTAGTTTTATTTTCAAAATCCCAACTAAAATTTTGGGATTGCTTTTATTTTTATGTGACAAAATACATTTTGATTATAATTGTGGCATTTTTTTGAGATTTAGACCTCAATTTTGGTTACTTTTGAGCATTAACTTTATTTTGATTTGTTGGAGAAAATACTTCTTTCAAGCAATGTACTGATCTAGTAGAAGTTTAAAGGTGAAAGTCCTTGGCTCTTTATGAATGGTTACTTGAGGTTATTAGTAGATTTAAAGTGCTATATAAAGCATTATATATGGAAGCCCATTTCTATAAGAGCAAAAAAGAAATTGAAAAGGTAAAAGAGTAGCTTCAACATATCCTTCTATGAGGCCTTGCCCAACTTCCCCCACTTGGGACCACCCTCATTGGGTAGCTAGGTGCCTCCCACTGGGGATCCAAACAAACGTTTCTATGAATCCAAGGGGGTTTCAACAAAGCATTATCCATATTTTTTGGACCCTGTTTAAAACTTTTCTGCATAATGAAGTAGGTTTGGGTACACATGCACATGGGGGATGGGGCATAGAAACTTGGGCTTAGGGACATTTACATGTGTACTTTGGGGGCCTTAGGCTATATTAGGCATAGGGATCATGGACATTGTACCCTTTTTTATCATATTCACTCTATAGACATTCATGTCTTCTTGGTGCTCTTGCCCAAGATTTCATGGTCAAATACTCCTATATGAGATGTGGTGACCCACACCCATGTTGTCACTCCATGCTTTGAGTGGCCAACCCTATTGTCTTGCATTGGTATCAGAGCTCTTGGCTTAGATCGCTAGGATCAGAGTTCTTGGCTTAGATCCTTGCTTAGGGAGTGATTAGTGATAATTAATTTTAGACCCACACCCATGTTGTCACTCCATGCTTTGAGTGGCCTACCCTATTCTCTTGCATTGGTATCAAAGCTCTTGGCTTAGATCGCTAGGATCAAAGTTCTTGGCTTAGATCCTTGCTTAGGGAGTGATTAGTGATAATTATTTTTAGATTATACTTAATCCAATTTTTAGTATACTTAATCCAATTTTTAGTATGCTTGCTTAGGGAGGAGTGATTAGTGATAATTATTTTTAGATTATACTTAATCTAATTTTTAGTATGCTTTTTCTTGATCTTGATTAATGATAATCATTTTTGGATTACTATTAATTAAATTTTATGCATTTTCTTAATCTTGATTAGTATTAATCATTTTTGAAATTGATTTTTACAAAGTTTTTAGATTTGCTAAATTCTTGTTTGACAAGATTAGTAATGAAATTTTTGTTAATCATTTTAAATTTATATTAAACATTATTTTTAAAACCCTAATCCACTTTACTATTTGATTTCTTAATCTTCTTGATCTTGATTTTCTTGATTTTCAGGTTTATAGAGATTTTAGCAATATAAAATTGAGAGATTTTCTTGCATTATCTTGCTTAGAAAGCCTACAATTCCATTTATTAATCCTTTAAGCTCTTAATTCTTCAAGAACAAACCCTAGATTCTCAAATCTTAAGTTCTTGGAAGAAACATTGCAAGAAGCAGATTGTTGTGCAGAGTTTTTCAGATTGTTGTGTAGAATATTCATATTGCTATGCAGAGTTCTCGAATTTTCATATTGCTATGCAGAGTATTCAGATTATTGTGCAGAGAATTCAAATTGCTATGCAGAGTTCTCGAATTTTTGTTGTAAAATTACAGAGTGTTGTGCTGAGTTTGTTGATTATCACTGTGTTTGCAAGTATGGCCTTGTTGTTGGGAATTGAACCTAGTCCACTAGTATGAGCCAGTGTGTCCCATGCACCACAAGGTTCTCCTAACTTGCAGACAAGGTTTCCTTGAGTGTCAATATCGCCAAGAAATAGTGCAGAGTTTGATTGAGAAAGAAAATAGTTTAGAGTTAAATTTGATTTTGGCATCATTAAATCTTGAGTTTCCACTTTCCTTCAAGGATTTGTAGCAAGTTCACACAATTTCTTCATTGAGCTTTAGAGGTCTCAGACATAGTACATAGTGCAGAGTACTATGGAATGCAATAGGGGGAAAATTTGTAGACTAGAGCTTCAATGTAAAGCTTTATAACCTTGATCATTCAAGACTCAACCTAGCAAGCTCATGTCATCAAAGCTCTTGCGAATTTGCAAATGGAGAAAGTTCTACATGCACATGATTTTCTAAAGAAGGCAGTCTCTACGATACTAAGGCACACAAGAAACCAATTTTAAACATTACAATTGTAAGACACAGCTACTTAGAGGATGCCATAGCCACAAGACATAATGAGCATCACTTAAGGATCATAATCGAGCTCTTTCATAAGCTCTCAGCACCACATGTGGAGTAGGCTTAAAGGGAGCAGTGGCTTTGTGGCAGAACTTGGTCAGGGTAGCTATTGGGGTCGATGGGTTATGGCAGGTTTGCTGAAGACCTTCAGTAGGGGGACAGTAGGATATGCTGCAGAACTTGTTGTTGTAGGGGTGTGTTGATTTACATCTTGCTTCATGATAATCATATTGGAGGATATGTTGTGGCATATGATGTGAATGTGAATGTTAGCGCCGAGATTTACTTGGATTATGCAACGGGATATCTAGTTTCTGGATGCTGGGTAACTGATATTTCAACTACAAGGGGATTGTTGTAGTTGTCTAGGCTCTGGTGCATGAAGTGCTCACTTGTATCAGCTGCTGCCGTCAGTGGTTTGGAAGTGAGCCAGCTAGTGTGGAGATAGCCATTAGGCGCATCCACGCAAGAAGCTTCAGTTTTATAAAGCATCCTCTGTAACAGTTGCATTGTTATAATGCTTACAACACACATCATACAACATGGGCTCTTGTGATTGTAAGCTGCATTGTTATAGTGTACAACATATAAAATCAACTGTTTTAGCTGTGAAAGTTACATTGACACACTGCCTGCAAAGACCTGCCAGAAGTGGAAGCAACATCACCAACACGACAATGTAACACAAGAACCAGAAATCGATCTGAGCTTTAGGCGTTCAAGCTTGACAGTCAAGGAAGAGAGCACAGTCAAGACTCAACCAAGGCATCTATAGCGCTTGACAGACGCTGTCTTTGTACAACAAGCTGTTTATTCACGCATGATGATTTGGGCATGCTCACACGTTATTCAGGGCTTGTTCACATGCATTGAGCTTTGTCGAGGTGATTTGTGTGCTGTGTGACCGATTTGATGCATTTTGGGCATTCATGCACACACTTTCAAATTGTTTAGTGTATTTTGGGCATTCACACACGTATCTTGATCCTTGTTTAGTGTATTTTGGGCTTTTTCTCAGGTGCGGGTGACCATTTGAGCATATTGGTGACTTTTCCACACGCGGTGTGGGATTCTTAAGCACATTTGGAGATGTTTCCACACTTTTGGGCATTGGCGAGATGACATGGGGATCCATTACTACCTCTACCCCGCCTACGATTACCACCATGATACCCATCATCATCTCATCGACATCACTATGACTTCATCCCATATGCTGATCATGTGGCATCTGCTCATACCCTATCACTCTGGCTCTATGCCCATCATCTTGATTTACCATTTCAGGTGAGGAGATGCATATCATTTGTTGAGTTCATACATGCATTTGGCACATCACGGATTCAACCTCTAGATCCTTTTTCATCGACATCATGCTATGATGACACATCATATTCATATCACTTATGGATGTTTAAGCTTGAGATATTGTTGCCTAGCCAGTTTAGACACTTATTTGATGAGGGGAATTTTCGTGCCAGATGGTCCAGATGTTCTCCATACGGCGATTTTATTGAGGATCTATGTGGTTATCTTTACAGGGATGGCTCAACATTACTTGCATGGGATGATGTATGTGAGGAGTTAATTGAGTGTCCTACATTTGTGAGGAGAGATAACTATATACCTGAGGATAGGTATCATTATGACATGCATTCACGGGATGATGATGTGGATAGTGATGATGGATATTCATGCTATGACTACAAATGATTATATGGTTGATGATGATCATAGTGATCATTCATGGGATACATTTTTTGAGTTATGGCATGACAAGTTTGGATCCTTGAGGACATGGATCAAGCATGCTACCACTTTTGGGCCTCAGCGTTCTCACAATGGTGTTTGCATGGGTCTAGAGACTTCTACGGCTCACCCACGACATCGACTAGCCATCATCTCATTGATTCTTGCTTACTTAGACCGACTCACTCATTGTGTTATGATGGGGATGATGCTGTATTGTACACACACACACACACATGATGATATTGATGTATCGCACACACATACACATGATGATAGTGAGACATGCACTTGATGCCACCGACACATATGCACATGATGATGATGTATGTGCTAGTGATAGTGATAGTGATAGTGAGGGTGATGTGTGTGTGAGTTAGATCACGTGGACATGATCTCAAGGGAAGAGATGGAAACGAGCACATCGAGCGTTACGAGCATCATAGAGCTACCTATCTCTATTCATAGTGATCATAGGGAGACATTAGATGATGACCATAATGATGCATTTCATGATCTTGATGGGCATTTGATCATTCAGCTAGTCACACGTGGGATTGAGACTTTACATGTCATTGAGCACATCATAGATCATGAGCAGCATAGACCCGAGGTTCTAGTATTAGATGTGTTGGGCTACTTCTCTAGATTTGTTACATGTGGAGAGATTTTGAATACAACCACTACTCCTAATTTTCATAGCATTCATGGCAGCATTCGTGTGGATCGAGTTGTTGTGATTGAGTAGTGAGGGATAGTGCATGAGAGTCCTGATGAGTTTGTAGAGGTGAGACATCGTAGGAGTATGCATATCAATCATATTTTTAGCATATCCTATGACATTGACCTCCAGAGCTTTACATTTGATCTAGGTATTTTCTTAGATCCAGTGTTATTGGATATTGATCTATTATGGGATTTAGGTCATATAGGGACACCAGTGATAGAGTTTATCTATACCTTTGTTGGGGATGAATTTAGTGGCCTTGGAGATTCCATTGATAGTGAGTTGTTTGATACCACTTATCTCTCTTGTGTAGATACTTTGTCAGTGCTTAGTGATGATGATCCAGCTTTTATTTTGAAGAAACGCACACATATAGAGTGTCTTGCACATGGAGATATTGTGCATGGGTCAGATCATACTCATAACATTATATTGATATGGTGGATCATGCCTTCAACTTTTTGAGCGGTGCTACATGTGACGATGGCATGAGTTCACATCTGACTGTACATGAGGCCGACCTTGAGATATGTTCTTTTGGCTCCTACTATAGATGTCGACATGAGTCTATGTTCTTTTGGCTCCTACTATAGATGTCGACATGAGTCTATGTTCTTTGGAGCCACGACATTTCCTTTGGATACATTTGAGGAGCATAGTTTTGGATATGTGGCTCGACATTCAGATGCATCAATGACATATTCCAGTCTTGGCCTATATGGTGATTCTTTTGTGCTAGGACCATTTAACATTATGGCCAGGAGTTTCAAGCTTCATTATGGTCGTGAGGATGGGCTTATGAGTTTTCCTTTCAACCCTGGAGCTACTCTCTTTGGAGTTGAGCTTTCCTTTTGATCCAAGAGCTACTACTATTTCAGATTTGACCGTTTGATGTGTATGCCGTATGATAGGCAAAATTTTGTAAAGTATTTTGGGCTTGTGTATATATTGGATGCATGGCATGTAAAAATGCTTTGCCCCGAATGCCTTGGTAGGTGTACAAAGTGGATGGTTTGGTAGTGGGCTAGTACAGGCTTGTCTGGAGCTCGGAGCGTGGTCTGCTAGAGATGGTATCAATCATTCGGTTGCTTTGTATGTGTGTGTGTTCCAAAAATAAAATGGGCACCAGATTGTATTCGAATGAGTGCAAGAACATGTGGGCAATTAATTGTTGGGATGCCAATTAAAATGTGTGCATGAGCTAGATCTTTAAGGTCCAGAAAAGGAAGGTGATGAGGGATGTGTGGATATCAAAGAGAAAGGTGGCGCAAGGGGGAAATGCCAAATGGGGCTAGGTCATGGGTTCTTCTAGAAAAAGGCCAGCAGTGGACAAAAAAAGGAGGGACGAGAATTTGCAGAGAGAGAGATGGGCTTGGCGACTGGCTGGGGAGCCGCCTCTTGTAGCAATAAGGTTGGACGTGTAGCTATTTTGTGTGACGACGAGACTGACAGTGAGGGCGCTAGTGCGTGGACTGCAATGAAGCAGTGAAGGGGAGGGAAACACGTGGGCAGGTAAGAGAGGAGTGGTAGTGCCAGCTGCTGCTACAGCAAAGAAGAGGGTGAGGTGGGAGTGGGCAGTAAAAGTGAAGAGGTGCGCCGACTGCAACGTAGCAAAAAGGAAGAGTTCGTCGCGCTGAGGGGCCGCCAGTTCTCAATGGAAGGCAACAAAGAGATAGAGAAGCGGGGTGGTGGCGGCGGCGGCTGGTAACACGCAGGAGTAGAGGGTTGCCTTTAGTTGAAGGGCTTGCTTTGACGTGGGCAACGAGAGAGAAGAGAACCAGAGAAAAAGCCGACTGTGGGCAGGTAAGAGAGGAGTTGGTGCCGACTTGGAAGGAGCCGCCTGCAGAGTAGGTAGACAAGAAAGAGGACCTTGTTATGGAGGGTTGCTACCTGGGATAGCGAAGGCTGGCGACGACTGCAAGCCAGGAAGGAGAGCACGCCGTCTGCAAGAAGAGAGGAAGAAAGTGGTGGCATCCACTGCTGCAACAAAAGTGAAGAAAGAGAGGTGAAGACGATGGCAATTAGTTTGCTGTCTCGCTGGTGTCTGCTCTGCTGAGGGTAGCTCGAGGATTGAGGTGATGATGTTTTGAGAGGAGGTGAGAGAGGGATTAGCCAAGAGCAAGCAGGGACAGCCTTGTGAGTATACATCTTGTGTTGATGTGAAGGTGTCGTGTATGTGAGATGGTTGTGTGAGGAAAAGCTTCTGTGTCGGAAGAAGCTTGTATGGAAGTGTTGACAATTGGGAATTCAGGGATGAATGATACTGGTGATGTATCTGGCTATGGTTGTGTATTGGTATCCTGTGTGTGTTGATTTGTAGGAGAAGGCATGATTGACGTGTTTGGTGGTGTAGTCCACAGGTTTACACTCTCACAGTGCACTTTGTTCCAGCCTTCGATTACCTCGTCATAAGTGTATGTGTTTGCTGGGTGTTTACTTTGACTATGGTGCCCCTGCTTTGTGCTGTCTTTCTGGTGTGGTGAATTGTGTGAGAAGTGTTCCAGCCAGTGTACTGGTGGTGCCCCAGGTTCCTGGTGTTTTCCAAGGCTGTTGGATGGACAGCTATAGAGGCAGGTGATTCCGTGTTCGAAATTTCCGACGGCTTTCTGGTGTCCCACTGAGGAGAGCTCAGGGATTGTTGCTGATTTTCATGATGTGGTCTTATCCAGAATTTCATGGTGGCAGGAAGGGTGAAGATGTGTCTGATTTTTTGGAGCAAATGGAGTTGGCATGCATTAGCAATCATGTTACTAATAAAGATTTTGAAGCTAATAAAGATTTTTTTGAAGGAAGATGCTCGAAGAAGCTGGTTTAAAGATTTTGAAGCACAACAGGATGCGGCATATGAGCTACATGGTGTATTAACCTTAGACAGTTTGAAAGAAGGCCTTTTGGAGCATTTTCAGCAAAAGCGGAGGAGCCTAGTGTGCTTTGGCAGGAGTTGAGCCTCTTGAAGCAGGTCCATGGTGGGCAATCACTGGATGATTTTGTGAAGGTATTTACATGTCTATGGGGTAAGTGGTGTACGGCATTGAAGCAGGAAGTTCCTCCTATGTTTTTGAAGAAAAGCTTGTTTATTGATGGTTTACTACCCCAGAAGGTTAGGGTTGAGTTGAAGAATCCCAAGTCATTTGATGATGTAGTTAGGGTTGCTAGGGAAAAGGAAGGCAAGATTTTGAAGCAGATGGAGATGGGTATTTATCCGCATGAAGGTGTTGTGTCTGCAAGGGATATGCATGTAAGTTTGGTTGAGGTGGATAAGAGTCCTATGCAAAGTTTAATTAGACAGGAACCTCAAAGGCCTATACAAGTGCAAAGGGGGATGTTCTATGTGCCTTCTAAATTTTTTCCAAAGTCTTTAAAGCAGGTGAAGGTGGATGAAAAGCAGGTGAAGGAGCAAAGTGAAGATCTGTATTTGATGAATGATGCGGATGTAGCTAAGGTTTTCCCTATTGATGTTGCGATTGAAACTAAGGATGTGCATGTTGAAAAGCACGGTGAGGAATCTAGGTCAAGGTTTGAGACTTTTGTAGATGAGGAGTTGCCAGTGGATTCTTCTTTGGATTGGGACGTCATGGCTGTACATGACAGTGATTTGAAATGCTCTATTGAAGATCATTTGCATTCGGATCTGGATGTGCATGTTGAAAAGCACGGTGAGGAATCTAGGTCAAGGTTTGAGACTTTTGTAGATGAGGAGTTGCCAGTGGATTCTTCTTTGGATTGGGACGTCATGGCTGTACATGACAGTGATTTGGAATGCTCTATTGAAGATCATTTGCATTCGGATCTGGATGACATGCATGCATGCACATGGAAGCAAAGAGGATGATGCCTTGGGATTGGCTGATGATAAGAAGGAAGAGGAGTTGGATATCGAATGCTTTGAGGATGATTTTTTGCCAGATTCTACAAGGGAGGAGGATGGGGTAGAGACTTTGGATGAAGTGAAGACGGTTTGCAAATGCGGATGTGGAGAGCATGGAGGAAGATCCTATTGATATGGATTTTCTTGGATAGCTTGATGGTGGTATGTTTTTCCATTTGATGCATTATGTGTTGGGGAGTCTTTGGACGATGAATCTAGGGGGGTTGGCAACACTCAAGAAGATATACTAGGAGGGTTGGCAACACTCAAGAAGATATGCATGTAGATTGGGCTGATGAAGAGCGTTGTGATGTGAGTATTGTGCTTGAGGATGATATGTGGGAAGTTACTAGCCTTGATGAACAGGAGCCAGAGATGGACATGGATGCAGATATGGTTGAGAATGTAACTAAGGCTTCTTTGCGTGTTGTTGAGATGCTAAAGACAAAGTCCATGGATGACAAGGATCCTGAACCAGTTGAGTTGTATGGTTGTGAAGAGATGCCTATTTTACAAGAGTTGGAAGTGCTTGTGGACACTGCTGAGACTACTGCTGTTGGAAAGGATCTGGATTTTTGTGTGCATAAAGGTCAAAATGTTGGAACTTGGCCTTCACTGGTATTGATGAATTGGGCACATATGGTTGACATTTGGTATGTAGTGATCTAGCCATTGTTTTTCACAGATGTTGGAAAATGGGATGGTGAGTTACAACAGTTTCCTTTTGATCTTGGTGGATAGCTATTGGACTTTATCTTTTTGCAGCTGAGCATAAATGCTCTAGCAGACAGGGGGGTTGGCAAAGTATGATAGGCAAAATTTTGTAAAGTGTTTTGGGCTTGTGTACATATGGGATGCATGGCATGTAAAAAAGCTTTGCCCCGAATGCCGTGGGGCAGGTGTACAGAGTGGATGGTTTGGTAGTGGGCTAGTACAGGCTTGTCTGGAGCATGGTCTGCTGGCTGGAGATGGTATCAATCGTTCTGTTGCTTTGTATGTGTGTGCGTTCCAAAAATAAAATGGGCACCAGATTGTAGGAGTGCAAGAACATGTGGGAAATTAATCGTTGGGATGCCAATTAAAATGTGTGCATGAGCTAGATCTTTAAGGTCTAGAAAAGGAAGGTGATGAGGGATGTGTGGATGGCAAAGAGAAAGGTGGCGCAAGGGATTCGATGGAGGGGAAATGCCAAATGGGGCGAGGTCACGGGTTCTTCCAAAAAAAGGCCGGCGGTGGACAAAAAAAGGAGGAACGGAGAATTTGCAGAGAGAGAGATTGGCTGGGGAGCTGCCTCTTGTAGCAAGAAGGTTGGACGTGTAACTGTTTGACGGTTGACAGTGAGGAGGTTGGTGCGTGGACTATAGTGTCAAAGCACTGAAGGGGAGGGAAACACATGGGCATGTTTACACTCTCACATCGCACTTTGTGCCAGACTTCGATTACCTCATCATGCACACGATGGAAGTGTATGTGTTTGCTGGGTGTTTACTTTGACTATGGTGCCCTTGCTTTGTGCTGTCTTTCTGGTGTGGGTGGTGTGGTGAATTGTGTGAGAAGTGTTCTAGACCAGTGTGCTGGTGGTGCTCCAGCTTCGTAGTGTTTTCCAAGGCTGTTGGATGGACAGCTATAGAGGAAGGTGATTCCGTGTCCAAAATTTCCGACACCGTACATATCCCTTTGATCATCCTAGAGGATACTTGACTAGCTTCATCATCGATAGTGGTTCCTTATCCCCACTTGCACCAGATTATCATGGGACCATTGCATTGGATTTTGTATGCCTCGGATTTCCTTTTGATCCAAGAGGTTGCATAGATATCCTCATCCTCATCATCGACGGGAGCCTTCTATCCTTTCCATTTGACCCAGGAGGTCATATGATTCATGTATGGGTCTTCTGCTACATTCAATTATGGATGTGAGTTTTTTTCTTTTGTACATAGCCACTTGTATATGCCTTTTCTTTGGGAACAAACACCATTCGATTTCAAGGACGAAATCATTGTAGGAGGGGATGGTTTGTAATGAATTAGGTTTGGGTGCACATGCACATGGGAGATGTGGCCTAGGTACTTGGGCTTAGGGACATTTACATGTGTACTTTTGGGGGCGTTGGGCTATATTAGGCATAGAGCTCATGGACATTGTACCTTTTTTTATCATATTCACTCTTTAGACATTCATGTCTTCTTAGTGCTCTTGTCCAAGCTTTCATGGTGAACTTCTCCCATATGAGATGTGAGGATGGTGATCCACACCCATATTGTAGCTCCATTGTTTGCGTGGCCAACCCTACTCTAAATCTTAGTTTACAGTTTACCGATTCCATTGAGGAAATGGGGGCAGAGACTCGAACCTTGATCTGACCTTCCCAGAATCCAACCACCACCCTAGCACTGGTGTAAGATTCCTCCCTCCAGCTTTTGAGGTGTAAAGGTGTAAGAACCTCCCCTTCTATTCTTGAAATTATTCCCCTCTCTAAAATAGGAGAAAGATCTTGTTTTACCCTGTTTTGGCCTAGAGAGAGAAAATATCTAGAGAGAGATAATCCAAAATTGAGATATCTTTGGATATAAAAATCCTCCTAGTGTCTAAAATGGTTTCCCCTGTAACAAAAGTTCAAAATGAACTTTCCAATGTGCATTAGGAAAATCAATTAAAAATGATATAAGGGACCTTATCCTAAGGGTCTAGATTTTTAAAAATTTTGGATTCTGGTCCAATTAAGGTTCCTATGGGCCAATAGGATTAATCCAAGTGTTGAGATGAGATAAATCCAAAGAATAAAAGAAAATACCCAAAAATGAGTAAATGCTCATATAACATGAAGAGTTGACTGAGGACAAGGTTTATTAGTTGATATTACTAAAAAAATGAGATATTTTAGAGAAATGGTGAATTTTTTACAGCTTAGTAAGGAGGGGAGACTCTTGAGGTAGACGCCTAATTCACACATGTGGATGAGTTTTTAATTCAGACAAATTGTGATATTTTTATCTCTCCTCTCTCCTGGATCAAACCAAATAAAAAAGGAAGCCAAACTGGTTCAAATCTTGTCCAAATTGAGTCAAACTGAACCTGGAAATTTCTAGAACCCAATTAGACTTGGTTAGTGGCGTCCCTCATCTATAAATAGATCCTTAGTCTTTTGTAAAAAAATCTGTGAACTATACCATGCCAGTATTACATTAAAATAATGATATTTTCTATTATTCCTTAAAAATCCTCTACTTTTAGAGAGATTGGAGCTTCTCTCTCTCTTCAACAATCCTTGGAGCTTTCTTCTCAACATACTCAACCAATTGATTGGTTGGGGGCTTCTTTCTAAGATAAAGAAGCAAGCCAAATCTAGAGGTAAGAAGTAATTTCATGGTTTTCACTAATATTCTCAGAAGATTTCACTTCTCAACCCCTCTCAAGCTTGAGAAGTTTCAAATTAATTGTTTTCAATGCAAATCAAGCTTTCTATAAGAATTCTAATGATTAATCACAAAAAAGTTAATCTTTATGCTTAATTAGAATGCTTTTTATGTATATCTCTCTCTCTCCAAAAGAATAGTCATTCCTATGACTAATTCTTTAACAAATGAATGCTTCTCATTGATAAATTCTTAATCCAAAATCAATCTCTAAGCTTGTTAAGCTAGAGGTTAAGAAAATGGCTTTTTTAATATTTTTATGCTAATAAAATTATGGTAAACTTATGATTTAATTCCATAAATTGGATTTAAGTGTAAGGATGGTTATTCTATCATAATTGTATTACAAAGTCTTATTCTTTCTAGAAATATTAAAAATTATCAGTAATAGCAAACAAAGCTATGGTAAAATTTTTAGAAATTAGTACATAACTCATTTTTATGCATAATGCTAAAAGAGGACTTCCTACCATATTCTAGGATTGGACATCCTATGCTAAAAGAATGATTTTCATCAAATTCAAGGGAAACTAATTTTTAGTGTTTATGCATAAATAATTAATTAAAGAAAAGAGAAATTTTTGGTATTTTTATTTTTATGCAAAAGAGGAATTCCCATTATAATGGAGATCCATGTAATTAAATGGAAAAAGAGAAATTTTGGTATATTAAAATAATGAATATTTAATTTAAAGAGGAATTTTAGTTAAATTTATTTTATGCATGAGAAAATTTAAATGATAAAAGAGGAATTCCCATGACAATTGGAATTCAATCATTCAAATGGTAAAAGTGGAATTCTTGGCATATTTGAAATAATGGATATTCTTATTAAAGAAAAGAGAAATTTTAGATAAATTTATTTTATAATAAAAGAGGAATTTCCATGACATTTGGAATTCAATCATTTAAATACAAAAAGAGGAATTCCCATGATATTTGAGATCCAAGAAATTAAATGAAAAATAAGAATTTTTTAGCATAATTCAAATTATGAGTATTTATCAAAAGTGGAATTTTGAGCATTATTACTTTTATTGGGAAATATGGATAGAATTGATTTTTGTAAATCCCATGAATCTTTTACTCAAAAGAAAAATATTGAATATATTTTACTTGAGAAATTTGAGAAAGAATATGAAAATATCCATCAAGAAAAAAGTACCTTTAACTAGGCCAAGCAATTGGCAGAAATTTAGAAAAGTCCCATTGGTATATCAAAAATAGAAAATGTTACTAAATGTGATAAGATGTGATGTGATGTAAATGGATGTGGATATGGATGTGATAAGATGTGGTGTGATGTAAATGATGTGGATGGGATGTGAGATGATGTAAATGGATGTGGATGAAGAGATGAGAGAGAGATGTGTGATGTAAATGGATGTGGATGTGAATGAAGAGATGAGAGAGAGATGTGAGGATATGTGAAAGGATGTAAATGGATGTGGATGTGGATGTGATAAGATGTGGTGTGATGTAAATGATGTGGATTGGATGTGAGATGATGTAAATGGATGTGGATGAAGAGATGAGAGAGAGATGTGTGATGTAAATGGATGTGGATGTGAATGAAGAGATGAGAGAGAGATGTGAGGATATGTGAAAGGATGTAAATGGATGTGGATGTGGATGTGTATGTGATAAGATGTGATGTGATATAAATATATGTGGATGTGGATGAGATGTGATGTGATGTAAAGGGATGTGGATGTGAATGTGATGAGATGTGGATGAAATGTGATGTGATGTGAATTATGTGGATGTGAATGTGAATAGATGTGAATGAGATGTGATGATATGTATGGGTGTGATGTGATGTAAATGGATGAGAATAAGATGTGAAGTGATAGATGTGAATGTGAATGAATGGATGGATGTGGATAGACGTGCATGTAAATGACTGGATAGACGTGGATGAATGAGATGGGATGTGTTGGATGTGTTGGATGTGATGAGATGTAGATAGATATGGATGTGATGTAATGTGGATGGAATGAATGAGATATGATGTGGATAGAATGTGGATGTGAGGTAATGTGGATGGAATGAATGAGATATGATGTGGACGTGATGTAATGTGGATGGAATGAACGAGATGTGATGTGGATAGATGTGGATGGAATGAACGAGATGTGATGTGGATAGATGTGGATGTGATGTAATGGGAATAGAATGTATGTGATGGAATGGGGATGCAATGAATGTGATGCATGTGAATAGATGAAATGAGATGTGAATGGATGTGAATGTGACGTGATGTAAATAGATGTGAATGGATGAGATGTGATGAGAATGGATGTGATGTGGATCGGCAAAGAGTGATCTGCATCTGCCATATGAAAACTAATAGTGACAAGATACTCAACAATCTTGTCATGCTATGCTTGCGGAGCTTGCTTCAGCCTATACAAGGCCTTACAAAGCTTACACACATACTCTGGGTGACCTTTATCCTCAAAACCTAGTGGTTGATCCATATGCACCTCTTCTTGCCATGCAAGAACACATTTTTTACATCCATCTGATGTGAAAACTAGTCTTTGGCTGCATCCACCGCAATCACAACTCTCAGAGTTGCCATCTTTGCAACTAGGGCAAATGTCTCCTCATAATCAATCTCATGTGTCTACACATATCCTTTGGCTACCAATCTAGCCTTTACCTGCTTATGCTACCATCACTATTATGTTTCACCTTATACACCCACTTATTTACAGCCAATAGCTTTCTTGCCTTCAGATGCGAATGGATGAGATGTGATGTGAATGGATGTGATGTGATGTGAATCGGGATAGATGTGAGTGGATGAGATGTGATGTGAATGGATGAGATGTGATGTGAATCGGGATAGATGTGAATGGATGAGATGTGATGTGAATGGATGTGATGTGATGTGAATCAGGATAGATGTGAATGGATGAGATGTGATGTGAATCAAGGTAGATGTGAATGGATGAGATGTGATGTGGATGTGAATCCGGATAGATGTGAATGGATGAGATGTGATGTGGATGTGAATCCGGATAGATGTGAATGGATGAGATGTGATGTGAATGGTTGTGATGTAAATGGATATGATGTGCTATGATGTGAATCGAGGTAGATGTGAATGATGAGATGTGATGTGAATGGATGTGATGTGATGTGAACCAGGATAGATGTAAGTGGATGAGATGTGATGTGATGTGAATTGGGATAGATGTGAATAGATGAGATGTGATGTGAATCGGGATAGATGTGAATAGATGAGATGTGATATGAATGGATGTGATGTGATGTGATGTGAATCGAGATAGATGTGAATGGATGAGATGTGATAAGAATAGATGTGATGTGGATCGGGGTAGATGTGGATGGATGAGATGCGATGTGAATGGATGAGATGAGATGAGATGTGAATGGATGAGATGAGATGTGAATGGATGTGATGTGATATGATGTGGATATTCCTAAACTCGGGCATGGCTCTGGTTGGGTTGGCCTTACTGGTCCTCAAAACGGATGAGTCCATGGCTCTTTTATATGGATCTATTGGTTGATCTTGCTGATCTTCAACAGAGAGTCCATCTGGATTTTTATAAGTGAATATATTTCCGGGTACTATGAGATAGGAACTATTGAAAAGGCCCCTAAGTGAATAGGTGGTGAGTGTTCTGGTTGCCAATGATGCCATGGGTATACCAATGAAGGAATGAATCTATGAAACAGGCAATTTCATATTGGGTGTGTAAGTGGTGTGACTATCTTGAAGTTTGCTTGAAGCGTCGGCTAGGGGGCCTGGGAACTCTTTTCCTTGGTACCCGGGGCAAAACATAACCAAATTCCTAAATGGATCCTATTCCTACAGTGGTAGGGTAGTTGGCGGTTGGCTAACCCATGGGGCTGTAGGCTGGACTAATGGATCCCTAAAATGAGACTCAATTTTGTTATGGTACGATAGATGAAGTAAATCCCAGATAGTCTTTGTTCTATGGAAAAGAATCAACGGTTGTGCCTCTCGATGAGGAAAAAAGCGTTGGTCTCTATGATCCAAGTGTAAGTCTTTTCCTTGATCTGATCATGTGACTTACGGGTTCGATCGGATCAGTTTGTAGTTAAGGATCTTGACTACGTTAGAATAAATCTATCTTGAAGGAATCGCCCGTGCTTTTTGGGTGAGGGAAGTTTTTGCAAGTTTGGTTTTGGAAGAACCTGGGGTTTAGTCTCTTGTCCGGATATCCGTGGGGCGAGGCCCCGAGTGAGAGGCTCTGCCCTATGCAAGAAGTGCTACTTCCGCTACTAGCACCCTTGAATTTGTTGCGCATAGGGGGCAGGGATCTTTCAACTGGATTACTGAGGATGGATTTAAATTGGTATCGTTTAACACTAGTTTGGTAGCTCAATAGGAAAAAAAATATGTTTTTTCAGGGGTTTGCTAAAAAAAATCATATCTGGTGAATGGGAGTAATATTTTAGCATTTCTCTTTTAAGGCATGTCTTCATGAATGTGGCAACCTTGGAAAATTATTAAAGTGATAGAAGTAACCTGAAATATAATTGAGAAATCACCATAAGTAGAGGTATATTCAGCATTATAATCCAAATAGGTTATGAATTTACAAAGTAATTTCCTACATGCAAGAAAAAAATGATCTTGACTCATTATAAATTTCTCTTAAACTTTACATAGTATTTTAGAGATGAGAGATAGATTTTTCATGATTTAAAAAATTATTGTATTAATAATTAGTTCAATTAAATTTCTTTCTTAGAATCTCTTTTTAGCAATTAAGTCTTTGAAACCCAAAATATGATAATAGTGTGATCTTATCAGGTGATTTATTTTAGTTATAATAATAAATCAATGTCTCCACTAAAGTAGTCAATTAAGAATTCATATCTAAACATTTCAAGAAAACAAGGTGGTCTCAACTTTCAAAACTACATTAATAACAAAATAGTGTATATGAACCCTTTCTCATAGTTGGATTATATAGTGAGAATCTTATGAAAATCGTATAATTTACTATTACATAAAATGACTAGATATTTCACTTAAAGCCTTATGAGATGTTTAAAAATGTATGAAGTAGTCTCTTATTCTATAGTAATGAATATAATTCAAAATTTGTAATTATTCATCTAAAACAAAGTGCCTAAAAGGATAAATGTATATGTGATTTAGCTTTTTACAAAATGCACCACCAAAGAATAATATTGGGTAGTTGCAAGATCAGGGTGTCCAATTTATGCTGGATTGGGACAATGCTTAGAGAGAAAATTTGGGAGGGAAAAATACTTCAAATGAGATCAAGTAACCAATTAGAAAATACACGTACACTCAAATTAACCCCAATATAACTTAAATTAATATAAATTAGTCTAATTAATCAAAAATATGATGAAATGATAAAAAAATGATCTTTCCATAGATGATGGATAAACATTGTAGCCAAATCTGGTGTTTTTACTTCTTTTTTAGTTGGTATAAAATTGTTATGGCTTACCCTAACCCTCCTTGAAACACATCCAAAAAGAGATTACCTGGTGAACCGCAACTGTCGTGAGAATCTTTCCAATGGCCGAGCTCGTAACCCTTGAGGTCTCCAAGCTCTACAACTCCTTGAGAGGCAACTCCACCACGTCTTCTGGCGAGCGTTGTCACACCGCTGCGTTGCACTACGGGTCCTCGTCCCTCCTCTCATCTCATTTCACTCAGACACACTCACTAGCATGCATTAGGGAGAGAGATTAGCAAGAGCAAGACTCAATTGCACAATGGGAGAGTATCTTGTATAACGAGAGAAAATCACTTATATACAAGGCCATAAGTGTTCACACTCACTTAAACTACGGCCAAGCACTTTAGGCTCATAAGAGGCCTAATGCTATTACAATGACTACTCTCATAATATATCCATGAAGTACATCACTTAGGACTTCATCCTAGCTTGCTACCACATGCTCTTGAAGTGGGAATCGTCCATAAATACTCCGTCACACCAGTATGGGCGCCCGTCCAAGTTGTAGCTTTGGACACTATTGCTTCATATCTTAAATGCTTGTTCCTTTGGTGTATCTACCATGGCTCCTTGATGTAAGACGATGGCAGTAGCTCTTGTTAATCCTAGAATTGGATTAACATCCCCCCTTCCTGAGATGGCGATCACGTGCGGGTGATCACGTCGAAGACCTTTGTGCAGGGAGAATGAACAAGCTTTGTCGATTGCTTTGATGTTGAATGACGTTCAATGGTCTTTGTTCCTCCAAAGGAAATAAGAAAAGCTAGTTAATGAATGAAGATGTTAGTTGTGTATTGGAAATTCCTAACAGGGTGGGGGGGTTTTGCGAATGATTGCATTTTTATATTTGTGTGAGCCCTTTTTTTTGGCCCACTTTGTTTTTGGTAATCATTGGCAAAGCCTTACATGTGATTTTTGTTAGTGGGGACACTAAGAGATGTTGATAATGGGAGAGAAGAGAGAGAAGGATCCGAAGGAACGTAGACTTAATCTACAGAACAAGATGGTGATTCTCAGTTCCTCATTTGATTCATTGAAGAGACATTCATCATTTAAAGTAATTGTCTTGTGATGATGTCCCTTTGTGTGGCAGGATTCTTGTCAAATGTTGTTGAGTAGGACCTGATCCTGTCTTCTTCTGCCCATGTGCTTTTATGTTTTTATGCATATTTAAGTGCTCTTAGAAGTAAATTTTCATGAAGTACAAGAATTGAGTCATATATACTCTTATTGAACTGCTCTGTGCTGCTGAAGTAGCCACTTGTTTGTGAGGATTGAAAGAATTACATCGACTTGCGAGGCTAATATAGATATCTTCACTAGGGATTGAAAATCATTGAGTTGTGAAGATTGTGGCATCGTTTGGAGAGGTTTGTAATTTGAAGGAAAATTCTAGGCGATGGGTTGTACCATTGACTAGGCTTTCGCCCTGGCCCCCCCATCCAGAGATGTGCCTAGAAGTTGTTGATGGTGAGGCTTTGGTGCAAATGTTCTCCAGTGCAAGAGTGTGGATATGTACTCATGGAGTAGATGGTTCATTAATTTAGCCAAAATAATAGTAAGCAATAAGCTTAACCAATATAGTGGCTATTGTGTGATATGGATTAATCTGTGATGGGGCTTAAATCGTCAAAGTGGAGGTTCTTAAGCTTTGAGATGGAACTCCTTGAATTGTAATTCTGTGAGATGGAATTCCTTGAATTTGCAGATTTTGACCTCGAGTTTTTTTTTTAAATGGGTCATCTAGGTCATGATTTGCAACAACAACTTCTTGTGTGCTCATTTCTCACTTCGAGAGGGCTGACAATTTTATTCTTGATGTGCTCCTAAGTCTCCGTATTGATTCTTGAATTTGTAACTGAAATGATGTCGAGGCAGTAGGGAAGACTGCGTGATTGCATGAACAGACAAGCTCTTGTGTTGGTGCTAAATGCATGAGAGTGGCTGAGTGATTTTCTTGCTATTGCTTGGACCTCCATTCTTGTCGAACTTTAGGTGAACTTGTTGGGGTTGAAGTCGGTGTGAGGTTTTCTTCACATTGTTTGATTTTGGCAACCATATGATGGAATTACCATCATAGTATCCTTGTTGTTGTTGAAGTACATGCACAAGCACCCATCTTTGACAAACACTGTAATATGGTGGCCGATATGCTTGGGGTTGAGGCTTTCTTCTTTGTGCAAGATTAGGGGATTTTGGGATGTGCTTGGGGACCCAAGCTTTGGTATTTCTTTGGTAGTATCCTTGTGCTTGTAGCAGTGTTTTTGGTATCCACACTTGTTACATTGGTGCAATTCTTTGAGGAACTCGCATAGGCTTTTGTGGGGACGGTGTTGTGGAGTACTCTTCTTCTTCCTTGGCTTTCGAGTGCTTCATTGAGGAAGAGGTTTTGATTGTCGAGGCACCCAAATTTGATTGGCACCTTCATAGTAGCCTTGAGCTACAAGTAGCTGCTTCTCCACCCACATTTTGATACTATGAAGATACCTTGATTGTGGTTGTCATGGTGGAGTTTTTGTTTGGGTTGATGTGGAAGGTTTGGGGTCCTCCTTGACTTTGGTTGGTGCTAAGGCTATGGGTTTGAGACTCATGGGAACTGTTGATGATGATGAGGTTAGAGTCTCTTGTGGAGTGGTGGCTGTCGATGATGAGTGACGAGGCCTTTGAGCATATGGTTTGTTGCCTTTGGTGAGGTTTGTCGATGAAGATGCATAGGCTCTGGGGTCTTTCCTTTGAGTTCCTTGCTGTGGGAACTTCTTCAAGAATAGCTATTGATTGCGAGGTTTTGGCATCGAACTTCATAGGTGAGGATGGGGTTGAAGGAGTAGATGCTTTATCGGAGTCGGTCATTGTTGATGCAGATGGTAGGTCCTTGTGTAGAGGGGCTTTTGTGGAAGAGGCTTGTATCCTTTTGTGTTCAGCATCATAGATATCCATTAAAATCGGATCCTCTTCTTAGTAGTATGGTGTTGTCAACTTTTTGTCGTTGACCATCATGGATGACTATATCCTAGCAAAGCATAGTGGTGCTTGGGCAGCAACAATCCATTTATGCCCCAAGATTAAATTTGCTTCCAACACATACTTAAAACTTGCAAGTGACCGGGTTAGTTCCAATATACATTGTATGTTCAAAGTATCCCAGACATGGCATGTTCAAGTCTTGTGTAAAGGTAATCCTTTCAGGATGTGTCGTGAGTGTTGGTTGACCTAACAAATTCCATAGCTCGAGGGTCATGAGACTGTGTTCTTGCATGGGATAAAGCTATGCTTGAGCTATGGTGATTTTATTTACAATTTCCAATCCAACAAAAATCCTAGGGATCTTTTTCTATAAGATATATTGGAAGTTCCAGCTCCTGCAAGGTTTCTTTTTCCCGTAATAGCAATTGTACATTGCCTACAAGAGTGTTCAAGGTGACTATTTGCATGGATTCATCTAGTGAATACAATGATTCACTTATCCAAGGTCCACCAAGGATGACATCATACTCAAGGGAATCTAATGTAACATGGAATGTAAATTCAATATCGCCAATCAATTGTTCAAGTAGTGTATCGAAAGTAACCTAAAACTTCAATGTTTTGTCCATTGGCTCCTCTTGCAAGTCTACTACTTGTAGGGATGAGTTTAGGTTGTCCCAATGACACCCAAGTGTCTATTTGATGTTATGACTTGCTCAAGGGCTAATCAAAGCATGTTTGTGCTGCTAAACATCATTGCCTGTATAGTAGGGAAATCCAACCATACAATGATAGAATCTTCCAAAGGAACCATGGGTGTTTTGGTTATTGTTTCAACTTCAGATCCTGTGTCTGTTTCATATTCCCATTCACTTTCATCCTCTATTTGGGTCTCAGCTTTTGGCACACTTGGCCCTCTTACAATTCTTAATGAGGGCTGTTTGGAAACTTGCAAATCCTCACAATCCTATTTTATGTAGTTCATTATGTCTTTGTATCACTGCCCTAGGGCACTCTTGCATGTTGTTTGAGGCCTGCAAGGCAAGTAGTGTCCGTTTCTTGCACCTCCTATGCATGAAAAGAATTTCCCTAGGGCCATTCTTGGATGCCCCATGGCCATCTCAAATATGACCTTGAGGCCATTGGGTCATGCAAGAATGGCCATGGGGCCATTGAAGGATTCCCCAAGGCCATTCTTACATGTTCTTTGAGGCCTTTAAGGCAAAAAAAAAAGCTCTATTGATCATACAAGGATGGCCTTAGGAGCCATTCTTAGATGATGCCCACGAGCATGCAAGAAAGTTGGGTGATCCACCAAGCCCATGCTAGAATGGCCCCAAGGCCATTCTTGCATGCACAAAAGCATCAAGAATGGCCCATTCTTACAACAAGAGCATCCAAGAATGGCCCTAGGGCCATTCTTGGATGCCTCATGGCCATTCCAACACAACCTTAAGACCAAAAAGAGGATGCACTAATGGCCTTAGACTTAGAGAGTAGCCCTCGGATCATGTAAGAATGGCCCACAAAAAATTATTGCATGTCCTAGGGCAACTCAAAGGGTGCTTTTTGAGGCCCTTATATCAAAATAGTGGTCTTAGTTGCCATGCAAGAATGGCCCTAGGGTCATTCTTGCACCTGTTGTGTGCAAGAATAGAATGGCCTTAGGGCCATTCTTGGGTGCCCAAGAGCATGCAAGAAAATTGGGTAACACCAAGGCTAGAATGGCCCACGGCCATTCTTGCATGCACATGCTTAAGCTCTTTTTAAATAAGCTTGATCACGTCCTCTTGTAAACCACACAAGCATATGAAATGAGATGGATTAGGCTTCTTTCCCCCAAGTCTGCCATTCTCAACATCTTCTATAATATTTAGCCACGTATGGAAGATTTCGTTGGGGCATGTAACCATATGCAAAGTAGGCACCCATTGATGATTCGGCACTCAAAAAGAAATTCTTTCCTCATCATCACCATGAAGAAGAAACAGAACATAAACAACAAGATAGTTCCAATTCTGGTACATCAAAAAAGCTATCAAATAAGATTAAAAAACATAAGATACAATGACTTACATCCCAATTTACACGAGAAAGGTGTCTCTTTGGGACTGCAGTTGCTGCTGGTCTTGAAGGCTTTTTATAATGCTCGAACTGGTGGCTTCTCAAGTGCTTTAATATCTCACTATAGGGCTGCTTCATGAATAATGCTTGTGCCTCTAGATTTGCCATCTTGGAGATGGCCACCATCACTATTGGAGGTGCATTCACAATGATCCAAGCCTTTCGATATCTATAAACATCTTTCAAGTAGAGTAAGCGAGGATCAAGATTATCCTGTGATACAATTGCCTTTGCAGCATAGATAGAATGCTGGCCATCTATGATCCAATATGCATATTTTTTAACATCCCTTGCCCTTAGATCTTCCTTTGCTAGTGGCTCGCGTATCCCTTCGGAAATCAGATTGACATGCATTAGGTACGCACATGAACAAGGATTGTTTGCCTTTCCAACAAACCATCCACAAATATCCTCTACTTTGATAATGTCCATGGGCAACATATAATGTGGCTGGGTGCTACCAAACAATTCTCCAAAGGGATTTGTACTCAGTATATAAAACCAGAGGAAAATATCATTAGGGAAAAAGGGAGCTCATTTTGGGGCTTTTTACGGTTTGGAAAAATAAGCTCTCAAACAACCAATGAACAGAGGGCCAACGTAATGTTGGAAATTCACAAAAATAAGAGAAAATAGATAAAAGAAATAATTTTTTATGTAGGTACAAGCGTGCTACATTAATATGGAGATTGGTTTTTTATTCTCACAAGATCTTTGGACATGAAGATAGAATCTAGTCTGACATTTTCTCTGACAAGGGCCTTCCCGCTTCCACCTTCCTTTGAACTTTGAAATGTTGTGCTGCCTTTCCTTCGAAAGGTCTACCATTCTACACCACTACCTCATTGTGCAGCAGCCTCTTCTTTTCCAAAACTGCTCCCTTTATCCTGTTTGGCTTAGAGTAAGATGTTTCTTGTCAACTGTCTGTGTGCCCACTTTCTCTTTCTTGAAACTTCACTTTGTTATCTTGTTTACATTACTTTGCTGTGGTTACAGATTCACAAGGTCTCCATGGTGAATAAAAACTATGGCCGTTCTTGTGGAAGACGCTCTGTGGATGATAATGCTATGAAGGCAGAATTATACCACACATCCTTACCCCGTCGACCTGCTTCTTCCATTTCTTCGGTAGAGAATTCAAGTACAGTCAAAACAGAAGGAGCTTGGGAAAGGTTTAGTGTTTCAAAAGGAGCATGGGTGCTCATGCAACCTAGCAAAAGAAAGAGACCCCAGACAAAAAACATTTTCTTAGCATCATGGAAGGGAAGAGTACGAGATTTTAAAATCACCAGAGGGAAGATATCGGTGAAAGAAGTTTTGATTCAGCATGTGTACATGCATAAAGAACTTGTCTTGGGAGACTATCCAAATAATCTTCCGCAACACAGGCCTAATTATATATTTTTCTATTGTGGTTTTGTTCTTTATGAGGTGTATGGATTTTAAAGATAAAGCTTTCTTTCTTTGCTTATTGACATTCTTGTGTTATTTTATTTCAGATTTATACCCTTCATCATATGAGACATGGCAAAACATCGATTGTATTCTGGGATTTATAGATGTTTTGCATGGATCGATAGGAGAACAACAATACCAAGGTCGATGTGCAACAGATCTAGCTCAATCCGGTATATTTTTTACTGATCATTTTTATCAGTTGTTGCTGGACAATGCAAACACACATGGTGTGTTAAGAAAACAAGACCTTCCGGCATGGAATTCAATGGATTGGCCTCTCCCACATTTTAGTGTTACAGAGGCATATAGGGCCAAGCTTTTCAAAGAAGTACAGAAAGCTCTGAGGCCCAATATTGCCACAAGGATAATAAAAATTTCTTTATGCATGCCTCTCATAGTTTTTGTAGACTTGTTTTTAATACCTTTCCAGTGAAGGTTTCAAAAACAATGTTCACAGTTAAAGCAACAAGTCTGGCATGCATGCCACAATTTTTGGATAAAGGTTGGGATAAGAAGACATGTAGTTTAGTGTTTTGTGAGGTTGTCCAACCTTCTATGCAACTGAAGTACATGGTTGCATCACAAAATTTCATTTTTTCTTTTTATTATAAGCACAGTCGAATGCTAGGTACAAAACTAGTCCCAATGGATCAAGATGAAGATTCTTTTGGTGCACAAAATAAACTTCTTGATATTGATGTTGTTGAGAATGGTGATGTGCTAGTCAATATCTCATTAAGACAATGTTGCTCCCTAGCTCAATTGCGCAATGACATTCTATTTGAGATAGAAGGTTCTGTTTCAAAGGACTTTTTATTTATCTACAACAATAAGAAGGTATACCATGTGACTTATCCTAGTCTCATTAAGCACTGCTATTAGTTTACTTTACCCTATTGTTTCATATTGCTTTTTTGCAGGTGCTCAAAAGAAGAGAGAGTTCAATAAAATGCAAAGACATTGAAAATTTAAAAATTGAGATAACACAGACTCCATAAACAAAGGTATTATATTCAATAAAGTAAAATTCTGTACAAAAGTGTTTAATTATATATGTAGAACATATTCTTGACAACAATTTTCTATTTATCTACAGGCTGATCTAGAGGCTGCTCTACATGGTCCAAGCTCACCGTATCATCTTTATTTGGAGAATCTATTTTTTGCTGCTCCATCCTGTCGTGTACAGTCTCTTGGTGCTACTCCATTATCTCCTCTACTGCCCCTGGAGCATCTGTTTGCTCCTGCTCCATGTGAAGGCAGAGGTGTGGAGGTCTCTTGATCAACTCTTCATGTTCTGTGACAATGTAACATGGACAAAGAGTGATTACAAGAACTTTGAAGAGGCAATTAAACATTTTGGGAAGTCAATGAAAGACGCGTGGACAGCCTGCAATATAACTCACTACATGGTAAAGTGATGTCTTCTTCTTTTACTTAAGTGTGATCCTCTTTTCTTTTATAACTTACTATGCATTCTTACGTCTCTGTGAAAACAGCATATCATCTACAATCACCTTCCCTATTTTGTCAAAAAGTATGGATGCCAAGCAATTTGGTCTACCCAAGGCATCACTACATGGCACGTAATGCATTTTTCAGACACACACAACACTATGGAGGGAGTCAAAAGGCAAATAGTCTGAAGGAAGTCTTCCAATGGTTTTACCGAGGCATTCTACAAAGGCTGAGTGCTAAAAGAAAAGTTGCTAGTTCCAAAGTCAAGCTTGCTTTTATTCTAGCCCAAAAGCAAAGACGAAGACAAACTTTGGACATAGACAATGGAGGGATTCGAAGATATTTAGAAACCATAAATGGACAAGTAAACATGAATAGCAGTTTGTAACTTATTGGTGTTATGTCCACATGTTTTCAAACTCAATCAATAGATTTTTATTCTGTGGAACAAGTGACTCTTGGTGTTATGCCTATATGTTTTGAGACTCCATCAAAAGTATTTCTTTTGTGAAACATGTGATCTATATTATCAAGCATCAATACATCCATGAGCTACACACAAAAAATTCAATCAATACTACTTAATTATGCTAGACACACTATTGATCCTTACCAATAAGGTACTGAGTGTCAAACACTTTTAGAAACTACTGAGTGTGGGAAGAGTACTGAAGTGTCGTACGGTGATGGGACAAATGCAAAAGGGTACTGATCGTCCGTACGGACAAGGAACTGATGAGGATCAAAGACTTTGTACAGATCAGTTCAACTTCAACATAATGTTTGTGCTATATTTGATGACTAAATCCTATTACTCCCAAGGCCTGCCAGTCGGAACTCTCTTTTTGAACTTGATTGGACTCTTTTTCTTCCTTGTTGGCTTGATGTCGACTGTCTGTTTATCAATGCTTACCTCTGTTGCTTGTCTGAGAGGGGTATCCTTGTCTGTTTATCAATGCTTACCTCTGTTGCTTGTCTGAGAGGGGTATCCTTGTCTTCAGCTATCTCCACATGTTCTTCTTCTTGGATTGTGTGGCCTGATGCAATCATGGGTGGCTCTCGAAACCTTATGAGCTTGTGTTTTCCATAGCCCTCCAGACATTTGGGCTCCTTAACACCACATGCTAAGCATAAGAAGTGTAAGACAAAAAGTAAGAGGCCCTAGTAGAGGCCTGCTTATTCACATAATCCCCAAATATATCTATGGCGGACAACCTCTCTATTAAAATGATCTTTTCCTTTTGCCATGGAAGATCATGTCCACCTAAAACCCTAGAGAAGTAAACAATGGCTTCTCCATTGTTGCTCAATTGCCTATGGTAAATCAAGATCTTAGCACTGCCTAGATCATGAATATAATGAGCTAGGCTTGATATTTTGCCAAACCCAGCCGGCCTGCTTCCACTTGTTCTCTGGAGGAATGTGTCATCCTCAATTTGTAGCTGCCATGTATCAAAAGATTGGAGTGAGACAATAATACATAACTATAAAACATTTAAACACAAGATAAAGTATTTGATTTGAAGTAATAATATCATACCTTCTCATTTTCATCAGCAACAAGAAGTTCATCTTTCCAAAGATTTATTCCTCTCCCCTCCAGTCCAGCCTCTTCTTTAACTTTTCCTTATGAAGTGCTGAGAGATTCATAGCTTCCTGGGTGAGCTGGAAAGTAGTTTCATCTGGCTCTTGGAAATTTTCAGCCTCTTTGAAACAAATAGTAAGGGCCTCTGCAGGATACAAAGTTGTTTCCAAAGCTAGTAGTGAATGGTCATCCTCTATGCCAACCTCTATGCCAACCTCCTTGTCAAGCCTTGAAGCCTGGGCAATAAGGGAAATGGCATAGTCCTCCCTCAAATTGAACATACACTCTATATCATGGAGGAAAACATAATCCTTACCACCAATCAAGACACCTGGAAGCATGGGCATTGCATAGTTGCTGCTCTGAACATCAAAATCTTCAACTGGCTATGCTGCCCTAAGAGTTTCAGTCCTCAGTTGAACAAGGTCAAGAGCAGCCATTTGCAGCCCCTCATCCTCGAGGTTGATATCTTCTTCCTGCTCTGCCATATCTGTTTGTAGCCACTTGCAGCCCCTCATCCTCGAGGTTGATATCTTCTTCCTGCTCTGCCATATCTGTTGCCACAGGAATATCCTCTTTTACCTCCACTACAGATATATCTTCTTCTTCAGCCTCCTGCAATTGCTCTTCTAGAGATTGCTGATGGAAGACAATATACATAAGGAATGCCATGGTTTCCTCAAGCACTCTACACTTTCTGGTGTGCAAGTTACAGCTGAATTTATATTCCTCAGGCAAGCTGTCAAATCTTCTATGCACATGGTACCTCAGCCTGTCAATGGAGACAATATGATTTATATGCACAAAAACCTTTTCACCTTCCACAATCCTTCCTGCCTCTGTCAGTTGTTTGAAGGTATCCCAATGGTTTGAAAGAAAATCTCTGTGATGCTCCAAAACAGAGCTCATAGTGAACTCCCTGTTGAAAATATTGTGGTATATGTGGAAGTTCCTCTGAGCCTTGCACTTGTGAAGAAAGTCAAATAGGAGCAAATCTGGAGATTTGTCCTCTTCTGGTTCCCTTTGTTTTGAAAGGGAAGACTCACCTTTCTGCTCTAGTCTCTTGCTTTTGCCTGAACAAAAATTTATATATCATGCATTCTATATGCTGACATATGCAATCAGGTAATGTATAGGATATCACCAAACAACTCTCTTCATGAGAACACATGAATCACCTGGTGATTGCTGTGGTCTGAGTATAGCAGCAGAAAAGTCCAGCTTCCTCTTGAAAGGAGGGGCCTGAGAATCAACTGTTCCAAAGCAAAAACTTTTCTCATCATCAAGAAAGAAATCCCCAGGGACATAGAAAGCAAAACAATGAGGAAAAAGTGAAAACCAAAAGGGACACAAGAATTTGCAAGAAAACGCGATGCAGGGCCATTTGGAAAATGTCAAGTGCTCTCCTCGCATTTTGTTGCAAATTCTCCATTTCTATTGACATCCATCTCTAATCAAATGCTAGGAACATCTCACAATGTTCTGGACAGTAAATGACACTAGGAGGAATTCCCCAGGGCAAAAGAGAGCAAAACAAAGAGGAAGAAATAAAGACTGAAACTAATATCAGAATTTGTAGGAAAACGCGATTTGGACCATTTGGAGAATGTAAAGCACTCTCCTCGCATTTTGTTGCAAAATTCTAAGTCCTATTCATATCCATCTCTAATCAAATCCTAGGGTGATGTACCAAATTCCTAGGCAGTAAGATTCAAGAATTCTTTAGATGGAAGAAATATATATCAGAAAACATTGAAAAGAGTATAGATCTCTGACCTTTCTTTTCCTCTTCCATACTGTTGAAGTTGCCCTGGTGATTCTCTTGCTCTCTTCCAAATTTGAGCTGCAGCCCAGGTAACCTGGAGATCTGGTAGTGGTAGTAGTCTTCAGACAGGTTGCAGAGTGGATGGAGTGTGTTGGGTAGGAAGTGATCAGAGGGGGAAGGAAAAGGATGATGGGAGGGTGCTGGCAGGGATGGAAGACGGGGAGGGAAGAGTGTTAATGGATCTGATTATGAAATCATGATTGGCACAATTTCCAAGGCAAAAAGTGACTTTCACACGTGTCAAATTTCAAATTCCAAAAGATCTGGGTGGGACCCACACGTGTGAAAAAACGACTACATTTCACACGTGTGGTATTTAATAGCTACTTTATTTGTATTTTACAATAATCTATTCTCCTAACTCAGCTCTCTTGCATCTCTAGCTCCCTACTCTACACCATCAACATCCAGACCAGCAGCACAGGTTCATCCCCAGCACAGGATACTCATCATCAGCACAGCAACCTACAGATAGCTTCCAGGTCAGTAAGACACTCTATTTCCTTCTCTTCTTGTTTAATAGTATATTAGGGTAAGGTAGTGATTGATGTGATGTAGGTTAGATATTATGATAAATACTATGTGCATTTCTTAGATTTTTTCCACTGCATGTAGAAGCAGGAAGACTTTTTAATTGGGCTTGTTGTGTGAGAGCTTGATCACTTCTTGCTTTCTATAGACTTCAATCCATCTTGCACCAAGTTGTAAACACACTGAAATGACTGAAGGCATGCTCCAGTATACTGCCTCAAGAATTTGTAGTAAAACGCGAGGAGGGGGCTTTAGAAATCTCAAACAGCCCAAATCGCTTTTTGTTGCAAATTTGAAACTGCTGCTTCATCCACGCCTATCCTTGTGATTTTGTGTCTTTCTAGGCTATTCAAGGCTGTATACTCCTTGCATAAACTCAATACATATTGTTTGTAGTTGTAAAGACAGAATTCAATGTAGGAATGCAATAGCATGTTGTTTCAAGTATTTGCAGAAAAATGCGATGATGAGCTGTTAGAAATTTTAAATTATCATAATCGTGTTTTGTTACAAAATATTAAATTTTGCTTTATCCAATTTGTCATTGCCTTCTTTTATCATTCCATGTTCTCCATGGTTGTAATCTTTTTCCATTGCTTTGTATGCAGCTTTTCAGAGTGATGGCAAGAACCAAGGCAACTGCAAGGAGGTCTGGCAAGGGGCCAGGGCTTGCAGCAGCAGCAGTAGCAGCAGCTGGGGCTGATATCAAGGAATCTAGTGTGCCTCCAAAGGGAAGAGTTGCACATGGCAGGAAGGGGAAGCCAATGAGCATGCTCTAGCAAAAGTCCAAGAGATTAAAACATTCTGCAGGTGTGCTAAAGGAGATCAGGAAACAACAAAAAGCTATAGGCTTTGTGATCCCCAAGGCACCTTTTCAGAGACTAGTGAGAGAAATATGTGATAGTTGGCACCTTGGTTTCAGGTGGAACAGGACTGCCATTCTTTTCTTACAGGAAATGGCAGAGGATTACTTGGAGAAGTACTTTGAAGATGCAATGCTTGTAGCAGCCCATGCTCTCACAGGGTAACTCTGATGGCCAAGGACTTCAACACTTTGTCCAAAGTGAGATGGAGGTATGACAAGTTGGTCCATCCTGTGGAATGGCAAGACATAAAAATGAGAGACATATTATTAATTCCACCTACAAGGAAATTGAAGGTAGATAAGGTGAAGGTTGTTGAAGTGACCCACTCAAAGAGCACCAGAGGGAAAACTGCTTATGAGGAGTCACTGAAGCAGCAAATAGAAGAATCCAAATCTGCTATAGATGTGGAGACTATACAGATGGAGCTGCAGATACAGAGAAGGTTGCAGGAGCTGGCCCTAACATAGTTGTCCATATTGAAGATGAAACTTCAGAGAATAATTTTGACTTGACAAAAGCATGCTTGGCAGCATTGGCTCATAAGAATGAGTATTGCTCAGATACTATCATTCTTGCAATGCTCTAGTAAGTGTCTTTTATTTTACATTTGTTTGCAAAACAATCCTTATTGTACCTCCTCCCTTACACCTTACCCTAATTATTGTTTTGTCCAATGTAGCATGATGAGAAGCTGGCTGAACCATGCTGTACAGCATACAGTTCATATTATTGATCCTGCAATTTCCTTCAAGTTAAGAGATCCAAAGGAAACTCCCATGGATATTTCCAATTGGTTCAGACACTGTGATTTTGATCATGTTGATATTTTGCTACTTCCATACCATAACAAGTATGTGGGTGACTGCTTCTTTTGGGATTTTTCTTCAAGATTGAGTACTCTTGTAGCCTTTGATTTCTTAATGCTTTTTTCCTTATGCAGTGACCACTGGAGCTTTGCTTTCTATTGACATCCAACAGAAGCAATGCTTTTTATTCAACTCTCTTAGAAACACACACAGAGAGGTGAAATTGTAAGTGGTTTGTGTGCTATTTTTAACTTTAAATTCATTATTTGGATTTAATGCACACTAACTGAATTATATGTATTGCAGTTGTATTAGAAGGCTTCTAGATGCATTGGATCACTGTCCTCCTAATGTCAATCTTTTGGATTCAATAGAGCCAATAGATTTAGAGGTAGAAAGTTGTTCCCTCTACTGATGTCTATTTCATGCTATGCCTTTGAACTTATTGAATAATTTTATTTTGTTCAGATATTAACAGTTTCTAACATATCTTTCCAACTATCTAGACACCACAACAAGATGATTCAAGTAGCTGCGGCGTGGCTAGAGAGTGCTGATTAGTGCCAAATATATACTTTCAAGCTATTTTAAGATAGGACAGCCAGAGCTTGTAAGAAAAAATAATTTTCATTTAGCTTCAAAAAATTTGATATTGGTACAAAGTGTTCTAAATCATCATATCTCATTGCAGATGAGAGAAGATAGCTTCAGCTCGAACTATGTATATAGTTTCAAAGCTGATATAATTTGGAAGTTTTTGAAGTATGCCTCCCCCAAACCTATTGTACCAGCTACTGTCGAGTTGGGTGAGAGCTCTAAAGTCCGAGAAGGTGTCATACACCTTGATGACACAGATGATGTAGATGTGGTGCCACAGGAACAAGGACCTAGTGCTGATGAGGAGAATCCACAAGAACAAGGACCTGCTACTGCTGTGCTGATGTTATTGAGGCTTTACTAACGTTATACATGCACTTAAGTGTTTTAAGATCCCCCGCCATGTGCCACTCTACTTGAAAATCACCTTTTCCTGCAACATGGAGATTCTCTCCTTGCACTTGTCTTTTAATTATTCTTGGTATTTCCGTGTGGTGAAACACCCAATCTAGTGTTTCATGGTCTTCTGTCTTCACCTGTGATTATACAAAACAAAAGTCTTACTATAAAAGATTTGAAAACATTGACTAAAATCAAGTACGAAACAAAAAATGATCATACGTGGAAAGAGCCTAACCACCATATGTGTTTCTCCGACTGCACACTAAAATACTTTGAACTCGCTTCAGTCATCAATGATGTATCAAGTGCTCCATTCATGAATGTAATAGTAATCCTTTCCATTTTCTTTTCCTTTACAACCTCACACTTATCCAGTTTGATAACGAATTTCAAAATACCTTTGCACTCTTCAAATTTTATTCCATAAAACTCGACCATTCTTCTTTGAAGTTGTTGTAGATCTACAAATATATTGTTCCAAGGGTCATACACAGCGGTTCCTTTACCACCATGAAATATTTCTTCAATATGGATATATTGTCCAATAAACTCATCTATACTTTCATTCAAATGACCTCTTATCTTCCACACTGTTGCTAGATTTGGCAGTAAAACTCGTTTAATTCTTTGATCTCTCAAAGTTGAGGATATCGCATGGAAAATCGAACTATATCCCTTCCTGCTAACTCCACTAACATCAAGAGCCTCTTGGATTATAGTACCATCAACTTGATTATTGGATATAAAGTCCTCTAGAACATTGCGTTTGATTGTTTTGTATTTTTTTTCTTCAATCAAACCTTTTGCTACACCACAAGAAAGCAATCCTTTCATTTGTTTAACTAGAAGAAGGTTGGGATCCATATTTTCTTTTGTAGGCTCCAATAGTTTTCTATAGTAACAACACAATATGCCTATATTATTCAACACTTCCAATCCTGTTTTGCGTTAATGGACAAAATAGATATAGTCATTTGAGAGCATTTTTGAGTATAAAAAATAAAAAATTACAAACTAGCCTTGCTTCCTGAATTCTTCGCTTGCATCCACCAGTCTCAGCCTTCAAATTTGCAATGTTTTTAATCTTCCTGCTTCGTTGTCTATCTCCAAGCACGGTTCTCTTCCTTCTTGATCTTGTCAACTCTTTTTTACTCTTTGAATTCTCCTCAATTTCAACTGCTGTTCCAATTTTGCATGAATAGCTATCTCTTGAATCCTGGCCCCCTTTTCTTGTAGGTACATTGTTTTATATGTTTCTGTAAATGCACACTGTGCTGAAATATAACCAAGAAGTCCATTTTGTCCATCGCCCGCAAACCTCAGTAGTGTGGTTGGATTGACAAATGGAGGTGTAGAGTTTTTTACTAGACATTTTGGATATATACTTCCATCACACCATAAGTCAATATGTTGGAGCCCTTCTCTTCTCATATTTTCCCGTTGTTGCGCATTCAGCACCGTATCCTTTCGTCTTTTTTGTGCTGGAGCATATTGTTCTTCTAAGTCAATGTGAAGATGGTGTAATCGCTTCTTCTGAGATTGTGACTCACTAGTATCGACCATTTTTTGTGCTTCTGAGGTCTCATAGTCTTTTTGTAACATGAATCGTGGAAGTGTGGCGGTATCCATACAATCATTAAGTTCAGTGATGGATTCTTTATGAGAGGCCTGCACACGTCGTCAAAAGAGATGCGAAATCTTCGGGAAACAAAAAAAAACTAAGGAGATATTTAATGCAAAATCGTGTTAGTTAGACAAAAGATTATCTTATTCTTTTCTGAACTGACAGTTCGGTAGTCCTTACTGATAGTTCTGAGCCACGTTTCTATATTTTATTATTTTTGAGGTCTTTTAGGAGAGAAATAAATCAAAAAATAGTGAATTTCTTACAGGGCCCCAAAATGAGCTCCCTTTTTTCCTAATGTGTTCATTCTGCTCCATCCATCCTAAACGGAAATCCTTCACCTTTTTTCCTTCTTAACTAGATCTTTTGGGTTAGAAATGATTAGAGTGGATCTCCAGTCTCTAAAGTTGTGGCCACCTGTTGTACCTTTGACTTTTTTCATCTTTTTGATGAGACACCAGCCCAGTAAATTGCATCCCCGACTTTGTTACTTTCTTTTGTAGTATCATAGTAAAAGCATTGAATAGCATTTTACAAGTAATGTTGGAGACATTCTCTATAGTCAATTTCAACCCTCTGAGAGTCCTCTTGATCAACCCTCATATGATCCCTCCTATATGCAGTGGGAGAGCGTTGGTACGCGAGATCCCCATGGGTCTCAACATCAATGCATTTGATTTCTTGATGCAAATTGACCCACAGAAACATTGATTGCCTTGACATGTCCCCTACCCTCAAAAGACTCCTTGCTGTCTTTCGTCTAAATGAAGAGATGTATCCGATGTAGCTTTTTGCCTTGAAGGTCATAGAGATCAAGGTACCAATCCTTTGAGTCTCCGTTGGCCATGTCAATGCTTGAGGAAAATGAAAGCTTTCTTTTGCGCTTGGCATCTTTTCCTATGCAAAAGTGATTTTTATAAGATAATTGAAAAATAGTTCTAACATATTTACAAAAATAAATAAAGCAACAATGCACAAGAACTAAAAAAGGTAGCTTCATACATATCACCATAAGGAATGGTCCTAGGTAAATAATAGCATGCCCAAGGGCATTCTTGAATGCTGCTATGGAGCCATTATTAATTTAAAATTACATGAAAAGAATAGCCATAGGGTTATTCTTGGAAGCATTGGGGTCAATTGTGCATGAAAAGAATGGTTCTTACACCTATTGGTCCATTCTTGGATGCCCCATTTTGCCATTCCAAAATTACCTTGAGGATTTGGGTCATTCAAGAATGGCCCTTGGGCCATTCTTCCACCTATTGTGCATGAAAAGAATGGCCCTATGGCCGTTATTGGATGCCCCATGGCCATCCAATAATGGCCCTATGGCCATTATTGGATGCCCCATGGTCATTCCAAAATGACCTTGAGGCTTTGGGGTCATGCAAGAATGGCCCTTGGGCCATTCTTCAAGTTGTGCATGAAACGAATGGCCCTAGGTCCATTCTTGGATGCCCAATGTCCTTCCCAAAATGACCGAACATAGAGTCCTCTTGATCAACCCTCATATGATCCCTCTATACAGTGGGAGAGAGTTGGTACGTGAGATCCCCACTCTCAACATCAATGCATTTGATTTCTTGATGCAAATTAACCACAGAAACATTGATTGCCTTGGCATGTCCCCTACCCTCAAAAGACTCCTTGCTGCCTTCCGTCTAAATGAAGAGATGTATCTGATGTAGCTTTTTGCCTTGAAGGTCATAGAGATCAAGGTACCAATCCTTTGAGCTCCGTTGGCCATGTCAATGCTTGAGGGAAATCAAAGCTTTCTTTTGTGCTTGGCATCTTTTCCTATGCAAAAGTGATTTTTGTAAGATAATTTAAAAATAGTTCTAACATATTTACAAAAATAAATCAAGCAGCAATGCACAAGAGCTAAAAAAGATAGCTTCATACATATCACCATAAGAAATGGTCCTAGAGGTAAATAATAGCATGCCCAAGGGCATTCTTGAATGCTGCTATGGGGCCATTATTAATTTAAAATTACATGAAAAGAATAGCCATAGGGTTATTCTTGGAAGCCTTGGGGTCAGTTGTGCATGCAAAGAATGGTTCTTACACCTATTGGGCCATTCCTGGTGGATGCCCCATTGCCATTCCAAAATGACCTTGAGGCTTTGGGTCATTCAAGAATGGCCCTTGGGCCATTCTTCCACCTATTGTGCATGAAAAGAATGGCCCTATGGCCATTATTGGATGCCCCATGGTCATTCTTACAAAATGACCTTGAGGCTTTGGGGTCATGCAAGAATGGCCCTTGGGCCATTCTTCCAGTTGTGCATGAAACGAATGGCCCTAGGGCTATTCTTTAATGCCCAATGTACATCCCAAAATGACCTTGAGGCATTGGGATCATGCAAGAATGGACCCTGGGTCATTCTTCCACATGTTGTACATGAAAAGAATGGCGCAAGGGCCATTCTTGGAAGCCCCATGGCCATTCCAAAATGACCTTGAGGCCCAAGGGTCATACAGGAATGGTCCTTACACATGTTGTGCATGGCAAGAATGGTCCTAGGGCCATTCGTGGTGGATGCCCCAAGTGACCTTAAGGCCTTGTTGTCATTCAGGAATGGTCCTTACACATGTTGTGCATTAAAAGAATGGCCCTAGGGCCATTCTTAGATGCTCCATGGCCATCCCAAAATGACCTTCAGGCCTTGGAGTCATGCAAGAATGGCCCTTAGGCCATTCTTCCACCTGTTGTGCATGAAAAAGATGGCCCTAGGGCCATTCTTGGATACCCCATGGCCATTCCAAAATGACCTTGAGGACTTGTGGTCATGGAAGAATGGTCCGTACACATGTTAGTAATGGCCTAGTGCCATTCTTGGATGCCCTAAGGCCATTCTAAAATGACCTTGAGGACTTGTGGTCATGGAAGAATGGTCCGTACACATGTTAGTAATGGCCTAGTGCCATTCTTGGATGCCCTAAGGCCATTCCAAAATGACCTTGAGGCCTTGGGATCATGCAAGAGTGGCCCTTGGGTCATGCAAGAATGGTCCTTACACGTGTGCATGGCAAGAATGGGCCTAGGGTCATTCTTGCACCTGTTGTGCAAGAATAGAATGGCCTTAGGGCCATTCTTGGGTGCCCAAGAGCATGCAAGAAAGTTGGGTGACACCAGAATGGCCCACGACCCCATTCTTGCATGCACATGCTTAAGCTCTTTTTGAATAAGCTTGATTACATCCTCTTGTAAACCACACAAGCATATGAAATGAGATGGATTAGGCTTCTTTCCCCCAAGTTTGCCATTCTCAACATCTTCTATAATATTTAGCCAAGTATGGAAGATGTCATCGGGGCATGTAACCATGTGTGCTTTCTTCTATGCAAAGTAGGCACCCATTGATAATTTAGCACTCAAAAAGAAATTATGTCCTCATCATCACCATGAAGAAGAAACAGAACATAAATAACAAGATAGTTCCAATTCTGGTACATCAAAAAAGCTATCAAATAAGATTAAAAAACATAAGATACAATGACTTACATCCCAATTTACACGAAAAGGGTGTCTCTTTGGGACTCCAGCTCTGCTCTGCTTGCTGCTGGTCTTAAAGGCTTTTTATAATGCTCAAACTGGTGGCTTCTCAAGTGCTTTAATATCTCACTATAGGGCTGCTTCATGAATAATGCTTGTGCCTCTAGATTTGCCATCTTGGAGATGGCCGCCGTCACTGTTGGAGGTGCATTCACAATGATCCAAGCCTTTCGATATCTATAAAAATCTTTCAAGTAGAGTAAGCGCGGATCCAGATTATCCTCTGATACAATTGCCTTTGCAGCATAGATAGAATGCTGGCCATCTATGATCCAATATGCATATTTTTTAACATCCCCTGCCCTTAGATCTTCCTTTGCTAGTGGCTCGTGTAGCCCTTCGGAAATCAGGTTGACATGCATTAGGTATGCACATGAACAAGGATTGTTTGCCTTTCCAACAACAAACCATCCACAAATTTCCTCTACTTTGATAATGTCCATGGTCAACATATAATGTGGTTGGGTGCTACCAAACAATTCTCCACGGGGATTCGTACTTAGTATATAAAACCAAAGGAAAATATTGTGCATACTGCTCCATCCCCTCCTAAACGGAAATCCTTCACCTTTTTTCCTTTCTTAACTAGATCTTTTGGGTTAGAAATGATTAGAGTGGAGCCCCAGTCTCTAAAGTTGTGACCACCTGTTGTACCTTTGACTTTTTTCATCTTTTTTATGAGACACCAGCTTGGGAAATTGCATCCCCGACTTTGTTACTTTCTTTTGTATTTTCATAGTAAAAGCATTGAATAGCATTTCACAAGTAATTGTGGAGACATTCTCTATAGTCAATTTCCACCCTCTGGAGAACCCTCTGGAGAACATAGAGTCCTCTTGATCAACCCTCATATGATCCCTCCTTTATGCAGTGGGAGAGAGTTGGTACGTGAGATACCCATGGGTCTCAACATCAATGCATTTGATTTCTTAATGGAAATTAACCACAGAAACATTGATTGCCTTGACATGTCCCCTACCCTCAAAAGAGTCCTTGCTGTCTTGCGATTAAATGAAGGGATGTATCCGATGTAGCTTTTTGCCTTGAAGGTCATAGAGATCAAGGTACCAATCCTTTGAGTCTCCGTTGGCCATGTCAATGCTTGAGGGAAATGCAATGTCCATCCCAAAATGACCTTGAGGCCTTGGGATCATGCAAGAATGAATCCTGGGTCATTCTTCCACACCTGTTGTACATGAAAAGAATGGCCCAAGGGCCATTCTTGGAAGCCCCATGGCCATTCCAAAATGACCTTGAGGCCCAAGGGTCATACAGGAATGGTCCTTACACATGTTGTGCATGGCAGGAATGGTCCTAGGGTCATTCGTGGATGCCCCAAGTGACCTTGAGGCCTTGGGGTCATGCAAGAATGGTCCTTACACATGTTGTGCATCAAAAGAATGGCCCTAGGGCCATTCTTAGATGCTCCATGGCCATCCCAAAATGACCTTTAGGCCTTGGAGTCATGCAAGAATGGCCCTTAGGCCATTCTTCCACCTGTTATGCATGAAAACAATGGCCCTAGGGCCATTCCTGGATACCCCATGCCCATTTCAAAATGACTTTGAGGACTTGTGGTCATGGAACAATGGTCTGTACACATGTTGTGCATGAAAATAATGGTCCTAGTGCCATTCTTGGATGCCCTAAGGCCATTCCAAAATGACCTTGAGGCCTTGGGATTATGCAAGAGTGGCCCTTGGGTCATGCAAGAATGGTCCTTACACATGTGCATGGCAAGAATGGTCCTAGGGCCATTCTTGGATACCCAATGGCCATTCCAAAATGACCTTGAGGCCTTGGGGTCATGTACAAAATGTCCTTACACCTATTGTGCATGAAAAGAATGGCCCTAGGGCCATTCTTGAATGCCCCCCATGGCCATCCCAAAATGACCTTGAGGCCTTGGGGTCATGCAAGACTTGCCCTTGGGCCATTTTTCCACCTATTGTGCATGAAAAGAATGGCCGTAGGGCCATTTTTGGATGCCACTGTCCATCCCAAAATGACCTTGAGGCCTTGGGGTCAAGCAAGAATGGCCCTTAGGTTATTCTACCAGCTATTGTACATGAAAATAATGGCCCACACTTCAGGGCATAGACTACTAAAAGTAGCTCCACGTCATGGGGACAACATAATTTCTCTCATGCGTTCTGAGTTTTCGACACTATTTCATTCTCTGTGATGTATTTCAAAGTAAAATAGTGGATATTTGAGGCCTTGGGGTCATGCAAGAATGGCCCTTACACCTATTGTGCATAAAAAGAATGGCCCTTAGGCCATTCTTGGTGGATGGCCATTCCAAAATGGCCTTAAGGCCTTGGGGTCATGCAAGAATGGCCCTAGGGCCCTTCTTTCACCTATTCTAGATGAATAGAATGGCCCTATGGCCATTCTTGGATGCCACCATGGTCATCCCGAAATGACCTTGAGGCCTTTGGGTCATGCAAGAATGGCCCTAGGGCCATTCTTCCACATGTTGTGCATGAAAAGAATGGTCCTATGGCCATTTTTGGATGCCCCATATCCATCCCAAAATGACCTTAAGGGATTGGGGTCATGCAAGAATGGCCCTAGGGCCATTCTTCCACTTGTTGTCATGCAAGAATGGCCTTTAGGGTCATTCTTCCACCTATTGTGCATGAAAAGAATGGCCCCAAGGCCATTCTTGGATGCCCCATGGCCATCCCAAAAATGACCTTTAGGCCTTGGGGTCATGCGAGAATGGTACTAGGCCCATTCTTCTTCATGTTGTGCATGAAAAAGAATGGCCCTATGACCATTCTTAGATGCACCCGTGGCCCCTTGAGGTCATGCAAGAATGGCCCTTGGGCCATTCTTGGATGCCCCCATGGCCACTATTTCATGCACTGTGATGAATTAAAGTAAAACAGTGGATATTTTAGGCCTTGGGTTATGTAAGAATGGTCCTTACACCTATTATGCATGAAAAGAATGGCCCTAGGGCCATTCTTGGATGCCCCCATTGCCACTATTTCATGCCCTGTGATGCATTTTAAAGTAAAACGATGGATATTTTAAGCCTTGGGGTCATGTAAGAATGGTCCTTACACCTGTTGTGTATGAAAAGAATGGCTCTAGGGCAGTTCTTGGATGAAAAGAATGGCTCTAGGGCAGTTCTTGGATGAAAAGAATGGCTCTAGGGCAGTTCTTGGATGCCCCATGGCCATCCGAAAATGACCTTGAGGCCTTGGAGTCATACAAGAATGGCCTTGGAGCCTTGGAATCATACAAGAATGGCCCCACGGCCATTCTTCCACCTGTTGACCAATGAAAATAATGGCCATTTGGCCATTTTTAGATGTCTTCATGGCCACTATTTCGTGCTTTGGGATGCATTTCAAAGTAAAATAGTGGATATTTGAGTCATTGGGTTCATGCAAGAATGGCCCTTACAACTGTTGTGCATGAAAAGAATAGCCCTTAAGCCATGAAAAGAATAGCCCTTAGGCCATTCTTGGATTACCTAATGTCCATTCTAAAATGACCTTGAGGCCTTGGGGTCATGCAAGAATGGCCCTAGGGCCATTCTTCCGCCTATTGTGGATGAAATGAATGGCCTTATGGCCATTCTTGGATGCCCCCATGGCCATCCCAAAATGACTTTGAGGCCTTGGGGTCATGCAAGAATGCCCTAGGGCCATTCTTCCACATGGTGTGCATGAAAAGAATGGCCCTTGTGCCATTCTTGGATGCCCCCATATCCATCCCAAAATGACCTTGAGGCCTTGGGGTCATGCAATAATGGCCCTAGGACCATTCTTCCACCTCTTGTGCATGTAAAGAGGCCATCCTTGGATGCCCTAATGGCCATTGCAAAATGACCTTGAGGCCTTGGAGTCATACACAAATTGCGTTTGGGGGTCATTCTTCCACCTATTGTGCATGAAACAAATGGCCCTATGGCCATTCTTGGATGTCCCCATGGCCATCTTGAAATGACCCCTTGAGGCCTTGGGGTCATGCAAGAATGGCCTAAGGGCCATTCTTCCACATGTTGGGTATGAAAAGAATGGCCCTATGGCCATTCTTGGATGCCATGATATCCATCCCAAAATGACCTTGAGGCCTTTGGGTGATGCAAGAATGGCCTAAGGGCCATTCTTCCACATGTTGGGTATGAAAAGAATGGCCCTATGGCCATTCTTGGATGCCATGATATCCAACCCAAAATGACCTTGAGGCCTTTGGGTGATGCAAGAATGGCCCTAGGGCCATTCTTCCTCCTGTTGTGCATGAAAAGAGGCCATCCTTGGATACCACATGGCTAATCCAAAATAACCTTGAGGCCTTGGGGTCATTCAAGAATGGCCTTTGGGGGCTCATTCTTCCACGTATTGTGCATGGAAAGAATGGCCCTAGGGCCATTCTTGGATGCCCCATGGCCCTAGGTGCATTCTTTCCTCATGTTGTGCATGAATAGAATGGCCCTAAGACCATTCTTGGATGCACACATGGCCCCAGGGTCATGCAAGAATGGCCCTCGAACCATTCTTGCATGCCCCCATGGCCACTATTTCATGCATTGTGATACATTTTAGAGTAAAACGGTGGATATTTTAGGCCTTGCCGTCATGTAGTAGAAATGGTCCTCACACCTATTGTAGGCCTTGCCGTCATGTAGTAGAAATGGTCCTCACACCTATTCCTCACACCTATTGTACATGAAAGGAATGGTCCTCAATCCTGTTATACATGAAAAGAATGGCCTTAGTGCCATTCTTGGATGCCTCATGGCCATCCCAAAAATAACCTTGAGGCCTTGGACTCATACACAAATGAAAAAGAATGGCCCTAGGGACATTCTTGGATTCCCCCATGGCCAATCTTGACCTTGAGGCCTTGGGGTTATATTTCACACTCTCGGATGCATTTCAAAGTAAAACAGTGGATATTTGAGGCCTTGGGGTCATGCAAGAATGTCCCTTATACCTATTTTGCATGAAACGAAAGGCCCTTGGGCCATTCTTGGATGCCCCAATGGCCATTCCAAAATGACCTTGAGGCCTTGGGGGGTATTGCAAGAATGGCCCTAGGACCATTCTTCCACATGGAGTGTATGAAAAGAATGGCCCTATGGCTAGTCTTAGATATCCCCATATCCATTCCAAAATGACCTTGAGGCCTTGGGGTCATGCAAGCATGGCCCTAGGTTCATTCTTCCACGTGTTGTGCATAAAAAGAGGCCATCCTTGGATGCTCCATGGACATTCCAAAATGACCTTGAGGCCTTGGGGTCATGCAAGGATGGCCTTTGGGGTCATTATTTCACCTATTGTGCATGAAAAGAATGGCCCTAGGGCCATTCTTGGATGCTCCATGGCCATCCCAAAAATGACCTTGAGGCCTTGGGATCATGCAAGAATTCTTCCTTATGTTATGCATGAAAAAGAATGGCCCTAGGATTATTCTTGGATGCACCCATGGCCCCTTGGGGTCATGCAAGAATGGCCCTTGGGCCACGCTTGGATGCACCCATGGCCCCTTGGGGTCATGTAAGAATGGCCCTTGGGCCATGCTTGGATGCCCCCATGGCCCCTATTTCATGCAGTGTGATGTATTTTAAAGTAAAACGGTGGATATATGAGGCCTTGGGGTCATGTAGGAATGGTCCTTACACCTGTCGTGCATGAAACGAATGGCCCTATATTCTTGGATGCCTCATGTCTATCCCAAAAATGACCTTGAGGCCTTGGGGTCATGCAAGAATGGCCCTAGGGCCATTCTTCCTCGTGTTGTGCATGGAAAAGAATGGCCCTAGGACCATTCTTGGATGCCCCCATGGCCACTATTTCATGCATTGTGATGCATTTTAAAGTAAAACGGTGGATATTTGAGGCCTTGGGGTCATGTAGGAATGTTCCTTACACATGTTGTGCATGAAAAGAATGGCTCTAGGGCCATTCCTGGATGACCCATGGCCATCCCAAAATGACCTTGAGGCCTTGGGGTCATGGAAGAATTTTAGCACCTGTTGTACATGAGAAGAATGGCCCTAGGGCCCCAGTCTTGGATGCCCCATGACCACTCCAAAATGACCTTAAGGCCTTTGGGTCATGGGATAATGGCCTTGCATGAAAATAATGGTCCTATGACCATTCTTGGATGCCCCCATATCCATCCCAAAATTACCTTGAGGCCTTGGGGTTATGCAAGAATGGCCCTAGGGCCATTCTTCCACCACCTGAACAGTGCATGAAAAGAGGCCATCCTTGGATGCTCTCCATGGCCATTCCAAAATGATCATGAGGCCTTGGGGTCATGCAAGAATGGCCTTTGGGGTCATTCTTCCACCTATTGTGCATGAAAAGAATGTCCCTAGGACCATTTTGCCCCATGGCCATCCCAAAAATGACCTTGGGTTCATGCAACCTCATGTTTTTCATGAAAAAGAATGGCCCTAGGACCATTCTTGGATGCACCCATGGCCCCATGGGGTCATGCAAGAATGGGTCTTGGGCCATTCTTGGATGCCCCCATGGCGACTATTTTATGCACTCTGATGCATTTTAAAGTAAAACAGTGGATATATGAGGCCTTGGGGTCATGTAGGAATGGTCCTTACACCTGTTGTGCATGAAAAAAATGGCCCTAGGGCCATTCTTGGATGCCCCATGGCCATCCCAAAAATGACCTTGTGGCCTTGGGGTCATGCAAGAATGGCCCCAGGGCCATTGTTCCTCATGTTATGCATGGAAAAGAATGGCCCTAGGATAATTCTTGGATGCCCCATGGCCACTATTTCATGCACTGTGATGCATTTTAAAGTAAAATGGTGGATATATGAGGCCTTGGGGTCATGTAGGAATGGTCCTTACACCTATTGTGCATAAAAAGAATGGCCCTAGGACTATTCTTGGATGTGCCATGGCCATTCCAAAATGACCTTGAGGCCTTTGGGTCATGGAATAATGGCCTTGCATGAAAAGAATGGTCCTAGGGCCTTTCTTGGATGCCCCATGGCCATTCCAAAATGACCTTGAGGCCTTGGGGTCATGCAAGAATGGCCCTTGGGCCATTCTTCCACTTGTGCATTAAATGAGTGGCCCTTGGCCCATTCTTGGATGCCCCCATGGCCATCCCAAAATGACCTTGAGGCCTTGGGGTCATGCTTCCACCTGTTGTGCATTAAAAGAATGGCCCTTAGGCCATTCTTAAGGGCCATTTTTGGATGCCCCCATGGCCATCCCAAAATGGCCTTGAGGCCTTGGGGTCATGCAAGAATCGTCCTTGGGCCATTCTTCCACCTGTTGTGCATGAAAAAGAATGGCCGTAGGGCTATTCTTGGATGCCCTATGTCCATCCCAAAATGACCTTGAGGCCTTGGGGTCATGAAAGAATGGCCATTCTTCTACCTGTTGTGCATGCAAGAATGGCCCTAGGTCCATTCTTCCACCTATTGTGCATGAAAATAATGGCCTATGGCCATTCTTGAATGCCTCCAAGGCAATCCCAAAATGACCTTAAGGCCTTGGGGCATGCAAGAATGGTCCTAGGGACATTCTTCCACTTGTTGTGCATGGAAGGAGACCATTATTACGACCCCCATGGCCATTCCAAAATGACCTTGAGGCCTTGGGGTGATGCAAGATTGGCCCTAGGGCCATTCTTCCACTTGTTGTACATGAAAAGAATGGCCCTAGGTCCATTCTTGGATGCCCCATGGCCATCCCAAAAATGACCTTGAGGCCTTGGGGTCATGCAAGAATGGCCCTAGGGTGATTCTTCCTCATCTTGTGCATGAAAAGATTGGCCCTATGGCTATTCTTGGATGCACCCCTTGAGCCTTGGGGTCATGCAAGAATGGCCCTTGGGCCATTCTTGGATGCCCCCATGACCACTACTTCATGCACTATGATGCATTATTATAAAGTAAAACGGTGTATATTTGAGGCCTTGTGCGGTCATGTAGGAATGGTCCTTACACCTGTTGTGCATGAATATAATGGCCCTAGGTCCATTCTTGGATGCCCCATGGCCATCCCAAAATGACACATAGGCCTTGGGGTCATGCAAGGTGAGAGTGTGTTACCACCCATGCTCTTTTGCATAGTGCCCAAGGGGTCTCCTATGTAAAAAAGAGTGGGTTGAGCTAAAACATCACGCCTGTATGGCATCTAATGGGGGTGAAACATTGTGACTAGTTCCATGGGACTGTACCCCTCCACTCGCAAAGTTTCAAAACAAACAGCCGCCATCGAATGGTCATGATAGTGTGTTGCCGCCCGCTCTAATTTACATAGTGCCCATGGGTGTCTTGTGTAAAAAAAAACAGCTTTGGCTAGGACATCACACTTCTATGGGAGTGAAAATTTGTAAGTGGATCCTAGATGTTCAATGGGGGTGAAAATTTGCAAGTGGATCAAAGATGTTGCTGCTACTCCTCCAATCACAAAGTTTCACCCCCATTGGTGATGTCAGATGGGTGTGATGGTGTGTTACCAACCGCTCTTTTTTGCATAGTGCCCAAGGGGTCCCCTATGCAAAAAAGAGAAACTTTGGCTGAGACATCACGCTTGTACGGTAACCCATGGGGGTGAAACATTATGAGTTGTTCCATGGGGCCGCTACCCCTCCACTCGTAAAGTCTCACCCCCATTGGACGCCGATGGATATGAAGGTGTATTGCCATCCGCTCTTTTTTACATGGTGCCCAAGGGGTTGACCCCCTATGCAAAAAAGAGCAGGTTTGGGTGGAACATCACTCTTGTATGGTGTTTTATGTGGTTGAAACTTTGCTAGTGAGGCCATGAGGTTACTAACCCTCTGCTCTTAAAGTTTCACCCCCATCGGACGTCGTTTGGTTGGACGATGTGTTGCCACCCATTCTTTTTTGCATAGTGCCCAAGGGGTCCCCTACACAAAAAAGAGCGGCCGGACATACACTACTGATGGGGTGAAACTTTATGACTGGGTCCATGAGACTGATACCCGTCCACTCACAACGTTTTACCCCCATCGATGGGCATTATTGTGTGTTGCCACCTACTCTTTTTTGCATAGTGCCCAAGGGGGTCCCGTATGCAAAAAAGATCGGGTTTGGCTGGGACATCATGCATGTAAGGTGTCGGATGGGCTCAAACTTTGTGAGTGGTTCCATGGGGCTACTATCCTTCCAATCAAAAAGTTTCACCCCCATCGGACCTTGGATGGTGGGCGTGACGGTGTGTTGCCACACCCACTCTTTTTTGCATAGTACCCAAGGGGGTCCCCTATGCAAAAAAGAGTGGGTTTGGCTGGGACATCACGCATATATGACCTCTGATGGGGGGGAAAGTTTGCGAGTGGGTCTGTGGTTTTGTTATCCTTCCACTCGCAAAGCTTGACGCCCATTGGATGCCAGATGGGCATGATGGTGTGTTGCCACCCACAGTTTTTTAGCCCAAGGGGTCCCCTATGCAAAAAAGAGTGGATTTAGCTTGGATATCACACTTGTATAGCATCCTATGTGGGGATGAAGCTTTTTGATTGGGTGCCCCTCCACTCACAAATTTTTATCCCCGGCGGATGGGTGTAACTATGTATTACCACCCACTATTTCTTTTGCATAGTGCCCAAAGCGTCCCCTATGCAAAAAGGAGTGGGTTTAGGTGGACCATAACACCCGTATGGCTACGGGATTGAATGGGGGTGAAACTTTAAGAGGGGTTCTATGGGGATTCTACCCCTCCACTCACAAAATTTTACTCCCATCATCGGACGGATGCCGGATGAACATCCCCTATGCAAAAAAGAGCGGGTTTGGGTGGACATCATCCCATACAACATCAATGGGTGGAGACTTTGCAAGTGGGTCCATGGGGCACTTACCCCTTCACTCACAAACTATCATCCCCATCAAACACCGAATGAGTGTGAGGGTGTGTTGACACTCGCTCTTTTTGCATAGTGCTGAAGGGGTCCCCTATTCAAAAAAGAGTGGGTTAAGGTGGTACATCACGCCTACTAGTAGGGGTGAAAATTTTCAAGTGGATTGATGGGCATGTAGCCCCTCTACTCCACAAAGCTTTACCCCCGGATGGGTGTGATGGTGTGTTGCCACCCGCTCTTTTTTGCATAGTGCCTAAGCAATCCCAGCCTATGCAAAAAAGAGCAGGTTTGGGTGGGATATCAGCCCGTATGACGTGCGATGGTAGTGAAACTTTTGCAAGTGGGTCCATGGGTCTACTTTCCATCACTCATTGAAGCTTCACCCCCATGAGACAGTGGATGGGTATGATGGTGTGTTCCACCCACTCTTTTCTACATAGTACCCAAGGTGCTCTTTTTGGGGCAAAGTATCCAAGGGGTCCCCTATGCAAAAAAGAGCGGGTTTAGCTGGGACATCACGCCTGTACGATCTCTGATGGGAGTGAAACTTTTCTAGTGGGTCCATGGTGCTTCTACCCCTCCACTCAAAAAGTTTCACCCCCATCAACGTCGAATGGGCATGATGGTGTGTGGCCACCCACTCTTTTTTGCAATGCTAAAGGGGTCCCCTATGCAAAAAGGAGAGGGTTTGGTTAGGAAATCACAGTTGTATGACATCCGATGGGGATGAAACTGTGTGAGTGGGTCCATGGGTCTTCTACAACGCCACTCACAAATTTTCACCCCCTTCGGACGTCGGATGTGGTTCCACCCACTCTATTTTGCATAGCGCCCAAGGTATCCCCTATGCAAAAAAGAGCAGGTTTGGGTGGGACATCATACCTCTACAGTGTCCGATGGGGATGAAACTCTTCAACCATGGGGCTCCTACCCCTCCACTTGAAAAATTTCACCCCCATTGGACAGATGGTGGGTGTGATGGTTTGTTCCCACCCGCTCTTTTTTGCATAGTGCCCAAGGGGTCCCCTATCCAAAAAAGAGCAGGTTTGGCTGGGACATCACGCATTTACGGTATCAAATGGGGGTAAAACTTTGTGATTAGGTCCATGGAGTTGCTATCCCTCCACTCTCACAAAGTTTCAAACCAAAAAAATGCCGAATGGGAGTGACAATGTGTTGCCACTCCCTCTTTTTTGCATAATGCCCATGGGGTCCCCTATGCAACAAAGGGCGGGTTTGGCTAGGACATCACGCATGTACGACATTCAATGGGGGTGAAACTTTGCAAATGGATCCATGGTGCTACTACCCCTCCACACTCCCAAAGTTTCACCCCCATTGGATGGGCATGACACTGTGTTGCCACCCACTCTTTTTTGCATATTGCCCAAGGGGTCCCCGATGTAAAAAAGAGCAAGTTTGGTAGGGACATCATACATGTATGACATCCGATGATGGCGGTGCCCCTATACAAAAAAGAGCAGATTTGGCTAGGACATCATGCCTGTATAGATTCCTATGGGAGTGAAACTTTGTGAGTGGGTCCATGGGTCTACTATGCCCAAGGGGTCCCCTATACAAAAAGAGTAAGCTTAGCTAGGACAATGCATGTATGGCATCTAATGGTAATAAAACATTGCGAGTGGTTCCATGGGGCTGCTAGCCCTCCACTCGCAAACTTTTAGCCCCATTTGATGCCGATGACGTGAAGGTGTATTGCCCACTGCCCTTTTTGTAGGGTTGCCTATGCATAAAAGAGCGGGTTTGGGTGGGATATCACCATCGTGTGGAATTTGATGGGAGTTAAACTTTGCAAATTAGTCCAAATAATGTGAATACCCCTCCACTTGTATGTTTCAACCCCATGAGATGCCATTTTTGGTTGGATGGTGTGTAGCCACCCCCTCTTTCTTTACATAGTGCGCCCAAGGGGTCTGTTATGCAAAACAAAGCAGGTTTGGGTGGGGCATCTACTCGTGCAACATCTAATGGGGTGAAACTTTGCAATTGGGTCCATTGGGTTACTACCCCTCCACTCGTAAAGCTTCACCCTCATCAGACACCAAATGCGCGTGACAGTGTGTTGCCACCTGCTCTTTTTTGCATAGTGTCCAAGAGCTCCCCTATGCAAAAAAGAATGGGTTTGGCTATCACATCATACCCATAGCATCCGATGGGTGTGAAACTTTGTGAGTTGGTACATGGGGATACCATCCTTCCACTTGCATAGTTTCACCCCCATCGGCGGTGGGTGTGACAGTGTGTTGCCACCTACTCTTTTTTGCATAGTACCCAAGGGATCCCCTACGCAAAGAAGAACGGTTTGGCTCGGACATCAAACATGTACGGTGTCTTATGGGGGTGAAACATTCTAAGTGTAAGTTTCACTAACATCGCAACTGGATGGGCATGATGGTGTGTTGCAGCCCACTCTTTTTTGCATAGTGCCCAAGGGGTCACCTATGAAAAAAAGAGAGAGTTTGGCTGAGTATCATGCCTATATTGAGTCAGATGGGGATGAAACTTTTTGGTTAATTCTATGGGGCTGATACCCCTCCACTCAAAAAGCTTCACCCCCTTTTGAGAATGGGCATGACGGTGTGTTGCCACCCGCTCTTTTTTGCATAGTGCCCAAGGGTTCCCTTACACAAAAAAGAGAGGATTTTGCTAGGAAATCATGCATGTACAACATCCAATGGGGATGAAACTTTTTGATTGGATCCATGGGGCTGCTATAGCTCTACTCCCAAATTTTCACCCCCATCAGAAGACGAATGGGTGTGGGACCATGTGTTGCCACCCGCTCTGTTTTGCATAGTGCCCAAGGCATCCCACCATGTGTTGCCACCTGCTCTGTTTTGCATAGTGCCCAAGGCATCCCCTATACAAAAAATAGCGGGTTTGGGTGGGACATCACGCTATGGTGTGTGATGGGGGTGAAACTCTACAAGTGAGTCAATAGGGATCCTACCCCTCCACTTACAAACTTATGCTTCCATTGGACGCTAGATGGATGTGACGGTGTATTGCCACCCGCTCTTTCTTGCATAGTGCCCAATGGGCCCCTATGCAAAAAAGAGCGGGTTCTCGACTGGGACAGTTCGATTGGGACATCACCCATGTACAATGTCAGATGGGGATGAAACTTTGTGAGTAGGTTTATGGGGCTACTACACCTTGACTTACAAAGTTTCAAACCAAACGGACATTGAATAGGTGTGATGGTATGTTGCCACCCGCTCTTTTTTGCGTAGTGCCCATGGGCCCCCCTATGCAAAAAAAGAGTGGGTTTGGCTGGGACATCATGCCTCTATGGCCTTTGAAGGGAGTGAAACTTTGTGAGTGGACCATGGAGCTGCTAACCCTCCACTGGCAAAGTTTCACCCCCATCGAACGCCAGATGGACATCATAGTGTGTTGAAAGATCCCTGTCCCCACTGCGCAATGAATTCAGGAGTGCTAGCAGTAGAAGTAGCACTTCTTGCATGGGGCACGGTCCCTCACTCGGGGCCTCGCCCCACGGATATCCGGACAAGAGACTAATCCATTGGTTCTTCCAAAACTGAACTCGGAAAAACTTCCCTTGCCCCGAAAGCACGGGGATTCCTCCAAGATAATTTTACTCTAACGTAATAAAAAGTCTTAACTAAGTGAACTGATCTGACCGAACCCATAAGTCCCATATTCAGAACTTGGATCATAGAGACCAACGCTTTTTTCCTCATTGAGAGACACAGTCGTTGATTCTTTTCCATAGAACAATTTTTATCCAGGATTTACTTCATCTATCAAACCATAACAGAATTGAGCCTCATTTTAGGAATCCATCAGTCCAGCCTAACCCCATCTAGTCCCGTGGGTTAGCCAACTGCCCACCAACCAGTGTAGTGATGGGATCCATTTAAGAATTTGGTTAGGTTTTGCCTCGGGTACTAGGGAAAAGAGTTCCTAGGCCCCCTAGCTAGATATTCAGCCGGATATTCATGCAAACTTAAAACTAGTCACACCACTTACACACCCAATATGAAATTGCCTTTTTCACAGAATCAGCTGTGTACCTATGGCATCATTGGCAACCAGAACACTCACCACCTGTCCACTCTCAGGGGCCTTTTCGATAGTTCCTAGCTCATAGTAAAAACCGACAATATTTTTACTTATAAAAATCATAATGGAATCTCTGTTGAAGATCAGCAAGATCAACCAATAGATCCATATAAAAGATCCATGGAAAGGTCAATCAACCAGATCCATGCCAGAATTCAGAAAACAACTCTTACTCCTTGTTCCAATTTCTTCCCCGATGCACGTGTGGGTATCTTTGGTGACCCAGAGCCCGAGCACCGTATGGTCAGCACCCTCTAGGATCCTTCGCAGGTCACCTAGCGCTTCACTCATAGGTTGCTTCCTTGGTCCCTCATCCACCGTACCGGAAGCTCACCATTTAAATCAAACCGAGGCTAGTCAAGGCCTCGAGCGACCTTCCTACGCGAGACATCCTCTGTTGACTCTCCGTTGTCACAGCTGTTGCAACTTTATCAAATGGGTCTCCATGACCTCATTCACTAGACGGTCAAAATGCTTCCCCAACATTCTTGACATAAAACAGTCATTTAAAAACATGTCATAAATATAGTTTCTATATAACGAACTCCCGTCTTTCCATATTGTTCCACATCAATTCTCATTTATTTCATATGTATTCCCATTCTCATCACATCATTTTCCATTTCATCACATCTTTTCTCATTTAACCATATGAGTTCTCATCACTTGCATCTACTCATATCCACATCTCATCACATCATAATCATTCACATCATATATCACATCTATCCCAAGTTACATCACATCTCATTCACTCACATCCCGATTCACATGACATCACATCTCATTCACTCACATCCTGATTCACATGACATCACATCTCATTCATTCACATTCTGATTCACATCACATTCTGATTCACATCACATCACATTCATTTACATTCTGATTCACATCACATCACATTCATTCACATTCTGATTCACATCACATCACAACTATTCACATCCATCACATTCATTTACATCACATCCATTTACATCCATCACATCACATTCATTCATATCCATCACATTCATTCGTTCATATCCACCACATACATTCTCATAACCATCCCATCACATACATTCACATCCATTCTTTCACATACTCGTTCACATCCATTCTTCACATACACATTCACATCCATTCTTTAACATACATCCACTCACATCCCATACCATTCATTTACATCCTGATTCACATAACATCACATCTCATCCATTCATTCACATCTATCTGATTCACATCACATCTATTCACCTCACATCTCATCACCTCTATTTACATCACATCCATCCATCCATTCATTCACATCCATCTGATTCACATCACATCTATTCACCTCACATCTCATCATCTTTATTCACATCACATCCATCCATCCATTCATTCACATCTATCTGATTCACATCACATCTCATCACATCTATTCACCTCACATCTCATCACCTCTATTCACATCACATCTTTCCATCCATTCATTCACATCTATCTGATTCACAACACATCTCATCACATCTATTCACCTCACATCTATTCACCTCACATCTCATCACTTCTATTCACATCACATCCATTCATTCACATCTATCTGATTCACATCACATCTCATCACATCTATTCACCTCATATCTCATCACCTCTATTCACATCACATCCATCCATCCATCCATTCACATCACATCTCATCACATCTATTCACCTCACATCTCATCACCCCTATTCACATCACATCCATCCATTCATTCATTCACATCTATCTGATTCACATCACATCTCATCACATCTATCTGATTCACATCACATCTATCTGATTCACATCACATCTCATCACATCTATTCACCTCACATCTCATTACTTCTATTCACATCTCATTACATCTATTCACCTCACATCTCATTACTTCTATTCACATCACATCCATCCATCCATCCATCCATCCATTCATTCACATCCATCCATTCCATCAATCCATCCATCCATTCATTCACATCTATCTCATTCACATCACATCTCATCACATCTATTCACCTCGCATCTCATCACCTCTATTCACATCACATCCATCCATCCATTCATTCACATAATCTATCTGATTCACATCACATCTATTCACCTCACATCTCATCACCTCTATTCATCACATCCATCCATTCATTCATTCACATCTATCTGATTCACATCACATCTATTCATAGAATTTAAGAGAATTCTAATTTTGATATAAAGATTCTTTATGCATCTATTTATGCATAAAAATCAATTTTAATGAGAATAACACTTTTGAAATAAAAATAAATCCTTTATGCATCTTTGTATGCATAAAAGCAAATTTAATGAAAATAACGCTTTTGAAATAAAAATAATCCTTTATGCATCTTTCTATGCATAAAATCAAATTTAATGAGAATAACGCTTTTGAAATAAAAATAAATCCTTTATGCATCTTTCTATGGAAAAATTTAATTTTAATGAGAATAACACTTTTGAAATAAAAATAAATCCTTTATGCATCTTTTTATGCAGAAAATCAATTTTAATAATTAATATCAGTGATATCCATGCATATTCATAGGTGAATATGTACATGGAGTAATTAGACTATTTCTTTTAGAATGCACAAACGGTGGGAATTACTCTTTTGGAATAACATAAGAACAAACTTTCATTTCCACAAAATTTTAGAAAATTTTGCCATAACCTCCTTTGTATGGCTGACCATTGCTCATTTTTATCATTCTTATTTCAACTTAAATTAACCCAATCTAGATGTATAGCTAGATGTATAGGACTCTAATCTACTCAATTTTCAAAATTCAAGAGAGTAACAATAAGAAAAGTTTAATTAATCATTTAACTAATATTTCTAGGATTAATAAAGGCTGAAATGTAAGAAGAGAAGGGGGTGGCCTTTTCCTCAAAGGCATAGCATTTGAATTTAATTTAAGCAACTATAAAACAAGAAAATCAAGAAAACCATAGATTTAAAATTAAAAAAGTAAGAAAATTTAGCTTACATTGAGTTGTAAGCTTTCCTTTGGCTTGAGGGATTGAGGGCTCTACTCTTGTTTGAAGCAAGAGTGGCCACCAATTTCTTTGGAGAGAATTAAGCCAAAAACAATCGAATTATTAAAAAATTCAATGTCAATGGCTCAGGACAAGAGCAAAGTAATAGTGTATAAGCACCATTAAGCTTTTACAAAGGGGGAGGCTTCTATTTATAGGAAAAAGTGAGCCTCTAACCAAGCAAACTGATTCTAGAATTTTCCAAATCAGTTTTGTCAATTTTTGACCATTTTTAAGTTAATTTAGCTTACTTTTTGGATCTAGTTGAAACAGGAGAGATGAAAATATCTCATTATTTTTTAGTTTAAAACTCCCCCACACATGTGAAATAGGCGCCTCCTTCATGAGGGGAGATCCCCACACACTGAGGTGTCAAAAATGCATCATTTCCTCTAAATATCTCTTAATTTTTAACTAATAAACCTTGTACTCAGTCAACTCTTCATCTTATGTGAGCATTTACTCATTTTTGGGGGTTTTTATTTTATTCTTCAATTTATCTCCTCCCTACATTTGGATTAATCTTATTGGTCCATAGGAACCTTAATTAGAGCATAATTCAAAAATTTCTAAAAATCTGGACCCTTAGGCTAAGGTCCTTTTTACCTGTTTTCAATTAATTCCAATTGCACATTGGAAAGTTCTTTTTGAATTTTTGTTTCAAGGGAAATCATTTTAGACACTAGGAGGATTTTTATATCCAAAAATATCTCAATTTTGAATTACCTTCCTCTAGACATTTTCTCTCTCCAAACCAAAACAGGGTAAAACAGGATCTTTCTTTTATTTCTGAGAGGCGAATAATTATAAGATCATAAGGGGAGGTTCTTTACACCTACACACCTCAAAAGCTGGAGGGAGGAATCTTACATCCTACCCCACTTAAAAAACGTGAGATGTCCTCATCTCGCAAACTAGAGGACAACTCTTTTCCTTAAGATCCAATTGATTCTGGGGTTCCTTATAGTCTGGTGAACCCAATAGAATCCTGGAATAAAGATCCCTTATATAGAACTCATCATTAGATAACAATTCTTTTCGATCATAACATTCATATCTTTAACACAATAATGATCCATTAAACCAAAATTTCCATCTGTCTTCCATGGGAATTTCAATTATATAGATTTTTAATTTGATATCCCTTAACTTGATCCACTGGGTCAAGTGTTAATAGTAGCAATCTATCAGCATAATCCACTAATCTCATAGTGATTTGGTGAAGTCATTATCGTCATTCTAGTTACGAACATCATCACAAGAACTCGTCCCATTCATCCTCATTGTGGTTTTGCTCAGCTTATCGCTTTTCAACCAAAACTCAAGAATCATCATTTTTAATCAAAATCCAAATCAACTCATCAGTTCTCAACCATAATTTTAAGATCATATCAACCACATTCGAATTCATCATCTGGATAGCATTCATGATTATAATTTCAAGATCTTAGATTTACTCATATATACTGCCAGTAATCATTCACATCTATCTGATTGACATCACATCTCATCACATCTATTCACCTCACATCTCATCAACCTCTATTCACATCACATCCATCCATTCATTCATTTACATCTATCTGATTCTCATCACATCTATTCATAGAATTTAAGAGAATTCTAATTTTGATATAAAGATTCTTTATGCATCTATTTATGCATAAAAATTGAGAATAACGCTTTTGAAATAAAAATAAATCCTTTATGCATCTTTCTATGCAAAAAAATCAATTTTAATGAGAATAACGCTTTTGAAATAAAAATAAATCCTTTATGCATCTTCCTATGCATAAAATCAATTTTAATGAGAATAACGCTTTTGAAATAAAAATAAATCCTTTATGCATCTTCCTATGCATAAAATCAATTTTAATGAGAATAACGCTTTTGAAATAAAAATAAATCCTTTATGCATCTTCCTATGCATAAAATCAAATTTAATAATTAATATCAGTGATATCCATTCATATTCATAGGTGAATATGTATATGGAGTAATTAGAAAAAAATTCAATGTCAATGGCTCAGGACAAGAGCAGAGTAACAGTGTATAAACACCAGCATAAGTATAAAGCCATAATGCATGAGCCTTAAAGCTTTATGCAAAAGCCGCATTCATTAAGCTTATGTATAAAGATTAATGCATAATCCATATAATTAAGCTTTATGCATTACATTTTTACATTAAGCCTTATGCATAAAAACATAATGCATAAGACTTTATGCATAAGACTTTATGCATAAAAACATAATGCATAAAGCCTTATGTCTAAAAACATAATGAATAAATCCTTATGCATAAAAACTTACATAATGCAAAAAGCCTTATGCATAGATTTACAAAGGGGGAGGCTTCTATTTATAGGAAAAAGTGAGCCTCTAACCAAGCAAACTGATTCTAGAACTTTCCAGATCAGTTTGGTCAATTTTTGACCATTTTTAGGTCAATTTAGCTTACTTTTTAGATCTAGTTGAAACAGGAGAGATGAAAATATCTCATTATTTTTTAGTTTAAAACTCCCCTACACATGTGAAATAGGCGCCTCCTTCATGAGGGGAGATCCCCACACTGAGGTGTCAAGAATGCATCATTTCCTCTAAATATCTCTTAATTTTTAACTAATAAACCTTGTACTCAGTCAACTCTTCATCTTATGTGAGCATTTACTCATTTTTGGGGGGTTTTTCTTTTATTCATCAATTTATCTCCTCCCTACATTTGGATTAATCTTATTGGTCCATAGGAACGTTAATTGGAGCATAATTCAAAAATTTCTGAGAATCTAGACCCTTAGGCTAAGGTCCTTTTTACCTATTTTCAATTAATTTCAATTGCACATTGGAAACTTCTTTTTGAATTTCTATTTCAAGGAAAATCATTTTAGACACTAGGAGGATTTTTATATCCAAAAATATCTCAATTTTGAATTACCTTCCTCTAGACATTTTCTCTCTCCAGGCCAAAACAGGGTAAAATAGGATCTTTCTTTTATTTCTGAGAGGGGAATAATTATAAGATTAGAAGGGGAGGTTCTTACACCTGCACACCTCAAAAGCTAGAGGGAGGAATCTTACAGCTCTTTTTGCATATCACCCACCAAGAGATCCCCTATACCAAAAAGAGTAAGTGTGGCTAGGACATCATGCCTATATGACATACAATGGTGGTATTACTTTCATGGGGTTGCTACCCCTCAATTTGCAAACTTTTAGCCCCGTTGGACACCGATGGGCATGAAGGTGTATAGCAATCCACCTTTTTTTGCATGGTGCCCAAGGGGTCGCCTATACAAAAAAAGAGTGGGTTGAAACTTTGCAAGTTAGTCCATGAGGTTAGTAAATTAGTACCCCTCCACTCACAAAGTTTCAACTCCATTGGAGGTCGTTTGGTTGGATGGTGTGTAGCGACCTGCTCTTTCTTTGCATAGTGCCCAAGGGGTTCTTTACACAAAAACAAGAGGGTTTGGGTGGGACATCACACCCATACAGTGTCTGATGGGGTGATACTTTGCAATTGGGTCCATTGGGCTACTACCCCTCCACTCATAAAGTTTCTCCCCCATCGGACACCAAATGGGTGTGACGGTGTGTTGCCACCTGCCCTTTTATGCATAGTGCCCAAGGGGTCCCCTATGCAAAAAAGAACGGGTTTGGCTGGGACATCATGCCCATAGCGTCCGATGGGCGTGAAAATTTGTGAGTGGGACCATGGGGATACCATTCCTCCACTTTCAAAGTTTCACTCCCATCGGGCACCTAATGGGCGTGACGGTGTATTGCCACCACCTTCTCGTTTTTGCATAGTACCCAAGGGGTCCCCTATGCAAAGAAAAGTGGGTTTGATTTGGATACCATGCATGTACGGTGTTTAATGAGGGTGAAAATTTGTGAGTGGGTCTATGGTTTTGTTACCCCTCCACTCACAAAGTTTCAATTCCATCGCACGCTGTATGGACGTGCCGTTATGTTGCCACCCAGTCTTTTTTGCATAGTGCCCAAGGGGTCCCCTATGAAAAAAAGAGTAGGTTTGGCTGAGATATCATGAGTGTACGGCATCCGATGGAGATGAAACTGTTTGTTAGGTCCATGGGGCTAGTACCCCTCCACTCGCAAAGTTTCACCCCCATTTGATGGTGGATGGGTGTGATGGTGTGTCACCACCTGTCTCTCTTTGCATACTTCCCAAGGGGGGTCCATTATGCAAAAAAGAGTGGGTTTGGGTGGGACATCACTCCCGTATGGAAGCCGATGGGGATGAAACTTTGTGAGTGATTCCATGTTTTTGTTAGCCCTCCACTCACAAAGTTTCTCTGGCTCGCACTCCGGATGGGCGTGACAGTATGTTGCCACTCGCTCTTTTTTGGATAGTGCCCAAGAGGTCCCACACGAAAAAAAGAGTGGGTTTTGGCTGGGAAATTGTGCAAGCCTATATAACATTCGATGGGGATTAAACTTTGTGAGTAGGTTCACGGGGCTGTTGTACCTCTACTCGCAAATTTTCACCCCCTTTGGACAGTGAAAGGGCACGACATTGTGTAGCCACCCACTCTCTTTTACATAGTGCTGCCCAAGGCATCCCCTATGAAAAAAACAACGGGTTTAGGTTGTACATCACGTCTCTATGGTGTGGGATAGGAGTGAAACTCTACGAGTGGGTCGATGGGGTCCTAATCCTCCACTTGCAAACTTTCACTCCCATTGGACACCGAATGGGCGTGACGGTGTATTGCCACCTGCTCTTTTTGTCATAGTGCCAAAGGGGTTCCCTATAAAAAAAGAGAAGGTTTAGTTGGAAATCATACATGTACGGCATGGGATGGGGTTGAAACTTTGTGAGTAGGTCCATGGGGCTACTACCCCTCCACGTCGCCGAATGGGCATGATAGTGTGTTGCCAGCTATTGTTTTTTGCATAGTGCCCATGTGTCCCCCTATGCAAAAAAAGAGTAGGTTTAGCTATCACGTATGTACCGTGTGGGATGGGGGTGAAACTTTGTGAGTGGTCCATAGTAATTTTACCCCTCCACTTGCAAAGTTTCACCCCCATTGAATGCAAATGGGCATGAAGGTGTATTTCCACCCACTCTTTTTTTCATGGTGCCCAAGGGGTCACCTATGTAAAAAAGGGTGGGTATGGGTGGGACATCATGCCTGTATGGCATTTTATGGGGGTGGAACTTTGCAAGTTAGTCCATGAGGTTACCCCTCCACTAACTTTGCATGTTAGTCCATAAGGTTACCCCTCTACTCGTAAAGTTTCACCCCATCGGACACTGTTTGGTTGGATGGTGTGTTTCCACCCACTCTTTTTTTGCATAGTGCTGCCCAAGGTGTTCCCTACGCAAAAAAGAGTGGGTTTGGGTGGGAAATCATGCCCATATGGCATTGCATGGTGCGGGAAAATCAGTCCATGAAGTTATTAACCCTCCACTTGCAACGTTTCACCCCCATCGGGATGCCGTTTGTTTGGATATGGTGTGTTGCTACCCACTCTTTTTTTGCATAGTGCACAAGGGGTCCCCTACGCAAAAAAGAGCGGGTTTGGGTTGGACATCACACTCATATCCAATGGGTGAAACTTTGTGTGAATACATCCATGGGAGATGCTACCCCTCCACTGACAAAGTTTCACCCCCGCCGTCAAACACTGGGGATGGGCATCACGGTGTGTTGCCACCCGCTCTTTTTTACATAGGTCCCCTATGCAAAAAAGAGTGGGTTTGGTTGGGACATCATGCCCATAGCATCCAATGGGGGTGAAAATTTATGAGTGATTCCATGGGAATACCATCCCTCGAGTTGCAAAGTTTCAACCCCATCGGATGCAGGATGGGCATGACCGTGTGTTGCCACCTACTCTTTTTTGCATAGAAAGACTGGGTTTGACTAGGGCCTCACACCTATACAGCGTCTAATGGGAGTGAAACTTTGTGAGAGGTCCCATGTTTTTGAAACCCCTCCACTCGCAAAGTTTCACTACCATTGCACGGTGGATGGGCGTGACGGTGTGTTCCACTCTTTTTTTGCATAGTGCCCAAGTGGTCCCCTATGTAAAAAGGAGTGAGTTTGACTAAGATATCATGCATGTACAACATCCGATAGAGATGAAACATTTTGAGTGGGTCCATGGGGTTGGTACCCCTCCACGCACAAAGTTTAACCCCCATGATGGGTGTGACAGTGTATTGCCACTTGCTCTCTTTTTACACAGTGCCCAAGGGGTACCTAGTGCAAAAAAGAGTGGGTTTGGGCGCGGGACATCACGCCCATACGGAATTCGCTGGGGGTGAAACTTTGTGAGTGGGTCCATGGCATTGCTACTCATTCACTCGCAAAGTTTTACTCCCATCAGATGCTGAATCGGCATCATGAGGGTGTGTTGCCACCAATGTTTTATTTGCATCGTGCCGCCCAAGGGGTCCCCTATGCAAAAAAGAGTGGGTTTGGGTGGGACATCATGCCCGTATAGCATCCGATGGGGTGAAAATTTGTAAATGGGTCCATAGTATCACCCCCATTGGACGCTGGAGGACCGTACGGTGTGTTGCCACCTACTCTTTTTTGCATAGTGCTGCCCAAGGGGTCCCCTAGGTGGTACATCACGCCTACCAGGAATCCGATGGGGTTGAGACTTTTCGAGTGGTTCAATGGGACTGTAAACACTCCATTTGCAAACTTTTAACCCCACCAAACATTGATGAGCTTGACATTGTATTGCGACACCCACTCTTTTTTGCATAGTGCAACAGGTGCACTATACAAAAAAGACCGGGTTTGGCTAGGACATTATGCCCGTACATCATTCGACGGGGGTGAAACTTTACGAGTGGGTCCATGGCTCTAGTATCCATCCACTTGCAATCACGCTTGTACGACGTCTTATGGGGGTTAAACTTTGCGACAAGATGGTCCATGGAGCTACTACCCCTCCACTTGCAAAGTTTCACCCCCATCAAACGTTGGATGGGCGTGACGGTGTGCTGCCACCCGCTCTTTTTTGCATAGTGCGAAAGGGCTCCCCTACACAAAAAAGAGCGGGTTTTGCTTGGAAATCATGTCTGTCCAACATTTGATGGAGATGATACTTTATGAGTGGGTCCATGGGGTTGCTACACCTCTACTCACAAATTTTCACCCCCTTCGGACACCGGATGGGTGGGACATTGTGTTGCCACATCCGCTTTGTTTCACATAGTGCACAAGGCATCCCCTATGTAAAAAACAACGGTGGACATCATGCCTCGATGTGTGATTTGGGGGTAAAACTCTGGCAGTGGGTCAATGGGTCTCCTATCCCTCCACTTGCCAACTTTCACCCCCATTGGAGGCGGGATGGGCATGATGGTGTATTTTCATCCGCTCTTTTTTGCATTGTGCCCAAGGGGTCCAAAAAACAGTGGGTTTGGCTGGGACATCATGCATATGGTGTTCCATGGGGTTAAAACTTTGTATGTATATAGGACTACTACCCCCTCCACTTCCAAAGTTTCAAACCACCCAAAAGACACTGGGGGATGGGCATGATGGTGTGTTGCCATCCGTTTCTTTTTGCATAATGCCCATAGGGCCCCCTATGCAAAAAAGAGCAGGTTTGGCTGGACATCACGCCTCT